>NC_041383.1:740301848-740309073 GCF_002162155.2 Triticum dicoccoides | reverse complement strand
AAGAGAGAGGGGCGGCCAGGAAGGGCCGCGCGCCCCCTCTTCCTCTGGTCCGAATGGGACTAGGAGGGGGGCGGCGCCCCCCTCTTTCCTTCCCCTCCTCTCCCCCTTCCTTCCCCTCCTAGTAGGAGTAGGAAAGGAGGAGTCCTACTCCTACTAGGAGGAGGACTCCTCCTCCTGGCGCGCCCAACAAGGGCCGGCCGGCCTCCCCCCTCCCTCCTTTATATATGGGGGCAGGGGGCACCCCATAGACACACAAGTTGATCTACGGATCGTTCCTTAGCCTGTGCGGTGCCCCCCTCCACCATATTCCACCTTGATCATATCGTTGCGGACTTTAGGCGAAGCCCTGCGCCGGTAGAGCATCATCATCGTCACCACGCCGTCGTGCTGACGGAACTCATGCCCGAAGCTTTGCTGGATCGGAGCCCGGGGATCGTCATCGAGCTGAACGTGTGCTGAACTCGGAGGTGTCGTACGTTCGGTACTTGGATCGGTCAGATCGTGAAGACGTACGACTACATCAACCGCGTTGTCATAACGCTTCCGCTCACGGTCTACGAGGGTACGTGGACAACACTCTCCCCTCTCATTGCTATGCCATCACCATGATCTTGCGTGTACGTAGGAAATTTTTCAAATTACTACGTTCCCCAACAGTGGTATCAGAGCCTAGGTTTTATGCGTTGATGTTATATGCACGAGTAGAACACAAGTGAGTTGTGGGCGATATAAGTCATACTGCTTACCAGCATGTCATACTTTGGTTCAGCGGCATTGTGAGATGAAGCGGCCCGGACTAACATTACGCGTACGCTTACGCGAGACTGGTTTCACCGCTACGAGCACTCGTTGCTTAATGGTGACCGGCGGGTGTCTGTCTCTCTCACTTTAGTTGAACCGAGTGTGGCTATGCCCGGTCCTTGCGAAGGTTAAAACAGCACCAACTTGACAAACTATCATTGTGGTTTTGATGCGTAGGTAAGAACGGTTCTTGCTAAGCCCGTAGCAGCCACGTAAAATTTGCAACAACAAAGTAGAGGACGTCTAACTTGTTTTTGCAGGGCATGAGTGATGTGATATGGTCAAGACGTGATGCTATATTTTATTGTATGAGATGATCATGTTTTGTAACCGAAGTTATCGGCAACTGGCAGGAGCCAAATGGTTGTCGCTTTATTGTATGAAATGCAAACGCCTTGTAATTGCTTTACTTTATCACTAAGCGGTAGCGATAGTCATAGAAGCAATAGATGGCGTAACAACAACGATGCTACGATGGAGATCAAGGTGTCGCGCCGGTGACGATGGTGATCACGACGGTGCTTCGAAGATGGAGATTACAAGAACAAGATGATGATGGCCATATCATATCACTTATATTGATTGCATGTGATGTTTATCCTTTATGCATCTTATCTTGCTTTGATTGACGGTAGCATTTTAAGATGATCTCTCACTTAATAATCAAGAAGTGTTCTCCCTGAGTATGCACCGTTGCGAAAGTTCTTCGTGCTGAGACACCACGTGATGATCGGGTGTGATAGGCTCTACGTTCAAATACAACGGGTGCAAAACAGTTGCACACGCGGAATACTCAGGTCATACTTGACGAGCCTAGAATATACAGATATGGCCTCGGAACACGGAGATCGAAAGGTCGAACGTGAATCATATAGTAGATATGATCAACATAGTGATGTTCACCATTGAAACTACTCCATCTCACGTGATGATCGGACATGGTTTAGTTGATTTGGATCACGTGATCACTTAGATGACCAGAGAGATGTCTGTCTAAGTGGGAGGTTTTAAGTAATATGATTAATTGAACTTAAATTTATCATGAACTTAGTACCTGATAGTATTTTGCTTGTCTATGTTTGTTTGTAGATAGATGGCTCGTGCTGTTGTTCCATTAAATTTTAATGCGTTCCTTGAGAAAGCAAAGTTGAAAGATGATGGTAGCAATTACACGGACTGGATCCGTAACCTGAGGATTATCCTCATTGCTGCACAGAAAAGTTACGTCCTGGAAGCACCGCTGGGTGCCAGGCCTGCTTCTGATGCAACTGACAACGTTAAGAACGTCTGGCAGAGCAAAGCTGATGACTACTCGATAGTTCAGTGTGCCATGCTTTACGGCTTAGAACCGGGTCTTCAACGACGTTTTGAACGTCATGGAGCATATGAGATGTTTCAGGAGTTGAAGTTAATATTTCAAGCAAATGCCCGGATTGAGAGACATGAAGTCTCCAATAAGTTCTATAGCTGCAAGATGGAGGAGAATAGTTCTGTCAGTGAACACATACTCAAAATGTCTGGGTATAATAATCACTTGATTCAACTGGGAGTTAATCTTTCTGATGATAGTGTCATTGACAGAATTCTCCAATCACTGCCACCAAGCTACAAGAGCTTTGTGATGAACTATAATATGCAAGGGATGAACAAGACTATTCCCGAGCTCTTCGCAATGCTAAAGGCTGTGGAGGTAGAAATCAAAAAGGAGCATCAAGTGTTGATGGTTAACAAGACCACCAGTTCCAAGAAAAAGGGCAAAGGGAAGAAGAAGGGGAACTTTAAAAAGAACAGCAAGCAAGTTGCTGCTCAAGAGAAGAAACTCAAGTCTGGACCTAAGCCTGAGACTGAGTGCTTCTACTGCAAGCAGAATGGACATTGGAAGCGGAACTGCCCCAAGTATTTGGCGGATAAGAAGGATGGCAAAGTGAACAAAGGTATATGTGATATACATGTTATTGATGTGTACCTTACTAATGCTCGCAGTAGCACCTGGGTATTTGATACTGGTTCTGTTGCTAATATTTGCAACTCGAAATAGGGACTACGAATTAAGCGAAGATTGGCTAAGGACGAGGTGACGATGCGCGTGGGAAATGGTTCCAAAGTCGATGTGATCGCGGTCGGCACGCTACCTCTACATCTACCATCGGGATTAGTTTTAGACCTAAATAATTGTTATTTGGTGCCAGCATTGAGCATGAACATTATATCTGGATCCTGTTTGATGCGAGACGGTTATTCATTTAAACCAGAGAATAATGGTTGTTCTATTTATATGAGTAATATCTTTTATGGTCATGCACCCTTGAAGAGTGGTCTATTTTTATTGAATCTCGATAGTAGTGATACACATATTCATAGTGTTGAAACCAAAAGATGCAGAGTTGATAATGATAGTGCAACTTATTTGTGGCACTGCCGTTTAGGTCATATCGGTGTAAAGTGCATGAAGAAACTCCATACTGATGGGCTTTTGGAATCACTTGATTATGAATCACTTGGTACTTGCGAACCATGCCTCATGGGCAAGATGACTAAAACGCCGTTCTCCGGAACTATGGAGCGAGCAACTGATTTGTTGGAGATCATACATACTGATGTTTGTGGTCCAATGAATGTTGAGGCTCGCGGCGGGTATCGTTATTTTCTCACTTTCACAGATGATTTGAGCAGATATGGGTATATCTACTTAATGAAACATAAGTCTGAAACATTTGAAAAGTTCAAAGAATTTCAGAGTGAAGTGGAAAATCATCGTAACAAGAAAATAAAGTTTCTACGATCTGATCGTGGAGGAGAATATTTGAGTTACGAGTTTGGTCTACACTTGAAACTATGCGGAATAGTTTCGCAACTCACGCCACCCGGAACACCACAACGAAATGGTGTGTCCGAACGCCGTAATCGTACTTTACTAGATATGGTGCGATCCATGATGTCTCTTACTGATTTACCGCTATCGTTTTGGGGTTATGCTTTAGAAACGGCCGCATTCACGTTAAATAGGGCACCATCAAAATCCATTGAGACGACGCCTTATGAACTGTGGTTTGGCAAGAAACTAAAGTTGTCGTTTCTTAAAGTTTGGGGCTGTGATGCTTATGTGAAGAAACTTCAACCAGATAAGCTCGAACCCAAATCGGAGAAATGTGTCTTCATAGGATACCCAAAAGAGACTATTGGGTACACCTTATATCACAGATCTGAGGGCAAGATTTTCGTTGCTAAAATCGGATCCTTTCTAGAGAAGGAGTTTCTGTCGAAAGAAGTGAGTGGGAGGAAAGTAGAACTTGATGAGATAACTGTATCTACTCCCTTGTTGGAAAGTAGTTCATCACAAGAACCGGTTCCTGTGACAACTACACCAACTAGTGAGGAAGCTAATGATATTGATCATGAAACTTCAGATCAAGTTTCTACTGAACCTCGTAGGTCTACCAGAGTAAGATCCGCACCAGAGTGGTACGGTAATCCTATTCTGGAAGTCATGTTACTTGACCATGATGAACCTACGAACTATGAGGAAGCGATGATGAGCCCAGATTCCGCAAGATGGCTAGAGGCCATGAAATCTGAGATGGGATCCATGTATGAAAACAAAGTATGGACTTTGGTTGACTTGCCCGATGATCGGCAAGCCATTGAAAATAAATGGATGTTTAAGAAGAAGACTGACGCTGATGGTAATGTAACTGTCTATAAAGCTCGACTTGTTGCGAAAGGTTTTCGACAAGTTCAAGGGGTTGACTACGATGAGACTTTCTCACCCGTAGCGATGCTTAAGTCTGTCCGAATCATGTTAGCTATTGCTGCATTTCATGATTATGAAATTTGGCAAATGGATGTCAAAACTGCATTCTTGAATGGATTTCTGGAAGAAGAGTTGTATATGATGCAACCAGAAGGTTTTGTTGATCCAAAAGGTGCTAACAAAGTGTGCAAGCTCCAGCGATCCATTTATGGACTAGTGCAAGCATCTCGGAGTTGGAATAAACGTTTTGATAGTGTGATCAAAGCATATGGTTTTATACAGACTTTTGGAGAAGCCTGTATTTACAAGAAAGTGAGTGGGAGCTCTGTAGCATTTCTGATTTTATATGTAGATGACATATTATTAATTGGAAATGATATAGAATTTCTGGATAGCATAAAGGGATACTTGAATAAAAGTTTTTCAATGAAAGACCTCGGTGAAGCTGCTTACATATTGGGCATCAAGATCTATAGAGATAGATCAAGACGCTTAATAGGACTTTCACAAAGCACATACCTTGCAATTTTTTTTGAAAAAGTTCAAAATGGATCAGGCAAAGAAAGGTTTCTTGCCTGTGCTACAAGGTGTGAAGTTGAGTCAAACTCGATGCGCGACCACAGCAGAAGATAGAGAGAAAATGAAAGATGTTCCCTATGCTTCAGCCATAGGCTCTATCATGTATGCAATGCTGTGTACCAGACCTGACGTATGCTTAGCAATAAGCTTGGAAGGAAGGTACCAAAGTAATCCAGGAGTGGATCACTGGACAGCGGTCAAGAACATCCTGAAATACCTGAAAAGGAGTAAGGATATGTTTCTCGTGTATGGAGGTGACAAAGAGCTAGTCGTAAATGGTTACGTTGATGCAAGCTTTGACCCTGATCCGGACGATTCTAAATCGCAAACCGGATACATGTTTTTATTAAACGGTGGAGCTGTAAGTTGATGCAGTTCTAAACAAAGTGTCGTGGCGGGATCTACATGTGAAGCGGAGTACATAGCTGCTTCTGAAGCAGCAAATGAAGGAGTCTGGATGAAGGAGTTCATTACCGATCTAGGTGTCATACCTAGTGCATCGGGACCAATGAAGATCTTCTGTGACAATACTGGTGCAATTGCTTTGGCAAAGGAATCCAGATTTCACAAAAGGACCAAGCACATCAAGAGACGCTTCAATTCCATTCGGGACCAAGTCCAAGTGGGAGACATAGAGATTTGCAAAATACATACGGATCTGAATGTTGCAGACCCGTTGACTAAGCCTCTCTCACGAGCAAAACATGATCAACACCAAGACTCCATGGGTGTTAGAATCATTACTATGTAATCTAGATTATTGACTCTAGTGCAAGTGGGAGACTGAAGGAAATATGCCCTAGAGGCAATAATAAAGTTATTATTTATTTCCTCATATCATGATAAATCTTTATTATTCATGCTAGAATTGTATTAACCGGAAACATGATACATGTGTGAATACATAGACAAACATATAGTCACTAGTATGCCTCTACTTGACTAGCTCATTAATCAAAGATGGTTATGTTTCCTAACCATAGACATGTGTTGTCATTTGATTAATGGGATCACATCATTAGAAGAATGATGTGATTGACATGACCCATTTCGTTAGCCTAGCACTTGATCGTTTAGTATGCTGCTATTGCTTTCTTCATGACTTATACATGTTCCTGTAACTATGAGAAATATGCAACTCCCGTTTACCGGAGGAACACTTTGGGTACTACCAAACATCACAATGTAACTGGGTGATTATAAAGGAGTACTACAGGTGTCTCCAAAGGTACATGTTGAGTTGGCGTATTTCGAGATTAGGTTTTGTCACTCCGATTGTCGGAGAGGTATCTCTGGGCCCTCTCGGTAATGCACATCATTATAAGCCTTGCAAGCAATGTGACCAAATGAGTTGGTTACGGGATGATGCATTACGGAACGAGTAAAGAGACTTACCAATAACGAGATTGAACTGGGTATTGGATACCGACGATCAAATCTCGGGCAAGTAACATACCGATGACAAAGGGAACAACGTATGTTGTTATGCGGTTTGACCGATAAAGATCTTTGTAGAATATGTAGGAACCAGTATGGGCATCCAGGTCCCGCTATTGGTTATTGACCGAGAATGGTTCTAGGTCATGTCTACATAGTTCTCGAACCCGTAGGGTCCGCACGCTTAACGTTACAATGACAGTTTTATTATGAGTTTATAAGTTTTGATGTACCAAAGTTTGTTCGGAGTCTCGGATGTGATCACGGACATGACGAGGAGTCTCGAAATGGTCGAGACATAAAGATTGATATATTGGACGACTATATTCGGACACCGGAAGTGTTCCGGGTGATTTCGGAGAAAACCGGAGTGCCGGAGGGTTACCGGACCCCCCCCCCCGGAGAGTTAATGGGCCACATGGGCCTTGGTGGGAAGAGAGAGGGGCGGCCAGGAAGGGCCGCGCGCCCCCTCTCCCTCTGGTCCGAATTGGACTAGGAGGGGGGGCGGCGCCCCCCTCTTTCCTTCCCCTCCTCTCCCCCTTCCTTCCCCTCCTAGTAGGAGTAGGAAAGGAGGAGTCCTACTCCTACTAGGAGGAGGACTCCTCCTCCTGGCGCGCCCAACAAGGGCCGGCCGGCCTCCCCCCTCCCTCCTTTATA
>NC_041383.1:740255938-740301838 GCF_002162155.2 Triticum dicoccoides | reverse complement strand
GAAGGGCCGCGCGCCCCCTCTCCCTCTGGTCCGAATTGGACTAGGAGGGGGGGCGGCGCCCCCCTCTTTCCTTCCCCTCCTCTCCCCCTTCCTTCCCCTCCTAGTAGGAGTAGGAAAGGAGGAGTCCTACTCCTACTAGGAGGAGGACTCCTCCTCCTGGCGCGCCCAACAAGGGCCGGCCGGCCTCCCCCTCCCTCCTTTATATACGGGGGCAGGGGCACCCCATAGACACACAAGTTGATCTACGGATCGTTCCTTAGCCGTGTGCGGTGCCCCCCTCCACCATATTCTACCTCGGTCAAATCGTCGCGGATTTTAGGTGAAGCCCTGCGCCGGTAGAGCATCATCATCGTCACCACGCTGTCGTGCTGACGGAACTCATCCCCGAAGCTTTGCTGGATCGGAGCCCGGGGATCGTCATCGAGCTGAACGTGTGCTGAACTTGGAGGTGCCGTACGTTCGGTACTTGGATCGGTCGGATCGTGAAGACGTACGACTACATCAACCGCGTTGTCATAACGCTTCCGCTTACGGTCTACGAGGGTACATGGACAACACTCTCCCCTCTCGTTGCTATGCCATCACCATGATCTTGCGTGTACGTAGGAAATTTTTGAAATTACTACATTCCCCAACAATTACTAATGAGAAAACTGAGATACTGGACACAATGAAACTAAAACTGAGATACTGGACTAAATGACAGACTAAAATGATATATAACTAAAGAAAAACAAGGTTACCGAACAACAATCCACTAAGAAGAAGACAGAAAAGATCATAGGACAAGACTAAAATAATTTGGACTGGAATACAAATTGACTCAAAATGAAACACTGAAGAAAAGAGACTAATGATAGAATTAACTGAAGACATTGACTGAAAAGGAAAATACTGAATAACAGTGGGCAACATAGAACCCTTAAACTGAAGGCAAGCTAGTGAAAAAAAGATTAATGAAAGATTGAACACCATAGGACAAAATTAAACACACCTGCAGAAGACTGACGATGAATTTCTTCGCTGATCGAAGCACACACGTACATAGAACTGAAGAAAACTAATGACTGATACTCCCTCCGTTCCGATTTACACGTTGTGGTTTAAGAAATAAGAAGCATAGACTGAAGAGACTGAAAAGAGAGTAATGATAGAATTAACTACTTCTTCGTCACATATTTTTTGTTGAGTTTCTATATTGTATCTGAAAAAGAGAATGGATTTTACAGGTAAACAGTTGTGTGAATGAGGATATGCAAGATATGTGCTTTGGAAGCCAAGAAGCTCTGTTCATGCAGGTTGATGCGGGAAGGAGAAAAATGCTTCATATTTTTTATGCCTTACAACTTGTGTGCAAACTAACAAAAAGTAATTATGTGCATGAAACAACCAAACTTTTCTTATATGGCGCTGTTGAAGGGTTATATTGACCTAAATGCTGGCTCTCATACAATCAATACCCAGGTGCGAGAAAGATTAAAAAAGAAAAGAAAATGAAAAAAATGAAAAAAAATAGATCAACTTTCCTCAAACTGATGTGCAGTGGCAGGAGTCATGCTTGTGTGCTGCTGACATTGGTCAAACAAGTGATGCGGGTGAACTTCTTCTACATTTACAATAAAAAAAGGCGGCTCAAGTCTTGGGTGGCAACAACACGTCCAACAGCACACCAAGCCTTCAGGTAAAAAAGTATGGGAAGAAAACTAAAAAATAAAATGCGGAAAGAGGAAAAAAGTGACAAACTTAAAACATATGATGAAAATTATCAGAATGGACATGTGATAGGTTTCAATGTTCCTTTTCTTTTCAGGATTTAGGCATGATGGGTGACTTTGTTGTTGACCAGGACAATTCTCCTGTGCAAATGGAGGATCTAGATGCACAAACAACAGATTTTCAATTGTTCAAGGGAGGGGATGATATATCGTTTGATGACTGTCAAGGAGATCCATGGAGGACAACCCTCTTAGATGTTATTAGCTTGGATCAGGTGAGCAAAAATGTTTTCTAGTGAAGAAACTTAGAGAAAAAAACACAAAGGGTATCAGTAACAAAAAAATAGAAACCTGTCATACTGCTCATGGAAAACTAAAAAAATAGATAAACTAACACACATTTAATGATTAACTTGTCACTACAACACCTGCAGGTTGATACAAACAATGAAGGAAGAGATGGGTCTTCTAAGAGGGAGCAAAATCATACCTGGAATCTCGATTCGCCGACATGTGTGCAAGCTGGTTCCTTCAGACAGTCTCGAGATGCGGGAACATCAACTGATGCATGCCATCTGCAAGTGCAAGACAACAAGAATGAAGATAATGAAATCAATGAAGAAACAATAGAAGATTTTTTGGAAAATGAAAGACGGGCCGCAGAAGGAGGGAACGACAGAACAATTGATAGTGAGCTGAAACCTGAAACAGGGATGCATTTTGCTACAAGGGAAGAAGCTCAAAAGTTCTTAAACTTCTTTGCCTTTGTAGCTGGTTTCTCCATATCTGTTGTGTCGATTGCCTGCACAACCAGCAAAAAAAGGGACAGAGAAGTTACAAGGATAACACTAAAATGCAACAAGTATGGGCATAATACAGAGGCTAAAATTGAAAGCTTGTTTGTACAAAGAAAAAGGACTGTCATAGCGAAGAAAGACTGCAAAGCACAAATGTAATTGCTTTGAAAGATGGAAGATGGCGTATAACTAACCTCAATCTTGATCATAACCATGAGCTCAACCCTGGCAGTAGGTTTTTTAGATCTCATGTTTACATGTCTGATGAAGAGAAATCACTGATCAGACCAATGAAAAAGTGCAACATACCTACGAGGAAGATAGTGGAAGTGTTGGCGTACATAAGAGGAGGAATGGACAAGTTACCATACAACAAAAGGAAAGTGAGTAACTATGGTACAACAATAAATAGATAATTGGAAAACAGTGATGTCATGGAAGTGCAGCAATACTTCCAGAAGAAACAAGCTGAGAGCCCCGGATTTTGCTACTCAATGGAAGTAGATGCAAAAAACAAGTCGGGAGCGTGTTTTGGACAGATGCTAGATCTAGAATAATGTACCAAGAGTATGGGGACTGCATCAGCTTTGACACAACATTCCTAACAAACAAGTACAACTTGCCGTTTGCACCATTCGTTGGTGTTTCTCCACATGGGAAGACATACTTGTTTGCTTGTGCCCTTATTATCGATGAGACTGCTAACACATTCAAGTGGTTATTCCAGCAGTTCTTAGCAGCAATGGGAGGCAAGGCACCCAAAATAATAATAACTGACCAAGACAGAGGAATGGAAAAGGCAATAAAAGTTGTGTTTCCACAAGACAGAGACATGCTTGTTCCGTGTGATGAAAAAAGCCGAAGAGAAAGGGTGCAGAGTGTTTCAACTGAATCAAGGGCTATATGAGGACTTTCATGACATAGTGAATAACTCATTGACAGAGAGAGAGTTTGAAACACTATGGCAAACAATGATTGAAACTTACAATGTGGGTGAGGTCAAAATTTTCCAAGACATGTGGGATGCAAGGAAAACATTTGTTCCAGTGTACTACAAGACAAAGTTTTTCCTATTCATCCAAACAACAGCTAGGAGTGAGGGCACAAATGCTTTGTTCAAGAAGGGGGTTGGTGCATAGTTCAGCATGACAAGCTTCCTACGAGAATACCAGAGAATACTAGACAACATCCATGCAAATGAGGATGAGCTTGACCATAATGCAAAGCACAAAAAAGTTTCCTGGAAATCATTCAACACTAAGTACTACATCGAGAGACAAGCACACAACCTGTACAACATAAGCATCTTCAGAAAATTTCAGCTGATTCTCAATGATGTAACAAGATTGCAGATCAGAGAAGAGGAAAAAGTGAAACTATACATGGTGTACCAAGCAAAGAACTACTACAAACAAGAACACATGACAAGGCTTTATGTGGTGCAAGTGAATACTGAGAAAGAAGATTACTCCTGCATTTGTTGCAAGTTTGGAAAGGATGGCATTTTGTGCTCTTATATTCTAAAAGTGATGTTGCACCTTGAGGTCGATAAGATACCAGACAAATACATAATAGACAGGTGGAGGAAACAAGGCCAGAAAATGAATAAACCCAAGGCGATTCCACTTAGATTAGATAATGACAAACTGAGATACAATGTCCTAGGTGTGAAGCTAGTGGAGCTTGGCTCAAACGCGTCAAAGTGTCAAAGGAAGTTTGAATACCTGCTATCAGAAATGTTCAGTATTCAACAACACTTAATTGATATGGATAGAGAAGGAGAAGAAGAGATGGATGGGCAAGGAGAACAAATAGAGGAGAGCAACAGATCCAACAAGACACTAGGCACACTGACAACTATGGCGCAGAGTGGTGGCAGCAATTCAACTATTGAGCTATTGAATCCTGATAAGGCGCACACAAAAGGGCGCCCATGAATGATGACCATGCAAGAACGCATAAAAAACAAGACATTCTACAAGTGCAGCCACTGTAATGATCTGGGTCACACAAAAAGGAAATGCACTAATCTGGATAAAGTATACGACATCCCAAAAAAGAAGAGATCTAGGAAGGCAAGCCAGCCAAGATCAGCTGATGCAGGTGATTCCCTATAAAAAACTACTAGAAAATGAACATAGCACTCCATTGACACACTCATATAAAAACTGTGGAAAATGGTATTGTTATCGACTAACAAAATAACTCTCTTCATGCATGTAACAGGGCGAGGACGACAGAACGCTACCAACAAAGAGATCAGCGCCACCAACATACCTATCGATGAAGTCTCCCAACTGCAGCAATGACGTGGCTCCTACCCTGCAACTCGAACTCCCTCTGCTCGTACCCTGCATGGATAGAGAACAAAGGAGTAGTTAGGACTATTTATATTTTCTGACTGCACAAAACTTCATGTAAGAAAAAAAGATTGAGAGAAAAAAGAATGTAGTATGTGGAAAACCTTATTAGAAGCAAATAATATGAACAAAAATGAGTGTGATGTGTTCATGTTATTTGATATAGATGCGAACCGGACTGATTCTAGACATCTTTGTTAGAGTCTTCATTGTAGTAGTGAGACTGAGCATGGCGTCTCTCAAAAAAAGAGTGGCGCATAGAGTGAGGTTTTAAAAAAATCACATCGATGGAAAAAGTGGTACACACCGCAGAATGAATTAGACACCTACGGGTTCAGACACTAAACTGACAGAACATTAGAAAAACTGACACTTAAGTTACTGGAAATTAAGGGAGAACAAACAAAATGACAAGGTAAATAATAGTCTGTCTATGAATGAATACATCTGACATAGAAGATAAGATTTGTATCTACATGAAAAAGGAAGTGGCCACCATTTACAACAAATATGATATGCTCGTACAACCAACGACAACTTCCTCAACAGTTCAACCGACCACTACACTACACAAAAAATGATCTAGATGATGCTACAAAATTGTTTTAAATGAGCTCTCTTCTTCTCTTGATGCCCGTCCAACAAGCTTAGAAACAGAGAAACGCCACCGCTGTCATGGAGGATTGCTGACGAAGTCACCCTAACAAAGGAAAAAACACACATCATAACACAGTTAGAAAAAAAATGCAAAAAAGAATAAAAAAGATGCGAAAAATAAAATTTAAAAAAGTGAAAAAATGAAGAGTTAAAATGAATGAATGAGAAGAAGAACCTATAAGTTGAAACCAGTGACAAGGCTCTTGTCTGCAGTGTTTTTCTTCCAAAAGAAAAGTTGGTTCATGTACTGAATTCTTATGTGGTGGATGTCGTCATGTGAGAAAATCTTGCGCAGATCCAAGGGTGGTGCCCATATCTCCATTATCTTTGTTGCAAACACTCCACAATCCTTTCTGGAAAAAGAGGTGATGTTCAAAAAACAAGCTAAAAAAGGGGGGAAACAAAAATAAAAACAACAGCAGGTGGGGAAAGAGAGCCCTTACTCATTAGTCTGCTTTGGCACGTGAGGGTACATCCTTATGAAAATCTTGAAATTATGCTGGTCTGTTTGGAAAATGATTTCCCACAACTTGATGAAGTTCTTGATCTGTATGTGAATAAAAAATGATGAAAAAAATAAACATAAAAAAATAAAATCATATAGATGGGAGGAAGGCATTTAGACAAAAAAAGATGTGATGAATAAAGTGTGATGAACAGAAACAAAAGAAAAAAGGTGATGAACAACTTACAAATTTCTCTCTGATAGTCTTGTGAAGATATGAGACCTTGTCATAAAAAGAATCCAAGAAAGCAAAAAGTTGCCACTTGAAATCGACAGCAAACACTATCCAATGGTTGTCGAGGCATGTGGGGAAGAATAGTTGATCAAAAATAGAAGAAAAAAACACATAAAAAGAGTTAGAACAAAAAATCAAAACGGGAAAAAGTAGAACACAAAAAAAGAAAGGAAGAAGGACAAAAGAAGAACACACCGTATTTGACAAATCTAGACGTTTACCCCTACTTGCTGATGCTGCCCCCAAAAACGAAGTGGCAATTGATCGTAGTTTATCGTCTTGGTAGTTCAGTATGTTCTCCTGCGGGGAACATACAAATACATGACCAAAATGGCAAAGTAGAGGCAGGGTAATGTACACCAAAAAATGATGTAAAAACTAGCAAAAGAAAAAAATGATAAATGCTGAACCAAACTAAAAACATACACCAATATTCGGAAAGAAATGGTGCCTTCCAGAGATTGAGGGATGACAGTCCTCGAAGAACTTTCGACAAAAGTAAGGGATCAAGAAGTTGTCGACGTGCCCGGTTGGCATAAGGCTTTGTCCAAGTGATACATAATTACAATGAACCATGGAGTACGTCAACGCATACTTGCTGTTTGTTGCCACATAGAACCAAAAAAACTAATCAGGCATAGCCATACTTTTCTATGGGCGAACAGGAATAATCTAGTCGGTGTTCCTGGTCTTGGCGATTGCCATCTTCTGATGAAACAACATTTGATCATTTTTTAAGCTATATTGTAGAAAAATGGATTTTGTATGCTGACATGCTTACCATGAGCTATTCAAGTAGCACTAGGAACATAGGTTTTTGTAGTGCGCAAAAACATATCACAAGACAGTAAGATTTAAAACCTTCTTTGCCTACTTATTCACTAATGTTTATATTGTCAGTAACTCAAAGTATCAGACCTTAACTGGTGTATATACAGTCTAAAAGCCCTAAACTTGAACTAAGATATTTCAGCGTGAAGCACTGACTTGAGTTGTTTTGAGGTGACACTATAGCAAAATCAACAACGAGAAAGCCAAAAGAACACTAGTAACTTTTTTCACAGGCTGAAAAGAACAAAAATACACATGATTTTTTTCTCAGTCAAAGAACTATGATACAAAAAAGAACACCAATGAAAATGAGGACTACCCTGATACGGGGCAATCAATCTAACAACAAGATGTTGAGAATGAGTCACCAGCAACACACACACTCAAGAATGCAGAAAATAAAGATGTTTAACTGCCACAGCCTTGTAAATCGTACAATGGCTTGCCGGACCTCTAATAGTATATCTTAGACGGAATCCCAGGAGGTGTGCCTGGTGTTGGAGGCAGAGAATTTTGATCAGTCAATCAAAGTGTTAAAAAACTAGTGACACGTTTGACAGCTTCAAAATGATATACTACAAAATTATGATATAGTACACACATATTAAAGATTGAAAAAAGACCAGTATGTAAAAATACTTAAATAAAATAGGCTAAAAACTGATTAACGTACCTCTGAATTCTTTTTGTATAGGCAAGTTCGATTATTGAGTTGTAATGCATGCACTCTTTGTTTGACACAAGGAACCTTTCGTTTTCCTTGAATGGGAGTTCCAGGAGAATTTTTGGTCGCAAAATGATCAAATCATCATGTCCACCTTGATTGACAATGGTGTCCGGTGCAAGTTCATCGATAATGATATGATTATCAGTGTCGTCTGGCACATCAACAACCTCTTCTACCCCTACTATAGATTGGCGTTGACGTTTCGCAATTGGTCCGATCAGATTGTTGTATAGATGATCTGCATTCTTAGCTAATTCGATTTGCCTGACACCAAAACTTGTTGGACTGATATCAACAATGTCTGCCTTCCTCTTAGTTGGCTGCCAAAAACAAAAATAAAAAAGCTTCGGTGAAAGCTAACATGCAAAAAAACATGTAAAAACTGAACCAAAAATGGCTCCACATATGCGAAAAAAGATAGATTGAAGATTTCCTGCCTAACTGGTTTTAGATTTCAGGGTTGTCCAGCTACAAAAATATGCTGACAAGAAAAAGTTGTTTCAATAAAAGTACTAAGAAGACAAGACAAAAAAATATTAAATACAAAAGGTATAACAAGACGCACTCATCTCCCTATATCCCTCGTGGCCTCATAACAAATAATAAAAAGGGAGTAAAAAAAACTAAACACTAACCATAGAGGGGGAAAGATCGGCCACTGGGATTGGTGCTTGTTTTGTGCCAATGATTTGGCTAGTTTTTCAAAATTCTTGTCTACTAATGCCATGAGCTTAGGAGGGTTGTTGCTGGTGCCAATCTTGCAACCCTGTAGTGCATGTGATCTTAGATGAAAAAAAACATAGTGACAAAAAAAAGAAATGTGACAAACAAAAAAGATGCATAAAAGCTGACCACCTCACTGAACAGCTTTGTACGGTCTATTGGTGACATGTGGCTAATCATTTGGTAATTGCTCTGCCCAGCCTCAGGAGGTGCAATGTAACCTCCAACATCACTTTTTGTGCCGGTTAGACTGGTGGAGCGTGTGAAAGTGCCCTGGCCATTTTGCACACTAAACTGCAGAAAAGAGTTGTGCTCCTTCAACCCTGTTGGGAATGTGTTAATCAAAGGAAACTCCTACTCATGATGCATTGTGTTGAACACCCTAGCCCTGACCTTCTTCACTACTCCCACTTCAGGCACTTGGATGGGGAAAAAATAGAAAATAAAAAATGAAAACTTGACTGTACAATTCATAGAAAAGACTAAACTTAAGAACCAAAGAAAAAGAAGAAATAGATTTACCTTTTTCATTGGTGTGTTCAACAATTTTAGTAATCATACAATCTGGGGTTGCTGCAGAAAAAACACAAAAAATCCAGATGTAAGCCACTACTAAAAACAAGGAAAAGAACACAGAAAATGGGAGGAAATAAAAAAAGAAACATGGAGGAAAAGTTGCATGAATGAACCTAAAGCATCGTGTGAGCCCTTACGAACTAACGACAAACTGTTCTCATCAATAGGTTGCAATGGGAGCTTGTTGTTCCTCATTCCGATGACTAAAGGCTTACTAGCTGCAATTATGAAACTATGTTTTCGTTGATCTTGACAATTGTGCGGTTGATGTTGCTCTTAACGTGCTTGAGGTTCTCATTCACTCTGCTGCATTCACCATACTCTACTTCCAACCAAGAAAAACACACATATACTCACATAAGCAATAAAAACACATTTATTCGAAGACCACAAAAACGAAAAATAACTTGACAAAATGATCAAAATAACTTTGAATTAAAAAAACAGAGGAAGTATCTGATGAGCTTCTCAAGTAAAAAGGAGCCTCAACACACACCAAAAATGCATACCGTGTGAACTTTTCTTTTGAGTTCTATCATCCTTGCTCATTATGCCCATGTTCTGTTTCGCTACTGGTCCTAGTTTTGAAGAGGTGTCCCGATCACTAACCACGAAAAGAGATGATAGTCTGGATCCAGATAGAAACTTCAACACATTTTATGTTATTGCTTCCTAAACATTTTGCAAACCAGACTCCTTTATGTTGCCGCAGTCTGCGATGTCAATGATGCCCTGAATGATCTGACAAAGAACAAAAATATAAATAACAGAAAAAGAACAATGCTGAAATGACAAGAAAACCTGAAATTTTTTAAGATGAAAGATACCAACATAGTGAGGCAAAACTAAAACCTGCGGATGTAGAATATTAGCATAAGATGACATCATCTCCTCTTTGAAATATACTGATATTGATCCTTGTTGAATAATGCCATGAGGAGCACCAATTTCAGTTGCAAACACATGCTGCCATAAAAAGATAATTGGTGCGGAAAAAAGGGAAAATAGTCAAAAATAATGACTAACTACAGAAAAAAAAGAAGAAAGAGATGCATGTGCCTAACTCCCTTTTGAACTACAGAAGAAAAATTGCTCAACGCAAAAATGAAAAACATCTAACACACCTCCTTTTTGAACGGGCTCCTTCCAAACAAGTTGCGCTTCTTCTAGTAAAGTTCCGAGAAATGTTTAATCAAATTACCTTTCCATGCAAGAATCTGTGGGACGCCTTGCTCGACCACCCTTATACCAAAGTCAAGCTTGTCCAAATATAGCACCTTAAAAAACACCCAAAAACTTAGAGAAGGAAAAGGAACAAAACAATAGACGGGGGTATGTGTGACAAAAAAAAACCAAAAGAACAAAAGAGATACTGAACACTTACAGCCAAGCAATATATGCAGAAATCAAACGCTTTTGGTTTTCTGCCGGTTTCCCTATCAAACAACACATATTGGTTGATGCCAGCCAAAATCCATTCGTAGACAAGAAGACACATGTCGAATCCCCTTGTGATAGTAGGATCCTCCAGAAGGAATAGGAAGTCCGTGTGTATATGATCATTTGAAGAAGGGAATAGAAAGCATGACATAACAATCACCATGAAACATATGAAGATGTCTTCATCACTAAGATCTTCTGATGATGTGAGCAAATTTCCAAAGAAAGTGACATTTGGAATTTCTGAAAGATTGAACCTAGACATAATGAAACTCCTCCCTCTCTCCTTATTAGGCAGCGCTATAATGCCGCTGTTCGGCAGACCCAACACAAGATGGACAGACTCCTTAGAAAGAGAGATGATCTTCTGATCATCAATAATGATTTGGGAAGATATTGTGTCTACGCAACCAACAATCCATCTGGTGAACTGAGAAGGGAGTTCAGTCTTCTCAAACTTCAGGAGATGCTCAAACCCGTATTTTGAGATCACATCCTTCCGGCTAATAGCCATATGCTTGAGTATCTCAGCGAAGTACTTGGTAGCATACACATTGTACGCATCCCTTCCTAGCCCTGTTGCTTTTAGCCTTTTATTCTGAAAAACCACATTGAAAAAGAAGACTAAGACTAACAAAAAAAGTAAATTCAGTGATGCAAAAACATTAAAGAGTTGGTACAAGAGATTCAACAACCTCGACTTTGATATTAGCGTCGTGACAAAAAACTGAGAATTCCCTCTTGAGAGATTTGAGAGCTTGTTGGGTAAGATGGAAACCAACAAACAGAAACCATCAACATAAAAATAAAAGAAAAAATAAACTGAAAACTAGAAGATAAAACATACCTCCTCCTTGAAAAAGCCAAATAGAGCATCCTCTAACATTTTCTTCCTCCTGGACACAGATTCCTTTCAGAGCAAACAAACAGAAAAAAAGTTGTTACACACATATAAGACAGAAAACAAAACACATAAAAAGGTGTGAAAAAGGCCGATTAAAATCTACATGACCATACATCATCACTGGATGTGCTACTCTCCTCCAGACTGTCATTATTTTACATTTCATTATCAGGATCGTAGCTGTCGTCATAGCCCACACTGGAAGGTCTATAACTTGCATAATCTGCACACCTACATGTATGGGGGAATGAAAAAGCTAATAAAAAATTTCCTTGAAAGAATATCAGACAAAAATGTTGTGCTCGCAGCAAAGCTAAAAAGTAAAAAATAACTAACTACTTCTACAAGATGACCGTGGGCTAGATCATGCTCGCAGCATGCAAAAGCACTAAATTCAAAACCATCTTGAATCTACACCCATATCAATTTCCCCATACAAAAAGAACACGAAAACAAACATAGGCAGTGACACATGATCAAACATAGAACATTTGAAAAAATGCACGTGAATACACCCATGGTTGAAGAAATAGTATGAACTAGGATAACTCTCTCGTCATATGACTAAACAAAGAACATGTGGTCATCATAAGGCCCTTCAAAATGATCTGGAAACTGGACATCAAACATACTGCTGCTGTTATGGAGTAACTCATAACTGAAGGAGCGTCTTAACATCTATTCATTCAGGTTCGAAGGGGGCAAAAAAACAGACTACTGAATGTGAAATTTGACGCTGCCAAGGGATATTTTAAGCTAACAATCATTAGGGAAAAAGGAATATTTTGCATTTCAAGGACAGATCATTGTCACTATGTTTTATCATCGGTGTGATGCAAAAAAAGGAAAAACGGTTATACTGTCCTGCAACTCATCGATGCACAGAACAAAAAAATACGAGCAAGTTCTTTGTTCAGGTTCAGATAGCCAAACAGACTTCATTACTAAATTTAGATAAAAAAAGCATTCAAAAAACATGTGTATAAGGGAAAAAAGCATAGATCCAAAAACACATGTATGAGCACATATATCTAAACTTTTCACTTCTCACTTATTCAGATTAAAAAAGAGGGGTGACTGCAACAAATTCCATTGCGTACATGAGTTTCAGAGACATCTACTGCCTGGTTAGTTGGTGCATATCACTGCTTTCATATTATCCCTAACCATTGTCCAGGTAATCACTCGATGCTCAGGAAAAAAAACACATCCATTACTAAAAGCCATCAAAATCAAACTAACAACAAAAATAGTGGAACTCTACAATTTCTCCACACTAGTACTCCTGCAAAAAAACACATACATTCATTTACCTATCTCTGACCATCTACAAACATTCCTTGGGCCTCTAAAAAAATCTTACAGGGGACACACTACAGTGGGAAAATCAATGACAGTGAACATGAGCTCTACATCCAGAACAAAAGACAATTACATTCAACACAAAATTGAGGCAGACTTAGTAAAGGAGAATTGGGGAACAAACACGTACAAGGAGCCTGAGACAAATTCAGGGGTGTTCTCTGATGAAACCATTCAAAATACTCCCCACCATTGAACAAATTCAGAGGCGTTTCTATTCTACCACACACCTTCCTGGCCGAAATCCACAAAAATCTGAACCACCCCCCGGCTATTGGAGGTCTGTTACTGGCGACAGTGACGACAAACTGAAATTCAGCGCGAACGCGGGGAGCAAACACATCTCTACACCTATAAAAAGCACAGTTGGTGGTGATGGTGTGCCTGCCTCCTGACAATCTGAACCATCAGATCTAAAACGAACGGTTTAGATGGCACTAAAGTTGAAAGCCCGGGGTAGCCTCTCTGCCTAGACAGATTTCGCATGTGCGCAACACAGCCACATCCTCTCCTCCAGAAGGCTCATGTTAGATCTCTCACACTGACCCAGGCAACCGATAGGCGTTTTCGAGTAGCTCTCCATCTGCCAGCGTGCGGTGCGTGCCCGCCGGTCCTCCCTGGATCCGGTGGCCATTATGGCCCCAGGAGGCATCACAGACCCTAGCTCCTCATCAGTGGTGGGGATTTAAGTTTCCTTTTGTCGATATTTGGTCCCTTCGTCGACCTCTTGGTGGAGCGGTGGTCGGCGGATTTTATAGGGAATAAAGTCCCCCAGCCCTTGCTCCTGCTCGCCGGAGGCTTCGCCTGCGCTGGTGGGAGGCTTGTGGAGGACAGGCATATGGAGCAGCTTCATTTCTGTGGTGCGCTTCGGCGCAGCGTCGGAGGTGGTCTGCTCTAGGAGGACGGGGGAGATGGTTGCTTCGTTCTTGTGGAAGTGGTTGATGGATCCGGCTGCCTCCTGCTAGGCGGTAAGGCATCGTCCCGGGATCTGGGGCTGAAGATGCGGGCGCGGCCTTGGAAGCCGGAGCGTGAGGGCGCAGTCGACGGAGCCGGAGCGGAGAGCACGGTGTGGGTGTTGGGAGTTGGCGTGGTGGCTGGTGCGAATGCGAGGTGTGAGGATGGAGGAGGTGGCTTGGTGGTCGCCACTGCCGTCGTCGCCATGCTCATCTATACAGAGACATACTCGCAACTGCAGCAAGGAGAGGAGAAGCAAAGATGGATTAGAATGGATGGTGCTGACGATTCTATGAATCTTGCTCACTTTCTTTGTAGATATGCAGATTTTTTTTAGTAAAGGAGGATGACCCCCGGCCTCTGCATTTGGGCGATGCATATGACCATTTTATTAATTATTCTCACAAGACCTTACAAAGTCATACAACAGCAAGAATAAAGCCACCATCTAAGCAACAACTGTCGCTACACCTATCCAATTGATGAAGGGGCGCTGATAGCCTGGGCCTAATACCAAACAGACATCGCGGCCAAACCTAAACATCTAAGACCTGAGGTCCCAACCAGGACGCCTGCCTGGTATGGGGCACCTACAAGTCTGGTGCACTCCTCAACCAGGACGCCTGCCGGGTATGAGGCCGCCGCAGCCACCTACCACGAGTCCATCCTCAGAGTTGTACTGTTGCATCTAACTTCCCAGGTCTCTCTGCCATCGACGCCACCACGACGCCAGACAGCGCCGTCCTCCTGCGCGAGTCCATCCTCCCACATCGAACACTCAATCTGCACTACGCCACGCTGTCAAGATCCGTCGCCATCAATGGATGGGTGAAGCACCGCTCCACCAAAGAAACCGTCCGTTGGTCCCGTGAAGCAAGGCGCAGCACCAAGTAGAAGGCCAAAGTCGCACCGCCACCATACCACCAGCAGCCCTGCCACCAAGAGCTGTTCCCAGCCGCCGCCTTCAAGAAGGAACACGACACCATGGTGTCGTCGACGCCCAGAACAGGGGAACAAAAGCTTTCGCCATAGCTCGAGGAGGAGGCGGAAGGAAGAGGATCCACCCCAAAGCCTCCAGGAAGGGGATTGGCGCCAAAGGCGTCGACTTTGGGGAGGCCGCCGCGCCAGCCAGGGGTTTCCCCCGGACCCTCACCCGCATGCCAGATCCGCCAGGTCGGCAATAGGGGACGCCGAAAGCATCCTCCAAGGACTGGTGCCAGCATGGATCGGGACAGATCGGAGGAGGGGCGGATCTTCCACATGAAGCCATGGCAGATTGCGAGGAGCCGCCACTGCACCAGCGTCCGCTACCCCCATGCCGCCCGCGCGGCCGTGGGAGGCTGCCCGCCAGAGCCCGCCGGCGCAACCCGCCGGCTGCACCGCGCCCATCGGCCGGGGCCGCCGCCCTGGGGAATCAAGGCCCTCCAAAGGAGAGGAGACGCCAGATCCCGCCGCCACCATCATTGGGCTGAGCACCCGCGCCTCGGAGGCCCTCAGGCGGCGGCGTAGGAAGGAGAGGAGAGGGGGAAAACATGGCGGCGGCGCTAGGGTTGGCCCCCGAGTCGCCTCAGAGGAGGCGACGCGGGGATGCAGTGCACAGTGTGTAGTGCATCGAGCCAAGCGCAGGGGACGGGAGTGATCTAGATTTGTCGTATCTACTCTAGATTTTTCACCGAAGCAGCCAAGAAATGCCAAACCTTCACGTGGCCATGGCCATGTCGTGGGACGACGGGTAGTACTACGCTACACAGTACACACACTGTCGCGTCGTGTGCCGTACGATACATCTCTTTCTGACAGCAACGAGGCCCTGCATCCAAGGATTTTTTGTCCAAAAGGACCCCCTGGCCAACAGAATTGCCAAAAAAGGCCACATGTAAAAACATTGTCAAAAAGGACCCCCTCACTAGTGGCGGCAGGCGCGGCAGGTGACACGTGGCACCTGCCGCCACGCCAGGAGGCGGCGGGCCCGGTCGCCACAGCAGGAGGCGGCAGCGCTCGTTGTAACGGGTTATCCACAGCGCAGTAGCCGCGACGTAACGGGCGAGGCTATGTGGGCTGACGGTGTCCTGGACTAGGGGGTATTCACCATGTCATCTCCCGATCTGTTAGATTGGGTCGAGGACCCCCATGGCCGTATACTCATGGGCCAGTCCGGACAGCTGCCGCATACAAGGAAGATTCCGCAAGACTTGGCGATCAAGACAAGGACTCCTCCCTCACCGGCGTATTCGTCTAGGACTCTTGTTATCCTAGGCCTCTGGTGCATTATATAAACCGAGGCCAGGCTAGTCGATAGAGATATACAACAATCATACCATAGGCTAGCTTCCAAGGTTTAGCCTCTCTGATCTCGTGGTAGATCTACTCTTGTACTACCCATATCATCAATATTAATCAAGCAGGAGTAGGGTTTTACCTCCATCGAGAGGGCCCGAACCTGGGTAAAAACATCGTGTCCTTGTCTCCTGTTACCATCCGCCTAGATGCACAGCTCCAGACCCCCTACCCGAGATCTGCCGGTTTTGACACCGACATTGGTGCTTTCATTGAGAGTTCCGCTGTGTGTTCGGCAAAAGGTCCTTGGCTCGCCTGCAGATCAACAGCGACTTCGGCATCTTCATCACCAGCTCGACTGGTCACCTTAGTTCGACCAAGGACTACGCCCTACCTCCGATCGTCATGTTTGGATGAGGGCCTTCGTAAACATCAGCTCCGATCTCTATCAAGATCATGGAGGAATCATCCAGGGAGCCCGGGGGCTCAACGTCAACATTGCCCTCGGGCGACCGTGCTGTTTTTCTGGACAGCGAACTTGTATCCGCCATCACCGCCTCCTCGAGCGTCGGTTTGACGATTGCTTCGGTGGAATAGTGCGGAATTATGTCTACAACAGCCACTCTAAATTTCATCGAGTTCCGATGGAGGAATCTCCGACAATCTACGATATTACCGGAGCCTTGTCAAATCTGGACGAGAATCTGGACGAGTTTAGGGCGTGGTGTCCAGCTTCTAGCTCGGACCTCCTTTGGAAGATCCAACCATTGATCGACTGCGGAATTCCTATGTCTACCACCCCTCAAAATTTCAGCTCGATCCGACCGTCCAAACTCCCGGAACCTTCCGATTAGTGCATCACTTTTCGGATCTGTCTTCTGCGCGAAAACAAATCCGACCCGAGTTCGTCCTTTTTAGAACGGGATTTCGGACATCCTTTTTGAAGGAAGTTTTGTATGGGGTATTGTGTTTTGTTCCCGAACACATCCCAGTAACTTTAAAATCTTTTGAACATGATCTTCAACATCATGCTGGTGTCAAACCAGTCCGGCAATATTGCTCCACGGCTGCTGACCTGCGCTAGACACGTCGTCACTTTGTTGAGCCGAGCTCAACTTCTTCGGATCATCATCTCGGCAAGCCGAACAAGAGTCCGGCATCGCGAAGGATAAATCATCACCAACATCGCCGCCCCACGGATTACACGGAGCGGGCACACCTGCATCACCGCACGGTCACTTCATCAAGCCGGCATCGACCACGTCATGACCTGCATCTGCAGGGCCGCACTGTTGCTTTTTCAAGCTGGTGTCCATCACGCCGACCTACTTCGACTCATCGGCTGACACCCAGGATTCATCACGTTAGCTGGACCGGGGGCTTCATCATCTCTTCATCAACCTACTCCGGAGACTTCGGCGTCGCTGGCCGACCAGCTCCGTCACGTTAGCTGGACCGAGGGCTTTGCCTCGGCGAGCCAATCTTTGCCAGCATCGCCATGCCGTTGCTTTATCGCCCATCAGGCGATAGGTGTGCGGATCGAGTCCCAATTTTGGGAATCACCTTTCTTCGGATTGCTACAACAAATAAGCCAGGTGCTATTAATCCTAGTATTTTTTGCTTGTTGGGGTTCATTTTTCCCAATGAATTATTACTCCGATTTGTCCATCATATGTACGCAGGTCTATCAAATGGTGGCCGCATTAATGACGGTCGCATGTTGGTTCGGTCAGTTTCCGTACATAGTCCGACGAACGCCGCATCTGGAGCTTGAACCGACATGTGAATTCAGGCCTTGCCAAGCCTTGACCGCATCACGCCGCCGCCCTGCATCGACATTGACTTTGGCGCCAGGCCATATTTCTTTTATTACTCACTTTGCATAAATTATTTGTTATGCAACGAATTTTTTATTATCATTATTATTACTATTATCTCCGATTTGCACTATTTTTTGTGTACAGGAAAATGATCCAGCCGGACTATATCCTTTGGCGTCACCTCGGCTGGACGGGGGGCTTCGTCAACACTTCATTATCCCATGCCGGGGACTTCGGCATCACCCTGCCATCCTACATTGACCGTGCTATGTCACCACTTCGGAGTGCCGAGCTCTTTGCTCCGCCACCTCGAGACCGGCTTGGGGGATGGAACCTTGTCCCGCATCAAGCTCGAACCGCGTCATCAATATCGAACACATTAACCAGCTAAGTTGCCTTCATGCTCAAAGTTTTAAATTTTTAACTTGTGTTCGGCTTGACCAAGCATTATACTTTTTTGGAAAAAAGTTGCTTGTAAAAATTTCTTTGTCCAAACTTTGTTTGTGACGCGCAAATTCAAATACCCCGTTTATTTGGGGCTTCCTCCATGAAGCTTTTTCCTCTTGCATATGATTATACTTGTACGGCTTCGTTTCTGGTTCGTGTATTACACCACAATATGCACCATATTGACTTAAGCGATTTGCAAGCTGGGTTGCCTCGCTCCTGTGCTTACCCCTACGTTCCCGGTTGTTCGGCTAAGGAGTAAAGGGAGCACCTCTGCGATTGTCACGATCGGGTCATCCGAGCCGAACCTCAGACTGGTTGAAGCCGAAAGCTAGCGCTCTTATAGTTTTCAATGATGGTCGGCACACAACGGAACTCATGAGTATAAAAAATCTATTGCACAAGTCTCATAATAACAATGAGCACCGAAGAAAGGTATCGGTGGGGGTACTATTTTCTTCGAAGATGCTTCTTACACTTCACAGTAATATAGCATAAGTTCCCTGAGCGCTTTGTCCGTTACAGCCTTATGGCCTGATTGTCTGGTTATTGGAAACACTGTCAATATTCTCGACAGATGGAGTACATAACACTTTTCGGTCCTTGACCGAAGAGGGAGAAGCCGACGGTCGGTTAAGATGCGTTTAAAGTTTGGTTGAACATAGATATGATATAAGTACTTCGGTACATGCAATCATTCTTTTACCCAAGTAACTTGGGGGCTCTTAAATGTATATGAGTCGTTTTATGATAAGTGTTCTTCTTCTTAGTCGTTGCAAAGTTTTATTATTATTATTATTGTCTATCACTCCTTTTTTCGACACAAGTGTGCGGTCACTAGCCGGGGAGCCTAATTTCTCTCTCAAAGCCGCTAGAGTTTAGTTTGCTAAACTGGCCTAGTAAGAAGTACTCCGCCTTCGCGATAGGAGGTTGAAGCCGTAGGCTGGCCCGCTTGAAGTTTTGAGATAGGATGTGTCATGTTAAAGCACGGCATAAGCACCTTTTTTTTCTCCAAAGTCCAATTTTCGGATTGGCACCAAACACATGATCTAGTTCGGACATTAACCTTTTGAATAAGCTTTTTGGCTTTTCGAGCCCATGGCACTTTTAAACTATTGTGTGTTTTCAGCACGAGTCTCGCAGTGCAACGCCGGACACCTTTAGATATTCGGCAAAAACATTCTCGGATATTGCTATATGTGCATCGGTTTCGAATTGTGTCTTCGGTCAATAGTTGGGTTGCCCGGCTCCTGCGCTTGCCTCCTACGTTTCGCTTTGTTCGGCTAGGTGTGCAAAGGGAGAACCACTACGATTGTGCTTCCAGCTCACATGGTTAAGCACCTCAGTGGAGAAAGCCGAAAACTGACTGTCACAATAAGCATAAACTGGTCAGCGATCCGATGCCGGTGTTAAATGACGGGCCATTCATAACAATGGCCGAAGTGTTTACGGCTTGACCTTGACTGTCGCCGAACACTACCGGGGGCTATTAACTGGCCTCCCAAACTAAATCCTCGATATTTTGCTCTTACATAGGAGTTGGGGTTTCATGATCATGCTTAGCATGACAACCCAAAGAAAGGAATCGATAGCGGGACTATTTTCTTTGGAAGACATTTCTTCTGTTAAACAGTAATATAACATATCTCTCTGTGTACCTTTGTTTATAAAACCGTATGGCCAGATTGCCTTGTTTGTTGTAAATCTTTGCCCTCATAAAGGCTTTGTAAAGTAGGACAAACACTCCTCGGCTATTGGCCGAGGAGGTGGAAGCCAATGGTCGGCCAACAAAGTTTTATACAATGCGGATCTGAGCATTAATGACGTAAAGTACTTGGATACATAGAGTCACTACACATAATTTGTGATTTTACTATGGATATCAATCCTTAATTCGGCCACCCGTGCCCGCATTAAGGCTCGGGGGCTACTGGGCTTCAGGCTTATTATTTACAAATATTAAAGGGGCACATTGATCCCCTGATCTGGTGTTGCCACCCGACCAGTGTCTCGGGGGCTACTGCATTGTCTGTCCAATGCAGAAAATTTTTAAGTGTAATACAGTCTCCGAGGAGATTTTGATCCTCAGGTTGGTCGGCCGCACCCAACCTGAGTCTTGAGGACTGAGCACGCCACTTTTTGTGTCCCGAAGTATTCTGCCGAGCTAGGACTTGATCCTCAGACCGATTTTGCAAATCAACCTGAGTCTCAGCGGCTACGGGGATCAGCGGTCTTATGTCATCCTTCATGTGCATCTCGGGTTTTAGACCGATACACACCTTGAGGGCTACTGGCTATGTATCTCGGCAGAGAATAAATTGCACCAATATTGACAAAAACCAGCCCACATTCGGGGTGGTGCACCACCTCGGAAGCAGTCCGGCATAAAGCTCGGGCGCTAGTGGCTGGCTCCATAGAGGGCATTTCCGGTATTAAGCTTGGCTAAACTCCTTCAAACTTCTTTGAATCAAGGTGATTTATGGCACCTCGGATACAGTCCGGTGTTGGAGCTCGGATACATAGTCCGGCGTTAGGACTGGGAAGCAGTCCGGCATTGGTGCTCGGCTGCAAAAGATACCTCGAATGCAGTCCGGTGTTGGAGCTCGGACGCAAGAGGACGCTGCCGCCTGGGAACAACTTCAAACCCGAGGTGTGGCACAAAAATAACAAGGCATTGATAAAGGTCGGAAACTTAAAGGGGCTCCTCGGATACCCGACGTATAAACTCGTCGAATGCATTTCGGCGATCCTCAAGATCGAAGATGAGAAGATTTGTTGAACCAGTTTTCAAGACCGACGACTAAAGATGAAGAACGGTTCGGAAGAATCGAGGAGCGTCCCTAAACTTGAAGACCGGTTCAGGGGGCTACTGACGGTGTCCTGGACAAGGGGTATTCACCACGTCATCTCCCGATCTGTTAGATTGGGCCGAGGACCCCCATGGTCGTATACTCATGGGCCAGTCCGGACAGCTACTGCATACAAGGAAGATTCCACAAGACTTGGCGATCAAGACAAGGACTCCTCCCCCACCGGCGTATTCGGCTAGGACTCTTGTTATCCTAGGCCTATGGTGCCTTATATAAACCGAGGCCAGGCTAGTCGATAGACATATACAACAATCATACCATAGGCTAGCTTCTAGGGTTTAGCCTCTCTGATCTCGTGGTAGATATACTCTTGTACTACCCATATCATCAATATTAATCAAGCAGGAGTAGGGTTTTACCTCCATCGAGAGGGCCCGAACCTGGGTAAAAACATCGTGTCCCTTGTCTCCTGTTACCATCCACCTAGACGCACAGTTCGGGACCCCCTACCCAAGATCCACCGGTTTTAACACCGACATGGGCCATGCCGCCACCCAGTGAGGCGGCCTCTGTTGCGGTTGTCGCTCGCAGGCCGACAGGCCGTGCTGCAGTGGCGACGTGACTGCGGGCCAGGCCGCCACCTGCTAAGGCGGCCTCTCTGCCACATCGGACAAGGGGACACAGATGGCGCTGATTCCCGTGTGCGACAGCGACACTGGCGGCGGTGATTCCCAGATTTGATTCCCACGCGCGGGAAAATGCACGTTGATGCCCTGCTTTAGGTTCTTTCGCCCGGGAATCAGTCCTACTTTAGCTTCTTTTGCCTCAGCGGATGGGACAGCACTGTGAGAATTGCTCTGGCTATTGCTTGAGCGGATGCGACGACACTGCGGGAATTAGTCACTCGCTGCGGGAATCGGATGCTGCGGGAAGCTGTTGTGCCGACACTACAGGGATCCTAAAATTTCCCGCTTAATTTTCCCGCTTAGTTTTCTCGGTATTTTGATATATTCTTTAATAACATTCTTGTTTCTTGTTGTAGTCTCCTCCGCCTCTGTGCATGTACTATCGTTGGATTGACACGGAGATGCCGGCTTGGGCAGTGACTGAGATTCGTGAAAGAAGTCGCCGTGCGTGGAATAGTTTCTATACGGAAGAGCGACGTGAGAAGGCGGAAGCTAAGGAGAAAGCAGAGCAAGAGAGGGAGTTAAAAGAATATTATGCGGAGCAACACCGTTTTTTCAGGATTTAGGAAAGAAAAATAGGGAAGAGGCTCGTCGCATGGAGGAGCACGAACGACAGCGAAAGGAGGCTCGTGAGGCAGAGAGGCAGAGAAAGAAAGAAAGGGCTCGTGAGGCCAAGGCAGCAGAAGAAGCTAGCGATGGAAAAGGAAAATATCCATGCTGGACTCAGTAGATTCCTGTGGTAGTATTATAAATTTCGCAATCATTTGTATCTTTATTTCTGCAGTTTAATGTAGCTTTATTTCAGTAGTTAAATGTAGCTTTATTTCAGTAGTTAAATGTAGCTTTATTTCAAATCTACGATGTATCTTATTTTCAGTTGTACCATGTCGTAATGGAAAAAAAATAGTTTTAGAATAAAGTAGTGGCATTTTCTTTCCCTCCACTAATATCGAACATCGTGCAACAACTACAAAATGAAATTAAGATAGAACATAATGCCCTACAATAAGAGAGTACAAACTAATAATGCAAGTACATCTGAATTAAACGGTAGAACTGGAATACAGCTTAAAAACTACATGAAGGCATCATCGTCATCCTCCGTCGATGCAGAACTCTTGCCCTTCGAGGATGCAGAACTCTTACCCTTGGACGATGCAAAACTCTTGCTCTTCGAGGATGCAGTACTCTTGCCCTTTGAGGATGCATAACCCGAAAGCGGTGGCATGAAGATATCATCTTCGTCCTTGCTTTCCTCAGTCCATAAAATGGATGCTTTTCTGAAGTCCTTCTGAAAGTTTCACTCTTCGGCTCCACTACCTTCTTCCACCTTGCATGCAACCTAAGAAGTTCTTTACGTACCTCCTCATAGGTCCTTTCAGGCCACCCAGACCTACGTAATTGGTGAGCCAACTTATTCATTATGGTGTCACTACCGGTGAGTTCGTCCCATGGAACTATCCTATTGTCCATCCTGAAATCGGTAGCTAGCCTGAGAAGAGTCCTGCTCATCCCAGGGTGAAAACTACGATCGAAAGGATAATGGGACATCTCGACTACACTACACTCGAATGCTTATCCACCTCTGTCTGAAGGGGGTTTTATAGGTAGAGAGGAGAAAATGGCGGGAAAGAATGACTGTAGTATGGCGGGAAAGGGTTGGCGGGAACATATGGCGGGAAGGGGTTGGCGGGAAACGGGTGGCAGGAAGATATGGCGGGAAGGGGTTGGCAGGAAACGGGTGGCGGGAACATATGGAGGGAAAGCGTTGGCGGGAAAATATTGAGGGGAAAGGGTTGCGCGAAAACATAAGCCGAAGACTGGTGCATTTTTATTTCAGCATACATAGATGTTCAAATCGAAAAGTCTGATACTGACATATGTAGATACAATGGGTCACGCACGTGGATAGATGAATCACCGTAGTTTACGACGACCACCTAGCCTTTCCTTACGATCGGAAAGCTCCAAGCGATTAGGTGGCCGAGTTACACGAAGACCGTGGCCGTACTCCAATTCGGCTTCATGTGTCTGCGACTCCTGCGTAGGTGGTGGAGTCGGGAATCCTTGTTGCGAACCTGAAGTGTAATTGTAGGCGTATGGTTGTGACTCCGCGGGGATAAAAGATGGGCCAATAACGTCCCCTCCGAAGAACTCTGTAACTAATGATGTAACCGTGTCGCCATGATCATGTGATGCTCCCGGGACACCTGCGTTGACGCCACGTTGGGTGTTCTCATCGTCCCAATTAACATTAGGTATGCCACCCTGCACATAGAAACATTGTTAACAAACTGTTAGAGGATAATATATGTTATCATTGTAAATGCATTAAAATGTAAACATGACTACCTGATCAGATCCCTCGCCTGTACTGTCTGGCCATTGTACGTAGTACTGGTTTAAATCCGGTACACGAGTCTCCTCGGGCATGGAGATCCCTCGCGTGGAGAGATACGACTGAGATCCCTCACCTTGGGTGTATGCGTCATATCCTGTGTACACATATGGGTTAGGGGAAAGAGTCTGCTCGGGCATTGAATCCAAGCCCGTGCCATGGTCCTCAGATGTCTGCCCCTGACGAAGCTGCACCGAAGAAGAGCGATGCAGTGGTAGAGATGAGTCATGTCGTGGCAATGTCGTTCTAGTACTCGGACCCTCCCCCCACTTCCCATGGCTCGTACGCGCCTCGCTCGGTCTAGACAACGGTGCCGCACTCAGTCTGGCTGACCTCGCTACCGGCATGTTGTACACTCCAGTGACAACATCATCGCCTCTACCACATCTGAACTTTGTTACCAGGTATTGTTGAAAACGTTTGCTGAATGACGGGCGAGCTGGGCCCTGGGCCGGCATGCTTTCCGTAGCCATCTGCCCTACTTCGTTGCAGCTTGCAAGCTGAACAATATTTGGATGTTATTTGGTTCAAATGATTATGAAATGATGGACCTAAAAAGTTACAAGTGATTACCATCTGGTCACGATAGTAAGCTGCATGCAGCTCAATATGTCTCCGTGCCTGCTCCTCCTGTGTGAGATGTGTTGGTATAGTAGTTGGCTGACTAGCCAGGCTAGCACGTGTGTTGATGCAGTACCACTGCTTGTACGCTTGATCTGTACTTCCATCGTATGGTCTGTAAAATTAAATAATTACATAAACCGTTGTGATGAAAGCAAAGCATCTTCACGCATCGTATGATCATCGTAATAAAATAATGTAAATAAAATATACCTAAGTTGATGCACTATATCTGCTAGCGCTTCATTTTCCCACTTCTGTACCCATTGAATGTTGTGTTCCCTCCAATCGTATAAACTCCAACCCCTGCCCATATTGGTTAGCCTGCAAATTATGTAACAAAGTGTGAGTTTAGTAAATTAAAAAAGACACTAACTATTTAGGGAGGTCACATCTTACTTATGGGTTTCCTCATCGATGCGTCTTGGAAAAGGTGGTGGAATTTCTTGATAGAGACCGAACTGTCTCATTACACGCTCTGGGTTATAAGGCTCAACACACCACAGGAACAATAAGTTACAGCGAGTCAGCCAGAATGCACTCTCGCTCAACATGCCTAGTGTGAAGGCTCGAGCATCAAAGACCATTTGTAGTTGGTCCTGAGTCCACGGGTTCCATGTGACTTCTGCCTCATCAAGTATCTCAAACTGCTAGCGGTACATAGGGTAACAATTTTTCGCAATATCTGGAGACCAACGTTTCCGTGCCTTTGTCCACCTGGTGGCCATAGTTGCACTGCCATCCTCGCTAAAGTCGTTTTGGTGTGCGGGTTGTACTATACGAGGTCATCCTACAGGGAGGTATTCCCAGGACCACAACTGTAGAAACTCGTAGGCGACACAAAGTAATGGAGCTTTTTGTGCGAAAGAGGTTTTTTGTGTGGCATCACACAAGCCTCTATATGTATGAGATAGCATGGCAGAACCGAAGCTGTATTTTGGCTGCTCGGGTAAAGGTTCATCTACCATATTCTATGCAATGTAGATGAGACCAGGGAGAACTATGTCCCCATGTGAATTTGGAAATAGAGTCCCGAGGAGCCACAACAAATACGCAAACAGATGTCTTTTTCTCGTCTCCTCATTGGTGAAGCTAGATAAAAAACGAAAGTTATCACGAAGCCAGACGAGTGGGATGCCCCGAGGGCCACCAGTACGTTGTGATTCTGGCATTTCCATCCCAAGATGGGCTGCTATATCTAATGGCCAAGATGGAGACACTCGTGGAGAGACTAACGGCTCACCTCTAATTGGTAGAGCAGTGATCATAGAAACATCTTTCAGTGTAGGTGCAAGCTCCCCAAAACGAAAGTGAAAGGTGTGGGTTTCAGGTCTCCACCGGTCAACGAGGGATGTCAAAAGGGATGGGTCCAAACGTAACTGGGAAGGGTCTTCGCTCGATATGAGCCTAACAAACCCTTGTAGTCCATATGCGTCAAGGTGAGCAAGGAAAGAATTGTGTAATGGCCATGTTTTTTTTATGATTCGAACTCTGAAAGGCCGATAATCATGCTTAGTATTTGGATTCAAAAATAGGTGGCAACGGTGGCCGGCGTCATGGGGCCCCTGCAAAAACACTGGCACTTCACCCATAACCCACACACAAACATACAAATATAAATTACGAGGAAGACACAAATACAAATGTAAATCAAAATTAACTTAAAAAATATAAAGAGATGCGATTTACATTATTATCTGAAGAGATTCAATTTAAATTTAATATAAGTACACATAACGAGTAGAAATATAAATAGACATAGCGAGTACATATATATCAACATAATGCATTGTTGTTGGCTCGATACGGGCATTCTCTGCGTGAATGTCCAGGACACCTGCAAACGCGGCATCGCCTTGGTTCTCCCATCTGGCTATGGTCCATGTCATTGCAATGACGGCTAGACTGATGTCGTCCCTTTGCGGTTCTCATCAAGTCGGCATTCGGAATCCATTTCGGCCCATCTGGCCACAACATTTTGTAATTCGTATCAATGCCCCAAGCCCAGAACTCATAGTTCCAAGTGTTGTACAGATTGTATATATTGAAGTACGTCAATATGTACGGCTCGACGCTGATTTTTAGATCAGCAGCCGCCCGGAGCACATGACTGCAAGGGTAGCCCTCAAGCTTGGGCTTGTTACAAGTGCACTCATAGGAGGTTGAGCCGAGGGTGACAGCTTGCTTTTTTTATCCTTTGTGGTGACCCTTAACGTACTTGGCTCGCACATTGACCTCCTACTTATTCCTAAGTGCGTCCACTTTCCTGCTGCCATGACTTTGGGACTTCTTTGCTTTCTCGTCCAGATGTCTTTGCATCTTCTCGGATCCTGTCTGCAAAGTATGACAAGGTCCGGTTCCAAGTTTCTTCAATTAGGGTTGTGATAGGCAGTGCTCGCACCCCTTTAAGAACACCATTGTACACCTCTGACATGTTGCTGGTCATTATTCCACACCGAGCCCCGGTGTCGTGAGCCTGCGCCCACTTGTCCAAATGAGGGCAATTCTTGCCGATCCACTGGCTCAAATTTATGGGCGTCCTACGACCCCTCCGGTCTTCTCTCTGTGGCAAGGCCGCGCGGTCGATCTCACCATTGATACCTGCCCAGATCGCATTCATTTTGGCTTCAGTTTTTTGCATGCACATCCTCTTGAATAACTTGAACCAATCCTTGTTTTTGAATTTGGAGTAAAAGTTTGCTGCCAAATGCCTCATGCACCACCTTCCCTCTAGATCGGGCCAGCCCCACTCTTCTTTCGACGCCTTAATTATGTCAAGAGCGCTTAATAATCCAGTGATGCGATCAGAGATGATGCAAACACCTTCACGCTCTTTCACAACACCCATCTTCATGTAGCTCAGGAACCACAACCAGCTATCTTTGTTCTCGCTCTCGATCAATGCATATGCAATAGGAAGAAGCTGATTATTTGCATCTGCTGCAATCGCCACCAATAGTGTGCCCTTGTACTTTCCAGTGAGAAAGGTACCATCCACTGATAATACCGGGCGACAGTGCCTGAAGGCTTGTATAGTCTGGGCGAATGCCCAGAATAAGCGGTCCAGGATTAGTTCACCCGTGTTCATTGGGTTTGGACGTTCTCTCCGCCAAACTTGAGTCCCCCTATTAGCACTTGCTATCTGATGAAGCATTCTAGGGGCATAAGAATAGGCCTCCTCATAGGTACCATACAAGTTCTTGAATATATTTTCCTTCGCACGCCTAGCCTTGTTGTAGCTAACAGGGAAGCCAATTTGATCCTCTACATCTTTTTGCAGAGCCCTAACACTAATGTTGAGACTTCCCTGCACAATCTTTTCCATCGTCCGTGCCACATATTTTGCTGTCACATTGCAGTGATTTGAAAGAGTCCCAGTTTGCTCATAGGTATGCTCCACTATTTTTGTGATATGCCATGGCTGACATACCCCAGCCTTCAGTCTAGCGAGAACTCTTCCGCGGCAACCTTTCACGGTGTGGATGCATATGACCTTCAACTCTTTTTTATCAGACTGCTTCACTCTATGCTGGCGGTGGATGCCGATTACATAGCTACCCATTGCCAACCTCCAGGCTCCCCGCTCCTAGGCCAGAAGCAGAGTGAAATTTGTTGGTGATGCTCATATCATGTAAAAACCCAGGTTGAAGTGTCGCCGCGACCGCCCTCTGAGGAGGAACATCTTCTTCTTCGCTTGACTCCGAAGATGCAGAAGAATGATCATCATCATCTAGCGCCTCTGACAATCCCTCCACATGTTCGCTCATGTCAACGGCCGCAGACCAATATCTTGTGTCATACACAGGCTGGCCGCCCGTCGGTTCTGATGGGCCGACGCTAGGGGCTGATGTGATGGCCAACTCGACCTCACCACCCCTACTACTGCATCCGGCAACATCAGTGACTGAAATGAACTCCACATACACCATCGGCTGACCATACATTGAGTTATTGGGATTGCTTGCAAACCTCATGTACGACCCCCACGACCGATCACCTGTGACAGGCCGCAAACCCCAACGGGCAACTGTCCCATCATTTCCTCCGTCAACGACGAAGGCCTCCATTGTCATTTTTTTCCTGCATCCCTGGGCCAAACACCGCTCGGATGCACCTTCTAACTGCTGCGTAACCCACGTTGACCAGGTCTCTCACTACAATTGTAGGTGACTCGCACAAGGACACATCCACCTCGAAAAGACCGTCGCGTAAGACGTTTCCATAGTACACTACTAAATTTTTCATAGTACCTAACCACCATACATGTTTACATTTCAAATAATTAGTAACTGAACATTTAGTAACGATGACAACATTTACATATCATACGACTAAAATAGTAACCGTATTTTCGTTACAAATATTGGTTTGTTTCTAGAATCATTTGCGTAGACTTTAAGGGGTAGTTTGGTTAAAGTGTATTTAAAGATCTATTTTTTCTCAAACTCGTCTACAAGAGTAAAAATGACTTAGTACAAATTAATTTTCTTACAGCAGTTTATGACAAAACCGATGGTAATTACTCGCTATACAAACAACCACTAAACATAATAGTACGATAATAACATTTTAATGTCATATGAGTAAAACATTTAATTTCTTCCGGCTTTATATAATTTTTTCATATCATACTATAGCAATCATTTATTTACAAATAATAATATTTACAGCGGCATGCACATTATTCACAATAGTACATCAAATATAAAAAATATTAACAAAATTACGGTGTCATTTTATACCTTAGCTCCAATATGGATGTGCTTGCGAATGAAATTAAGAGTCCAAATAGTTCGAATAAATTTTCGTCGCCAGTACTATATGAACGGAGTCAACCTATTATCACATGAACATCAATATTACACACGGATTTTTCTTTCTGCTATCAAAAGTATGAAAATAACACTTGCATGTATGTGGTCATCACCTCAAAAGGGACAGCGAAGATGGAAACACAATTTCTTCAATCACGTCATCTCCTCCTTGTTTGCTACTAAGATGAATTATTTTATCTAATTACATACATCATCAAGTACATTAGCACATAATCTTAACATATAAAATTTAGATTATTGCGACATAACAAAGTGGACCTACGGCTTCCTAACTATAGACTTATTAATAAACATACCACATGAAATAACATACCACATGCAATGAACAATTATAGTACAAGTTTTTTTTCTTAATTACCATATTAAGATTTCTCGCATGTCAATACTAATGGATGCACCTAACATAGATATAACATGTTCAATCTACTCTTCTAAAAAAATATTATAAATGTTGTATCTGTCGTCTGAAATTATTTCTAACCTCTAAGCACTAACATCGCATAGCTAATGACGAGCTAAAAGACTAACTAATTACCATCGTGCATGCACAAAAAATTACATGTATTGCAAAGCTCATACCTTGATCTTCAACTTCGTGCTTCACTTCGCCAGGCAAATCCTACTGCTGAAGCTCTAAATGACTCCAAAAATTGATGAAATAATGTCTAACACAACACAGAACACATAGTTATGAACTAAACAAAAAGAGTAAAAACATCATGCATGCGAAAGAAACCAACAAAAATGGATAGACCTTACCTTCTTCTATCTTTTCTTCAACTACACCATATTCAAAATCCAACTCTAAATCGCCCTAAATCACGAGTGAAAGTGCCTAGTGAGTTTATCTTTCTCTCTGTTCTTACACACTCAGAGATGAGAAGAGGAGGCAGAGAGAGATAAAAGAAAGAGGATCCCTGTAGTGTCGGCACAACATGTTCCGCAGCGAGTGAGTGATTCCTTCAGTGCCGTCGCATCCGCTGAAGAAAGCCGGAGTGATTCCCGCCTGTCAAATTCATTGTCATCCGCACGCGTAGGAATGAGCGCCGTTTGCAACAGGGAAAATCGCCCTAAATCACGCGCGTGGGAATGAGCGCGTGCAAAGCAACAAGCAATCACGCGTGGGAATGAGTGCGGGGCGTCTGCGTCCGTTGTCGCGTCAGGGAAAGATGTCGCCTCCTCCCGTGGTGGCCTGGCCCACACCTCAGCCCGCGCACAGCAGGGGCTGTCGGCCAGGGAGCGGCAGTGGCAGCGCTCGCCGCCTCGCCCGCTGGCGGCAGGGCCCACCTGGCCCGCCCCATTCCGTCGCGGCGCGTTGAGTACCTGGGATTCCCGTTCGCCTCGGTGGCCACCTCCTGCAGTGGCGGCAGGGCCCGCCGCCTCCTGGCGTGGCGGCAGGTGCCACGTGTCGCCTGCCGCACCTGCCGCCACTAGTGAGGGGGTCCTTTTTGACAATTTTACTCACAGGTAGTCTTTTTTGGCAATAGTGTTCGACAGGGGGTCCTTTTGGACAAAAAATCTGCATCCAAGCACACGCTCGTGGTTTTCAAAATGTGTTTTAAATGTATTTTGAAATGTCAAAAAGTTACAAAAACAAATTGACGCGTACATCTTGACATTGTACATGCTCACAAAATCGTTTCACGAAAAATCGACAAGTTATGTGGCGCGTGTGGAAAGGTCAAAATCGAGTGTTAAAAAGTGTTTTTCACAAGACATCTTTTTGTCTTTTTCACAAGCCACAAAAAATGCTGGTTTCTCTGAAACTTGATGTGCACACTTATAATGTCGAGATGTATGCACCAAGTTTTTGTTTAATTTTTTTTCAAACTTTGAAATATTATTTCGGATGGCAGGAGCGCACGCTCCCATGTGCCAAAGCTAATTTCTGTGTGTTTTGGATCCTTTTCTGGATCATGTCTGTCCAGTATAATCTTTTATACCATTGTACCAATTTTGAATTTACTTTGACTGGCAATTTCAACAATAGTAGTTACAAAAAATATCAACAATAGTAGACAGGAACTTGTGTTGAAGATATCCCCACTTTCAATTATTTTGGTTAATGTTTTTCATTATGTTTTTCTTCATTCGACAAAATATGAAGTCAATGGGGGCAAATTGATATTTTTTACCTATCTTCCTTGCGTTATTAAACTAAAAATGAAGCCGAGATACCTAATGCCAAAGCGCATGCGGCATAGCATAGGCTATCATCTACCTGATTCTAGCATAGGTTGGTGTTGTCACGGTTCCCAAATGTGTGGATGGATTTTCTATTTGCCACTTGCTCTCTGTCCCCTCAATTTGGGAGGGCAATGAGAAAGTGAGGTAAAGAGAACAACAAGTCTTTGCCAAGGAAAAATGGAGAAATAAATGTTTGGCTTGGAAAAGGAGGTTCATCGATTGGAAACAATACGTTTGATTTTGCTCAGTGTATAATTATCAGCAATAGAGAGTATCACTGTGATCAATGTCTTGATGCATCCTTTATTGTTCAATAGGCTCCTGACACTTATTTGTGATTCCGTAGCGTAGCACGGGCATATTACTAGTATAGAACAGAATAAAGGGCAGCGCGAAGGAGCGTGATACCTTGCACCCCGACGGCGCCGGCGACTGCTGTCGCCCCCACCGACTAGAGCTTGCCGGTGGCGAACACGGGGGGCAGCTCCGCCGAGACCCTCTCCAAACCAACACCTGACGTGCCTGCCGCCGGCTCTATGGAGCACGCTTCTCGCTTACAAGCTCTCCACGCGGAGGACTCGCCGCGCGCCATCTCCGTTGCTAAACGCCGGCGAGGACACCCCCGCCTTCCCTCGGCCGTCTCCGCCCCGCCTCGGCCTACCCCACCAACCCCTTCTGCAGATAGAACAAGGGAAGGACACCGCCCCAGAACTGAATAGAAAATTCAAAAACGCCTATCATTTACGGATCAAATAGCGAAATCCATTGCAGACCCGCAAGCCCGAAAGCCCAACAAGAAGGAAAAAGGTCCACCACACACCCAACATTGAGGACAAACGAAAGGCGCTAAGATTCGTGTTAATCGGACGGACTAAAAAACGACATGAGACGAAATTGTCTTCAGACGATTGAAAATTAGTAAAACTGTATCATAAAATACTTATCATACTTAGTAAAAAACGTTCGTTACCCTAAAAAAAAGAGTAAAAAACGTTCGGACTTTGACATGTGTTTGTGTCGACACTTATCCAGAAACTAATCCATGTGCTATGTCCGTGGGCTCAGGCAAAACAACGGCAGAGGTCTAGAAACCGGAACAGTGAAGAAGGTCGCCTTCAGCCGACGCGACGCGGCGACGGCGTGGACCTTTTTACTAGTACTTCAGACAGACAGGAGGAGCAGAAGCAGAACTGCAGAAGCAACCAGCCGAGGCCCGTCGTCCCTTGTAGACAGTTCGAAAGTCGTCTCGATCCATCATCCATCCCGTCTCGCCAGCAGCCGACCATGGCCGCGCAGGCGCCGCCGCCGCCACCGCCGGAGCAGAAGATGATGGTGGCGATCGACGAGAGCGAGTGCAGCCACTACGCGCTCGAGTGGGCCCTGCGCAACCTCGCGCCCCGCCGCCTCATCCTCTTCACCGTCCAGCCCTTCTCCCCCCTCAGCTACCTCCCCGCCGGCTCCCCGCGTAAGCCCCACCCGCACCTCTCAGGCTCTCTTCCATCCATCCAGTTACTGGTAGTCTATACTAACTAAATCGTATTGCTGGCTTCTACTGAAGGAGCAGTCGGCCCGTCGGTGGCGTCGCCGGAGCTCATCAGGTCCGTGACCGAGCACCAGCGGCAGCTCGCCCAGGCGCTCGTCGACAAGGCCAAGGCCATCTGCGCCGAACACGGGGTATGTGATTCTCGCGCTCACCTGCCTGATTTCTTCCTCGATCTGGTCAATGGGCGCGACCATGACTCTGAGAATTAGTAATTTGGGGGCAGAACTGGATCTTGTTTTCCCAGATCAGATTAGTTCATCGGCTATGTCTCGTCGGTTAATTTATTTGTTTTGTGTGTAGGTTGAAGCAGAGACCGCCATCGAGGTGGGTGATCCCAAGGAAACCATATGCGAAGCTGCAGAGAAGTTGAATGTTGATCTGCTCATCCTGGGAAGCCACAGCCGAGGGCCTATACAAAGGTAGCAATCATCATCCTTTTCTGCTCATCAGGATTTCATTTTGAGTTCTGGAAATGTGTTACTCTGTAGTGCTCTGTGCTAAATCAGTTAGTGAATGTTGTCCTCTTTCATCGTTTTTGTAGTGAAATGCATTTCCTGTCGATGATGTTCTTATGTGCTTGCAATGGGACGGACACCTAAATTGACGAGGGATAAATAATTATACTCAAAAGCTACCGTTTATTTGTCTGTACATAGATGGGTAGTGGTCAGATACCAACTACCAAGTACTGATTGGTAATTTCTGATGATGAGTGACAGTTAATATTCAGAGAAGTTACATGTTAGAATTCAATAACAGTGAGGTAGTCACAGAGAAAACAACTTGACATGAAACCCAGAAACACCTCTGGAACTACTGTCTTTTGTTATGTACAACATGTGTTGTTAAATCAATCTTATGTGTTGAACTCACCTCTAAGGATCATAGCACTGTGCGAGGTAAGACATACCTCATTCAGATGACCTTGTACATCTCACGATGAAAACTGCCTCTACAACAACAATGTTTTTTGTTATGTTGGGCATGTATTGTTGAATCTCACATGTGAACTCAGCTCTAAGCACTCTAGCATTTGTGCAAGCTAAATACTTGATTATCCCCGTGATGCTCCATGTTGAGCTAATAAATCCACACTTTGTCGGAAAAAAAACTTGGTTATCACCTAATTTATCTTTTTGGTGTGTTACGCTCACCTTCTTAAGTGATTACCTACATATCATCTGAGTTGGGGGAAAGGCCTCCTTTTTGAAAAATAAAACATATCACCTGAGTTCCATGTTGTTCTTGGTGTACTGTCGTTATTCATACTTTGTGTACCTTGTACAACCAAATTGTCATACCCAGCTCAGAGGTAGATTGTTGGCAGCACGCAGAAGTTAAACTATCTTGTACGGAGTACTTGCTTGTTTAAAATGAAGACTATATGTACTTAACCAACTAAACAAGAACATGATTACTGCTAACTTCTTAGCGAAAAATCAAGTACTCATCAGCCATCACATATTCACATGCACCATCTGAGACACATTTGACAAGATGTTACTCCCTCCGATCCATTTTAATTGTCGCTGATTTAGTACAAGTCGGAGGGAGTTCAATGTTCTCATCTCCAACTGATGCGATTGCTCTGCTATTGGTGTTACTGCAGGTTTTTCCTTGGCAGTGTGAGCAACTATTGTAGCCACCACGCAAAGTGTCCAGTTCTTGTGGTGAAGAAGAAAGAATAAAACCATGATGTCTGTTGTACTCCTGCACATTGTCTGAAGAACCCTTGAGTGTGTGTCTATATTATATATAAATAAAGATACTGTGCCAATTTGGAAACCGCTATGTATTCAGTCTTGTACGTGAACGAATAACGCAAAGAGGCAAACTGAGTGGCTGGTTATTGGAATTGAATTTGAAGATTCATGGGAAAAGTGAACATGTTACTGCACCGTTTACATTCTTCATTTGCTTGTTCTTTGCAGGTTGGACCTACGCAAAAGCTCTGTGATTTCTATGATGTTCTGCTGCTGTGGAGAAAAACTGATTGACCTGAACTGTCTTACAAGCGAGCACTGAACCTGGAACGTGGAAGTCACACAAAGCAGAGTGATCGCATTTGTTTCAGCATAACCATCTGACAACAATAATCTCATTTTCCGTTAAGACCCATTCCCTCCCACAGCCCCCATCAAAGAATTGTTAACTCACATAATCCCACCACAAAACGTATCAACACACACACAAGCAAAAACACCCTGCATCTGCGCTGCATCACATGTAATCCACGAACCTACCGAACCGGCCTAACCCTCTCTCTCTCTCTCTCTCTCTCACACACACACACACGCTGTAACAGAACAGAACGGAACGCTAGCTAGTTGACGGCGGTGCAGACCCGGCGCACCTCGCCGGCGCTGCCGGTCTTGACCCCGATCCGGCCGAGCTTGGCCATGGCGGCGACGAAGGCGTCGAAGAAGGCGGAGGAGTTGGCGGCGAAGAGGTTGACGGTGGGGCGGGAGCGGCGGTCGGTGAAGAGCACCTGGTCGGAGGCGAGCAGGCCCTTCTGGTACCGGAGGTTGTCGAAGTAGGCGTTGTCGAAGGTCTTGGGCGTGGTCACGTCCAGCATGGCGAACGCCGTGGGCGGGTAGTTCATGGGGCACACCTTGCGCAGCGACCGCAAAAAGTCTAGGTTCATCGGCGGGTTGTACCGCAGCCGCTGCTTGAACGTGTAGATCCGACGCACGAACTTGTCGCAGTGCGTCACCCCGATCGTGTGCGCGCCTGTTGCATTATATGTAACACAAATGAAGGCACGAAACAGATTCAAATTTTGATTAAAAAATGACAAACGGATGAAATTTTTGCTGCTTTTTCCTGGAGAAAAACAGTTCTTCAGTTTTACAATATTGCTAAGTGTTAGTCGACTGAGACTGTCTATTTCAATATGTCTAAGTCGATACTATATTCCTTTGATCTTGTCTGGAGATTCATACATTTTTTTCAGTTTTTCTTCTTCTTGTATACTACTCCTTCGGTTTCACAATGTAGTGCGCACATGCTTCCCGAGATCTAATGTGATTATAAATTTAGTCCACAAGACCTACTGCAGCTGGAGCAAAAATTATATCATTGAATTGCACTGAATTCGTATCAAAAATATGAATTCAATGGTATAATTTTTGTTCCCGCCACAGTCGGTCTTGCTGGTTAAATTTATAAAACTTAAATCTTGAAAAGCGCAGGCGCACTACATTATGGAACGGAGGTAGTATATCATTTGACTAAGACTTGATTAAGCCTGAGACCTAAACACATCCTTAATTTTAGTATAAACGGTAATGTGTGCATTTGGTCTGAGTAATCGAATCCACGTTCGGCCTAAAATCATCTAACTCGCCTGGAAGTAGAAAATTCGAAGCTACAACAGTGAGTTTTTGGCCCAATAGCAGTTCAAGACCGACAGCTGCTGTGTGCTTTCTCTGTCAAAACAAAACTTGTGTGTGCAGGATGAATTATTTTTAGCAATGAGAAGGATATTATTTTGCCAAATTAACGAAAATATAGCTAAACAAGTAGGCTAGCACACGCAAGTGCAAATTCAGTATCGGATGCAAGTGATAGTGGACTTTGTCAGTTCGAAGGACGAAAGATTTTATGCAAAACAGTTGTGCTCCCATGGTCCTGCACGCACAGTCCTTTCAACTTTGCATGGGCCAAATTGGCCAGTATAGTCGAAAGTTACTGCTAGCAGTACTTTGTTTCTATTTTGTGTCATCATAGGGTGGGCCTTGCTTGGTTCCGAATCCAAGCGTTCCGGTTATGTGAAAGCAAGCATAGGATCTCACACGAAACCAAGAACATTCAGACAAAGTGTCTTGTGTGCCCGTGTACTGTAACTGAGATAGTTTATCATACTCCCAAAATGGAATCAAACAAAAAACAAGCGTTAACAAACACACAAACGGGCTCCTTTGTCTACTTGCTTGCTAGTACTATGTCAGAAAACAGCACATGACTTTCTCTGTCTTTCCAAACGAAAGTAGATTCCGGGCCTGTTACCGTGCAAAAGAGGCCTCCATTTTCCCTCGAGGAAAAGAAATTACCTCTATATTATCACTGTGTCAGTGTTTTTCTACTTTCGAAGCAAACAAAACGAAAGTGGGAGGCTCTTTTCATTGAAAAAATAACAGAGAAATGCAGTGCGGTGTGAAACAGTGAGCCGCTTTGTCCTCTGCTCCAAGCAGCAGGATGTGTCACGTGAAGTGCGCACAGGGCCAAAGAAAGATGCTTGCGCTGCGACTGCGATCAACCTACTTTACTGAAATGTTGAAATATAATAATACGGTGCAAACGCTAACGAAGAAGGAAGGAAGGAAAAGCAGTGGTGTACCGGAGAGCGCGATCATGTCGAACTGGGTGAGGCCGTTGCTGGCGAAGAGCGCGTTGAGCTGGTTGAGGTCGAAGCCGGGGCCCGGGAGGACGTGCTTCACGATGGACTTGCTGAACGACCTGCCGTCCAGGCGGCCCAGCTCCACGCCGTAGCTCGGCCCGCCGGTCTACAATAACATCAGAAACATGTCAGCAACGATTGGTATTGCAATCGCATGGTAATCCTTTCGATTTAGCGGGAGCCGTCCATGACAGAGTTTCAGCAATGATATTTTCTCCTGGTGCTCCGAGGAGCACTCGTATCGTACGTAGGCCAAATTGTCCATACCTAGTCATGCGTGTCAGTGGTCTACGACGCTACGGAATGGAAACTTTGTCTGCCTGCTGGGCGGGGGCACGCCTTCTTGCAGTTGCAGGCAGCGTCCTCACAGGCACCTACTCGGCCAACGCTCTGCTGCGAAAGCGTCACGGGCAACATACAGACGACGGCACCGAGCTTACAGTGACCCGGGGTTGCGCGGAACCCGACTAGCTTCCCATCGATCTCCTCGAATCTCATTTCGGGTCACGTCACTGTCGCTGAAAGCGCCGGAGGCCCAAAGCAGAGAGGCCGGAGGCTAAAGAAGTACGCTAGCTGTGCATGCCCCGGTACTCGCCCCTCGTACGCATCCAAGGCGCCCCGGCGCGGTCACCGCGCCGCGGGCACCACGACACCCGGAACCGCGCGGCGCATGCGTGCGTCGCGACGCGACCCGGCCGGCATCCGGCCGCGCCCGACACGCATCGCTGTGTCCTCCGTAAGCACCACCTTTTTGCGCTTCGGGAGGGAACGAGAGACCGGAAAGATCGAGCCACCCTGCTGCATCTCTCTGACCCTGCAATGCAAGGCCCGGCCATGGGCGCGGATCACCGGCCGGCAGCGTGGCTGGACCATGGCTACCCTAGCCTATAGATGCAGCATAGCAGGATGGCGCGGTGGTCTAAAAAGTGACTGACGGGCAAGCTGGTCGAACAGTGTCACCGCGGCCCCGCCCGGCCTGGTGGGGCTGGGCGCGCTCAGCAAAAGGGTTGCGCGCACAAGGCAAGGCCGGACCGTGGCCCGCCCGGCTGGGGTCACGGAGGAGAGAGGGAGGGAAACGAGCCTGACTGCATGAGCCAACCAGGACTTGCGCATTTCAGAGTCCTGGGGTCCGTGCGAGCCTGGCTCGACTGACAGGGGCGCATGCGCCCCGCTCTAGCTCCCTACCGCCGGGTACCCCGGTGTCACGGGATAGCGCGGCACGGCCCGTTGTTTACACGGTGGTGCGACGGGTGAACTGGCGAAGGCAATCGTGGTATTGCACGTACCAGGGAGACGACGTCGCGCGCGGCCATGGCGAGGATGTCGGCGCAGGAGACCTTGCCGGCGCACCCGGGGAGCGCCTCGACGGCGGCCTTGGCCTTGTTGATGGCCTCTACGGCGTCGGGCGACAGCGTGGCATCCGCGCCGCTGTGGCTCTCGTCGTCCCCGTTCGCCGCCATCAGCATCACCGATGCGTCGCACCCCTGCGCACAGCAACACGGTCATGACCAGGTCACGGCAATCAGCAATGCCAGGACGGTGGAGCAAGAACAGAAAAGACGCGCGGCTTACCCGGACGAAGCAGTCGTGGAAGAAGAGGCGGAGCGTGCCGGGCGCGACGGCGAAGCTCTGCTGGACGTGCTGCGAGATGACGGAGCGCACGGTGGACTCGGCGCTGGGGCAGCTGCTGGCGTAGTAGTTCCGCCGCAGCTGCGCGGTCGCGGCGTCGGCGAGGCACGCGAGCGCGACCACCGCCACGAGGCCGGAGGGTAAGAATGCCCTCGCCATTGCCGGTCGAACAAGCCCTGCTCTGCTCAGCTCGGCTCGGCGTGGACGCGCGCGCGCGTGTGGGCGAAAGGCACCGTGCGTGACTGACGCCGGTACGCACGATTTGTACCGGCTGCGCGCCTAGAGAGTGCGAGTGTGCGCTTGCGTGGGGGCGCGGGAGCGAGGAGGGAAGTGCGGGGGCATTCGCGAGGATATATAGGACGGGTGGGTCAGCTCCGTTGGTGCGCGGCGGAGATGACGGAAAAAAGGAGCCGTGCGATGTGAACGGGAACATGACGGGAACCGAGACGGTCGCGGCAGCAGCCGTTTGCAATCTCGGCGCGGATGGATGGGACGCAGGAGTATCTTTTTCCTTTTCCGATTATCGATGAACTGAAACACTTTTTTAGTCCGACCAGCCTTCGGCGCAGAACTGATCGATGAGCACTTGTGGATTTATTTACGTTTTTCGTTGATTTATCTCTTCCTTTTTGCAGCGGGGGATCCATTTTACTTGTTAGTGCTAGTAGAGCACAAACAACCATAATCACTGCTTGCTAACTAGTGATTACACGCCGAGCTAGGAGTACTTCGTAGGAGTAGAGTAAGGTGATCTAAAAAAAAACAGTAATAGAGTAAGGTGAGCTTTATCGAGCAACAAAACACACTTGAGCACAAACGACTATAATTATTCGCTGTGCGTGCCGGAGTGACTAGGGGCTTCGTCGGGGAACAAAAGGCCAAAAGGGGATGGACTGGTGTGGCTGCATCGCGCATGCACCATGTCTACAGTATGGCGCTCAGGCTCAGCTCATCTCTGGCGCTAGTCCGCTTGCTTGCGCGCAGATTCAGTGGCCAGCTACCATCCAAAGCATCCTCACATGCCGCTGCCTCGTTGCGTCCAGCACCCATGGCGCCCATGGGCATGGTATGGTAGACTAGCCAGGCCGTGCCTACCTTCCCCTGTGCCCGGTTCGGCCGGTACCCAAGGCGCACGTCCCGGCACCAGAGAAAAACAAGATTCACGGACATGCTGCATAGAAACGCGGCCGCTTTACCTACCCTACGCTAGGTAGCAGGCCAAGATCATCAGTGACCAACATGCAGTGATGCAGTGCGGTTGTGCGCCGTTTGAAACTTAATCCCGAAGAGAAGAAATCAAATGTAGCTCTGCATGAAGTTTTGTGTTGAACCCTACCTAAGCTATAGAAGTATCTTCTTTTCCTGTGTCGTCTTTGTCAGCCGTGGCCATGGTCATATGCCTTCCCAGTAAAACTAACTTTCATTGTCTAAAATAATGTACTCCTCAAAACTAAACCCTGTGGGTACACGGCAGTTACACTAACCCACTACTCGCGTTAGTTTACCATCAACCCGTACCTTGGAACACGCAGAAAACAAACAAACATCTCTGGAGCATTTCAGAGCTCCAACGCGCAATGCTAGTGGTGCAGAGCGTAGCAGGTTTTCTTGGGAGAACGGCACTAAGACTGACTGATGATTACTCTGGAGAGGCAGTTGCACTAATCAGGGAGAGGCAACTTGACGGTGTAGATTAGATTAGTGATGTAGTAAAACCGAGCGCCTCTTCTGAAGCGCATTGGACGCGCCGTTTTCGGCAGACGCATCCATATGCTTCCTCGGTTTGTCGCAACGGGAAAGCAGAGCGGGAAGGCTTTGTTTATTTCACCCGGCACAATACGAGGGATCTTTGGACATTTTCTGCTGGAATCGTCTCGCGGCAGCTGGTGGTAACCCATGACCTATGTCTGTGTGGAGCAGGACCAGCGCTCCTCTCTCTCTCTCTTTTTTTGGGGGGGAAATGATCAGCGCTCCTTGCTCCTCGGCGTCGCCCCTCATTTTCATCTATATTTTGCGAAGGGTTTTATGATATCTGTCGAACTGTGCGGTGTTCACTTCCTTCCTTTTTATCTCAACGGTAGCAGTCCGAGCAGTTAAGCATCTCATCCAATTAGCACTAGCAGGCATTTGCGAGGGAGTCTTATTAAGTGAGCAAAATGTTCGGAAAAAAAATCCATATATTCATATTACTTTCTTTGGTTGGGTTTATAACTCGGGCACGGAATGTTTGGCCAAGGAGAAGAGGAAGGTATGAGCGGCCGGATTTGGACACCCGGCTTCGGCCCAAAGAACCACGGGATCGATAATTTTTCAATTGGCCAGTCACCAAAAGGATTTGCTTTTCTTCATATGTAATACGAAGGGTCAACGACACTGACGACTCGGGGGCAATTCCTATTTGACGCGCGCGGGCGGCAAGCTGTCGAGGAAACGCTCGCAGCTGTTTTCGCGTGCATGTTGGGCCGGCCCACTCGGGGTTCGCGTGCTTCTTTTTCGTTCGCTGATGTTTATTTCCTTAGTTTTTTTCTTCCACGTTTGGTTTTCTCTTTTTTTTTCTGGTTTTGTTATGGTTTTCTTCTTCTAATTTTGTTCACGTTTCTTCTGGTTTGGTTTTCTCCTGTTTCTCTTCTGGTTTTTGTCCTGTTTTCCTCTTTTGGTTTTGGTTTTTCTCTTTTGGTTTTGTTTTTTCAACGAATATACAAATGTTCATTATGTTTCTTAATTTTGTTCGTTGTATATTACACAAATGTTCAGTGTGTATACGAAAATTGTTCAGCGCGTATATTCATCTTTTCAAAAATGTTCATCGTATGGAATTGCCCTCCAGAGAAAAATGTTCAATGTGTATTTTTAAATTGTTCAGGTTATATCACTAAAATGTTAAATATGTATTTTCAAATTGTTTAGCATATATCACAAAAAAGGTTCAATGGGTATTTGGGAAATGTTTATCGTATATTACGAAAATGTTCAACGTATATGAAAAAAATGTCGAATGGTCAATTTTTTATTTTTTGGATCAGTCAGTACATATAGTTCTTAAGTAGTCACGTAGCGTTTTGATTGCAATGACGCAGCAGCTCAAGTGGTAAGGAACGCTAACTCTCTATCATTGGGTTGGTAGTTCGATTCCTACACGAATGCTCATCTTCTTGACGCACGCGAGCGTCAGCTAGGGGCTCCCCGACTCGGGTACACACGTCGCGTGCGGGGCAACGCACGAGACAGTGCATGTGGGTGGAATCGAAAATAACACAAGAAGGTGGCCCTAGTCACACCCGCAGCCCAGATCTCATGGACCTCCAAGAAAACTAGGCAGATGTGATGTGCACGGGCAGATCGGATGGCACAGAGTGTGCCAGCCGTAGACGGCGTGGAGGGCACTCTTGGGCGGCGAGGCCCCTAGGAGGCTGGAACTCCAACGTCCTTTACATGAATAATATGCCAACGGCAATTTCCGTGTATTATGTCCATGCATACCTCGTCCATGCCAGCCCTCATTATAAAGTCTTGATAAGTGTTGTTGTTTTCGTTGTCAACACTACCCATTGCATGCAGAAACATGTTAAACAACTACACAAAGTTCTCTATCGGTTCATTGCAAACAAAGCCACAACCGAACTAGATGTATTGTCCATGGTTATTAATGACAACGAAGGGTGCACACGACACCTTGTTGCATGTTTTCCATGTATGTAGTTTCAAACAACACACAAACGTTGTACATTGCATAGGCCATGCGTGACGCGTCATCTGTCCGGAACAAGTTCTCCACCTTACCCTCGTCATTAAGATTGATTCTCCATTAGAAATAGGAATCCTAGGTCCTCATCTTCTGGAAGTATGCAATATTGCTTCCCACATCTGTGTGACGGTTCTATATGTGAAATTTAGTTCGCTCATTTGAAATATCTTGCGTCGTGTAGGGTACATCTTGAGTAGACCCGTAGAACCATGCCATGACCTACATCTACCTTGCAGTCGCGATGTTGTATCCGTGTAGAATTCTTAAGAAGTCATTTTCCTCCTCGGGGAAGTTTTGATGTGATGTCAGAAACTTTATTAGGGACGGCCTTTTAATGAGGGGATGGTTGTGTTTATCATCGAAACAGGCGAGAGTCCACCACACATCTCTATGAGTAACATACGTGTGGGCTTGACATTCAGTCCTCACAACCTTTCTCTTTTTCTCTTCTTCACAATGATGGTTGGGTTTTGCACACTCTGCAGCTCCTCCTTGTCCATGCGGTTTACCGTATTTTGCACACACTAGAAGCATTGTGCTTATAGTGCCATCCACTCTCTGTCCCCTATAGTCCAGTCTTATCCCGAAACCATGCCTCCGTGTGTAAACCATGTAGTGCTCATGAGCGCTTTTCAAGTTGTCAAACTTCATTCATAAAGTAGGAGCCTTCATAAGCGTGTCCGTGTTGATACCACCTGATCCCGGAGTTGCCGGTTCACTAATTCTTTGCTCCCTAAAGCTCTTTGCCCCCATGCTAGCACTTGGTTATGTATTAGGCAAGGTACGGGGGTATGCTCATCGTGAGCACCTGCAATGCAACTTGAAAACATATTGTCATATTTTTTTGATGTGGTAATTTCATTCAAAATGTATGATAACTTTCATATTGTTTACATGTAGTTAGACACATACTAGTCCAGTGATTCACAAAGACTGGTAACTGATACATCGTGAACATGTTGATTTATATACATGTTGTCTGGTAAAAACCGTATAGAGAGACTGGTAAACTATCTTTTTTGTTAACTTGGTAGTTTACACACATGAAGGTTGGTAATTTCTAAACAAAAAACATTGGAAAATAATGTATTGTGAACAAGGTAGTTTATAGACATGAAGGCTGATAACCACACACAAATTTTTGTTGATAAAGTACATGTAACTGGGATTCTAGGGTTGACGGAATTGTTGCTTGCCCTGCACGCATTCTCATCATGTTGGTTCAATCTTGCACCACTCAAATATGCATCCACATCATCTTTTGGTTAGATGCCATTGTAGCACTTGCTTTCTTATCTTCTCATGTTAGTATCATCATATACACATTTTTTTCTTATCAACAAAAGAAAAATTATACATGTTCACTGATTTTATACATGTTTTGTTCATGTGTTTTTTTTTCACAGGGATCGAAGGGAAGCTCTTCGTTCAACTCTACAACACATATTTTACATTGCTCAGGAACTATTTCAGTGTAGCATGAGTTTTCTCAACACTTGACACAAGTTTTAATGGTAGTGTCGTGGTAACTTTGATACACATGAGTTGATAACTTTTTCATACACAATATTATTTTTCTCTTTCTGTAAACTTTGTCTTCCTACATACCAAACTTAAAACCACAAACCCTATTGCGATTCTATGTTGTTTTGAATTGTTCCTCTTTTTCTTAGTTTTCCTATTGTAGCCATGGGGTAGTAAGTTTGCACAACAGGTAACAGATTTGATTTTGGGAACAAAACAACTACATGTTTTTTGCTAATTTCTCATGGTAACAACTTCGATATGGGGCTGGTAAGTTTCACATAGGCCCTAGGGAAAATTGTTACTACAAGGTATTGGATGGGAAGGGACAAGCTAATTCAAATTCTTTCCTTTTTGTTCTCTTGTTGATCTATGCCTTAAATTCCTTATGACTTTCAGGGATCTCTTCTTCAAACACTGGTAACTAAGTTGATTTGAGGTTAATTCAAATCTCATTTCACATAGGCCGTCGGAAGCCGAGAAATATCCGATCCATGATCGGTCTACAGCCAGCGCCGCCCCTACCTGGCGCGCCAACTGATGGTGCAGATTTACGCCAGATCCCTCGGTAGCGGTCCAAGTGTAGTTGGAAGTCATGGATCGGAGGACATACGAGGGGTTTATCCAAGTTCGGGTCTCCAGAGAGTACAATACAAAAAAAGACACATCTGTGACATTTTGGGCCGAACGAATTGTTTTTCTATCATACATATGACACTTCTATGACGATAATTGTGACAAAACCCGGTATCATCATAGATGTCGTGGGCTTCTACTTCTATGACAAAAAATCATGACAGAAAATGGGCTTTTCGTCCTGGACGGGCCGGAGACGCAGCTACATGACATTCTTTGGGCCGTCCATGACGGAAAAAACCATGGTAGAAGCGAGGACGAGGAAAATTTCGGGGAGTTCCCGGTTACGGTGGGAGGTCGGGGGCCGAGCGATGCGCGTTTCTCTCGTACATGTACGCGTGTGTGTGCGAGGCGTTGGCTCTAACTGAACCCGAGCGAGGCATTGGGCTCTAACTGAACCCGAGCGATTGCACTGCAGGCTACGCGTTACTGAACTTGAGCGATCGATCGATGGCTGTTAACTGAACCCAATCGAGCGATTCCTTCGCTACTGCTGCTAACTGAAGCCGATCGATGCTGCCTCTGGGATGAACAGTGATTGTTGTGTGTGTGTGTGT
>NC_041383.1:740254730-740255508 GCF_002162155.2 Triticum dicoccoides | reverse complement strand
CACAAGTCCGTTTCGTCCGTTTTGTGGTACGCCACACCCCTCCCGATCAACAGGACCCCCGTTTCGACCGTAGCGCTCCAACACAAGTCCGTTTCGTCCGTTTTGCGATACGCCACACCCCTCCCAATGAACAGGACCCCCGTTTCGACCGTAGGAGGTCCGTTTCCTCCGTTTTACGGTACGCCAGACCCCTCTCGATGAATAGGATCCCGTTTCGAACGTGGCCGGTCGAACACAAGGCCGTTTCCTCCGTTCTGCGGTACGCCAGGCCTCGTTTCCATTGCCTGTTCCGTCCAAGCCCTCCCAATGAACACGACGACGCATTCCGTTCCGACCCAGCCATGTACACGAGCCCTGGCCGTATGTATGCACGAGTAAGCGTTCGAGACCCCGCCCACTACACATACGTGGTCATATTTTCTTTCTTGCACACTGTCCGCTGTACGTACGTGTACATGCTACGTGCGCGCGTCTACTACGACACGTGCGCGCCTCTACTACGACCAGTATATATGTACGTACACGTTCGCGACCAGAATGATAACGCTACGTACGCTTCGACCAGGTGGGTCCCGACTGTCAGACACTTCCTTGTGTGCGAAAATGTAGCTGGTGGGTCCCAGCAGTCAGGGGGGCGAATCATTTTTTTTTTCGGATGCACTTCCTTGCGTGCGAAGATGTAGCTGGTGGGTCCCAGCAGTCAGGGGGGCGAATCATTTTTTTTGCCCATGCGCACTCCTTTGCGTGCAAAGATGTAGCTGATGGGTCCCAGCAGTCA
>NC_041383.1:740238950-740254527 GCF_002162155.2 Triticum dicoccoides | reverse complement strand
CAGGGGGGCGAATCGTTTTCTTTGCCCAGACGCACTTCCTTGCGTGCGAAGATGTAGCTGGTGGGTCCTAGCAGTCAGGGGGACGAATCGTTTTTTTTTGCCCGGACGCACTTCCTTGCGTGCGAAGATGTAGCTGGTGGGTCCCAGCAGTCAGGGAGAAACGTTTTTTTTGCAAAATACGGTGGCCTGTCCGGTGGGTCCCCGCTGTTAGGTGGAGGAATAATTATTTTGCACGTAATAAGGAGGCACTTCCTTGCTGCGGCTGTGGACCCAGCTGTCAGCCTCTCCACGTACAGTCCAAGTCCGATGGAAGTCGTTCCTTGACCACGTTGACCACGCCGCGCTGAGAGCACCAGGGCGGTGGACGACGGCGAGGCCTAGGAAAGGGACGACGCGGAGCCGGGGAAGACGCGGCAGTGGATGCCCACGCGTAGAGGAGTATGAGGGTTCACTCATTGGGCTGCGGTGTGAGGCTGCTGTCGCCGCAGAATAACAGGGAGTGTGGGTGCATAGAGGGATGGCCTGGCCAGCGGTGGGAGTAGTAGGGGCCGGTGAGGCCTCCACGGCATCACAGCCGACCACGGGCGGCAGGAGCAGGCGACACGACCGGCGCTGCTTTGGGCGGCTGGAGCAAGAAGACCAGAGATTGAAGAAGCACTACGGCCGTTGGACAGACATCGTATGATCACTGGAGCTAGAATCGTTCATATATTGACTAAAGTTGACAAAGGCCTCCGTCCCAGTCAACTTAGTAGGCCCACAAGTCAGCCTCCCACCAAGGTGGGTCCCAGCTAGCAGGGGGTATTCATTTTTTTGTGCGTAATAAGGAGGCACTTCCGGTGGGTCCGAGCTGACAACGGGGGGAACGTTTTTTTTTTGCAAAATACGGTGGCCCGTCCGGTGGGTCCCAGCAGTCAGGGGGAAATGTTTTTTCGCGAAATACTGGTGGCCCGTCTGATGGGTCCCTGATATCAGGTGGAGGAATAATTATTTTCCACGTAATAAGGAGGCACTTCCTTGCGGCTGCGGTGGACCCAGTTGTTAGCCTCTCCACATACAGTACTCTTTCGATGGAAGTTGGTCATTGACCACATTGACCACGCTGCGTCGAGAGCACCACTACGGTGGACGACGGTGAGGCCTAGGAAGCGGACGACGCGGAGACGGGGAAGACGCGGCAGTGGATGCCCGCGCGAAGAGGAGTACGAGGGTTCATCGGTTCGGCTGCGGTGTGAGGCTGCCGTCGCCGCAGAATAACAGGGGGTGTGGGTGAGTAGAGGGATGCCCTGGCCCATGGTGGGAGTAGTAGGGGCGCTGAGGCCTGTGCGGCAACACAGCTGGCCACGGGAGGCCGGAGCAGGCGGTCCCGCCGGCGCTGCTTTGGCGGCTGGAGCAAGAAGATCAGAGATTGAAGAAACACGACGGCCGTTGGATTGACATCCAACGGTTACGCCTGCTAGAATCGTTTGTTGACGTATATAATAACTAAAAAAATCTTACATACGCGTCAACTAAACAGGCCCACAAGTCAGACCACTCCCTCTTTTTTTTAATAATTTATATATAGCTCATGGCAACTTCTTATGCAATTTATTGCAGTCGTTTTTTTGGTTTGCCAGGGCAAATTTCACATATTTCTGTGGGTTCCAAACTATTTTTAATACCGAAATGTCGAGCCAGATTTAAAGTACTTTGAAGATATATTTAAATTAGGTTAATGCCCAGTGAAATAGGAATCTGAAAATGTGAAAAAATTCAGAAATTATAAAGTAATTGCCAATTTGTCATCTGTTTTTATATTTACAACCCATTTCATATTACTTTCAAGATTTCCAGGCGTCTTGAAAGAGTTGCAGCCTATCAGGGCGTAGAAAAATAAGTAGGTCTGGATTGGGTATTCTTCAGAAAAAATAAACTGGGATCATATTCACAAAGAAAAAATAGCTGGGCTGGTCACATGGTGAACATAAAATATAAGCCTGGGCTAGACGGGCCACAACCCAGTTTAAACCCTGCTCCGTCTCAACAATAACAAAAAAAATACTTCTCTAGTAGCTATGTCCCAGGTGTCAGCCGATCTTGCGCTGTTCTCTTGTCTATTGACTATATACGCTCACAATGTCGTGGGTCCCAGATGTTAGGAAAACACTAGGAGGAAGCATTTTATTTTTCCATACGCTGACGTGGTGGGACCCTACTGTCATCCTCTCCACGTACTTGTGACGATTGCTGTTGTTTGTTGATCATGTTGCCAATGCGAGAGGGCGGCGCCGCGGTGAGCGCACCAAAGTGTGCGGAGGACGTCGGTGTTAACAATTTAGGAGACGGTGGGGCGGCAATGCGTGCGCTGAGGCGTAGCTAGCCGTGGGAGGCGGAAGCAGGCGGCCCCGCCGGCGCTGGTTTGGTTTTGGCAGCTGGAGGAAGACAGGACTGAAGAAACACGACAGACTATAAAAGCAACAGGAGTACTTAACAACCTTAACTGAAACCAACAGGGGCACTTAACAACCAAAGCTGAAAGCAGTATGAGTACTTATACAGGTTCAACCGTATAAAGCACGCCTCAAACAGTGCTACTTTGCCTACAGTTAACCAAGGGTGAGGCCGCCAAGCCCCAGGACAAGGCCCAGGCGCCACCCTGCGCATCCACAACCTTCTGAAAGCGGCTTCATCTCGCAACATGGTCAATAAACAGGATATTCGCTTTAGAGCCATGGAAAAGCATGAACATAATCTTCTGTCCTATTCTCCAAGATGGATGGGCCTTCATTATTTGAGACTACCCATGAATAAGTATCTTTTCACCTCCAAGGGGAATTGAGTAGGTCGACATAAACATTATGTTGTGACCAAGCACAAGTCTGACCCGACCATGCTCAGGCATCTGTATAGGAACAATAGAATTGGGCAGTTCCTATTTCAAGAATATCATAGCTGTAAAACTATGTATAAGCAATAGTTTATGAACACCATATATAACAGAAAATAGCTCGTACCATAAGTTTCTCAACACAGTTGGACCTGTTCAACGAGTGCAGCAGTGGCACACATATCCCACATGGCCTTCCACCATTGAAACGCCCCACAAGGACCTCAAGACGATCAATAAAGTGTAGGAACTTGTGGATGTCGATCCAGTCAACTTCAGTGCCATCAGTAACAGCCGAGTTATTACAGAGTAACAAACGAGCAGACTGCTTAAATCTGAAGAAACCTACACGTGCCACCAATTATAAGAAAATATTAGTTAGAAGTAGCATCTTCATGAGAGATTCGTTGCTACTTCTAAAGTTAAATTGTGATTAGTTAGACAGAATAGGTGGATTAAGAAGTAATCAAGGCAACAAGCAAGAACCAGATACAAAACTAACATGGATGAACAATTGGAACGACGTCGGGGTGGAAGATCACAGTGAAGATGAGACCAGGTTCTGCTATTTCCATCAACATTCGTGCGCCAACTTTCAGTCCGTAACACTTGAGAAAGTTTATCCAAGTTTGGCCATAAAAAAAGCAGCGATCTTCTTGGTTCATGAACCCAACTCAGAACTTATATCCATGGCTTGTCTTCAATGTGACCATTAAACTAGTGTATTCAGTTATGGCAAGGCCGAGCATCTTGAGTACATGTGTTCTGGCAGAGCAAATAATACACTACAGAAAAATAATATGAGAACACAACATGTTCAAAAAACCCCCACCTTCCCGGATAGAAAAGAGGATTCTAGGAACATACTGTGCGCATTTCAAAATGCTGTGTTAGGATGAGAAGGAACAAGTGTGGCGTCTCGCCGAGGGCGCAGAAACCTGTAGGGTACTCGCACTTTGGGCACTGCAAATGAAACACACTAGATTCAGTAGGAAGAAAAATGCATCAACGGCGGCGATTGCCATCCTAGGATTACCTACGACCAAGGGACTTGGATTTATCGGGGATGGATGAAGAATTCATACCTGGTTCTCCATGAGAAAACCCTATGCAATCGCCGAGAGGGGGTTTTCTCTGAACACGTAGACGAGGGAGAAGGGGATTCAGGCCAAGTGAAATATTGCCGCTTCGTCCGTCCAGCTTACTGCTAAAGCTGGAAAGGGGGGGGGGTGTGATTTGACGGCTCATTGGACATTATTGCGGCGCTACGACCGGGATGTGTCTACCATGAAGTTGTGCACTCTAATTTGTGCATATGGCACGTGGACCCCGTTGCCGGTTGCCCCACATATCAACGAAAGGAAGTAGAAAGACAGGAGTAACTAGTTACACATAACTATATTTTTTGACAGAGAGATACTCCCTCTGTAAATAAATATACAAATCTTTTATATGACAGACAGGCTCACCTTGCCGAGAAATATACTCCCTCTGCAAGGCACGGGCATTATGGGGGTTAAGCTTTTTTTATGGGGGTTCAGCTGAGAATATAATACTCAGATAGGCTCACGGTTCTGGACTTTGGGCCGCAGGCCGACCTTGCATGTTTCGGGGCCCATGTGTTCTACCTCAGCGCTTTTCATATTGCAAGCGATCGGTACGATGCTGGTTTTAGATGCTGTCGCAAGGCGAATACACAAAATTGAATAAAGCACGACAACTGTTGGAATGAAATTGAACGATAGTTCCTAACCAACAATCAGAGTTGCAATTCTATCAATGATATACCATGTGATAAATAATACTGTCTTACTACTTATACACATAGGACACTTGTTTCACCATGCCAAATTATTACATCAAAATCTCTCGGAGGATAGATCAGTTCGGTAGTTGCGTGCTGCTACTGAAGAATTTCAAAGTTGATTTGGACCAGCTCTCCTTGCCAAGAAAGTTCGATTTTGACATCATCCCCTACCGATATGATTTCGATTTGAACCTTGACCATCCTTTAGCATCAATCATCATGCGACCATCCTTTGTACTTACGGTATATTGAGCAGGTTCATTCACACCAAGGCTGCGCATGGTAAGAGAAACTTGGCCGCGGTCGCCCGGATTGTTGAACGACTCCCTCGTTGCTCTAGGAATTCTCTGTTTGCAAACAAGAAGACATACCCAAACAGTTAGATCAACACAGTGAATCATGTGAAATAACATGGAAAGAAAAAAGAACGAAGCACTTGGGCGGCCAATGCTTACCAAGAAGGTGGACATGTAGGTTTTTGTAAGGACTTTGGTATATGAAGTGCGAACTGCAGCCTAGTCTGTTGCCGGTGCAACTGCACGGGCCGGAGTAGATGCAAGTGCAAGTATTGGTGCAAGTGTCGAAGCCGCTGCTGCTGCCGGAGATGGTGCTCCTTGTAGAGCTGGTGCCGGTGTCAGAGCAGGTGCCGATGTCGATGCCCGATCCTCCGGTAGATCGGACTGATCCGCTAACGCGGTCGGTGCCCAATCCTCAGCTGGATCAGACTGAGCTGCTGCCGCTGTCAGTTCTAGAGCAACTACCGGTGCTAGATCCGTTGATGAAGGTGGTACCGATGTGCGAGACAGTGGCGATCGTGTCTGGTCTCCTATGATCAGCTTTCTAACTTGACTAGGATCTGTGATCGTGATCCAGTTTTTTTCTTCATTTCTTTTAAGCGCGAGAAGGACTAATTGTGGCATTTTTGTTAAACCAAACTGCAGTTCATCATAGGGATTCAACTTGTACTCAGACAACAGGTTGATCCAATTTTTTCTAGTAATATAAGTGATGGACAATGCCTTCGTTACTGACACGACATAAGAAGTCAAACCTGCAAAAATAGCCATCGTAGAGCAAACCAAACGGTTTATTCTGTGATGAATGTCACATGGCAAAACCTACATCGTAAAATTGCAAGAAAAGAAGAAAACATGACATTAAATCAATAAGATTTACTTGATGTGACACGAGTGAATCCTTACCAGGAAATCACTATGTTGAAGTACTAAACAGAAGATTGATCGTCCAACTACGCGTGGCATGCAGGGGCCCCACCTACTCCCACAAGTAGGACATTCCAAAGGTCGTGACAAATCGTATGGACCAAACATCTATGGGACTGGAAATCCTGGTGGGTGCAATAAACCCTGCAATGCATACAGATATTGGAGTGTAACCATAATTGATAAACCGCCCTCACAAAAAATATGATCTGGATACTTCAAAATATACAGACTGAATTGAGTGGACAGACATTAACATAAACCATTCTCAGGACTGACCACACACCAAAAGCGACAGTACTAATAAACAATACATGGTTCACAAACACAAATCAAGTACTAAACAATAGTACTTACTACAGACAAGCAAAGTTGCACTAACTAAACTCTGCAGACTATTTCTTGCCAGCGACCTACAGGATGAACCCCGCATAACTGACTAGGCCATGGACTTCGTGTGAGATGTCTACATGCACGATCACCATCTTTCCAACCTTGGAGAACCTAACAGAGTGGTCTTTCCACTCATAAACATGATGATGAAGACAGGCCGCATCAGATTTGTTGGGAAGCTTTACAAGAACCACACCCTTCGTAATCGAAGGCACAACCAGGAAATTGTTTTGGTCAAGTACAGCCTCGAGAACACGCCTGACAACAAAGCTACAAGAAAACACTAGTTTAGGACACGTGGCGACAAGGACACAACAGCTGGATAGTTAAGCAGTAGAACTCATCATCAAGTCTTCCAGTTCACACGACATGACTTTGAGAACTTCATCTCCACCGTGGACCTGGTTCTAATTCAAACAGAAACCATATTTTATTACTACCTCCATTCAGAAATATACTCCATATGTGACTACATATACGCACAAAAATGAGTGAACAAAGACACTAGAACATGTCTTCAAAGGCATGAGAGTAGAGGGATTACTTGCAATATCCATAACACAAGTTACTGAGGCAAATATACCCTCTTCAAAGGTAGCATTGATGTTCATAAAGTACTCCCTCCGTCCTAAAATTCTTGTCTTAGATTTGTCTAGATACGGATGTATCAGTATTAGATACATCCGTATCTAGACAAATCTAAGACAAGAAATTTGGGACAGTGGGAGTAGTTGAAACTAATCTATAAGAAATCAGTGTCAACCTCTCGCATGTTTTGGTCAAAAGAGGAATTTAGAACCGTCATTTGGCACACTAAAATCACATGCAAGATCACCCAGAAAGTTGTACTACCACTACTAGTACTGCGTGTTAGATGAAAAAACACGATCAAGATCGAGAAAAAGATCGTCAACAAGAGACATTACCTGGACTTGCTTAATGACGGATCCCGGAGAGGGGGGCTTGGACAGGGCGATGGCTTTGAGCTTGTCTACGGTAGTCTCGGCGGGGTGCTTGCGCTTCTTCGTACCATGAGCCTTGACGGTTTTGGCCAGAGCCATGGACATCACGTCGGCCGGTGCTCTGGCGTCCATCCAAGAGAGGAAGCTGAGAGAGAAGAGTGAAAGGAGGAACGAGATGAGGGAGAAGCGAAGCGAGTGGGGGTTTTCTTCAAGAGAGGAAGCTGAGAGAGAAGAGTGAAATGATGGTTGCTTCGTCTGTCCAACATACTGCTGGAAAGGAGGGGGTTTTGTGATTTGATGGCTCATTGGGATTACTGCGGCGGTTCGATCGGGGTAGTCTACCTTCACTCTACTAAAGAGTAATTTAGTGCATGGCTGGTGGACCCAGGTGCTGGCTGTCCCACACGTCGGCAAAAGTGAGTAATTTAGTGCATGGTTGGAGGAGGATCCGCAGGGTAGAGTGTGTCCACTATTTTTCTGAAGAAAAAAATGATTATAGCAAGTGTTTCCACTCTTATGACGGAGGAGTGCAAAACACGGCAACCACTTGAACATACACAGTGCTCCTACTACTAGGCATGTGCAGTGGTTCATATGTCAGTACTACACAATCTTGTTGCTAGTGTAGTAAGATATGACGATAAAAAATGATGTTGTGCGCATGTCAACTACTCCTATATGTAACATAGTACCGTTTTTTCGACTGTCCGGTCGAGAATGAACGGTGAGATCAATGTTAACATAACTAGGTCCACAGCGCACTGAGAGTACAGTGCTACAGTACTCCATGAAACATGAACCATATGAAGCACGAATAGTGTTAGGCAGGGTGTATGAAGGGTGCACGGGATGGGAGAAAAAGTTCCCTTCTCGACCCAATTTTGGGTGTTTGGCAGAGTGCATGAAGGGTGCATGAGTCCACACTAGTAGGTTGACAAAAATACACAAAGAGGAAACAACTATATTGAGATGAGAATGCAACCAAACACACCCACACGCTTTGTGCTACAGTGACTGATCTGCACCGTCTGAGTTTGATCCAACGGTCATGTTGCGCCGAGACATGGACATGCCCATGCAGAGGGCGCCTAAACACCACCGAAGTCCCTCTGCTTCTCGAGGCGCACGACATTGGTGATGCAGGGTGCAACCGCCTGCAGAGCCCGCTCCCGGTCGATGGGAGCCAGCTCATCAAAGACGGCGTCCAATGGCACGAATAGATTCCGGTGATGGAGCCCTGAAAGGATTTGCCCGGCAACGAAGACGGCAGCCCACAACCCCTCCTTGTCCAGCTCAGCCCCCACCATCACACGGAGATGGCTCAGGTCCTCGGAGATATAGGTGAAGAAGGAGACCAGGTCAGGAAGCCGCAGCTCGTTGAAGTCAACCGGGTGGTCGAACGGGTTTAGCCCGACGACCGGCATCGTCGCGCTGGCACGACGGTAGGCATCGCGCAGCCGCAACACGTGTGTGGCAACTTGGTTCACCAAGTGGCTGAGGTAATCCTGGACCTCGTCACGATTGGCCTGCTCACGCTCTAGCCGGCTCCCCTGATGGCCTATCGTATCTCCCGCTTTCTGCAGCAACACCGCCGACGCCTCGAGCATCTTTGTGGTGGACGCCTGTCACTTTTGAAGCTCCATGAACTCCCGCACATAACAGAGGAGCATGGCACTCCTCTCCTTCTTGAGCTCACGGAGCTCCACGTCCTTGGCCCTGAGCTCCGCATCCTTGGCATGGAGCTCCTGTGTCAGGTGCCTCACCTCGGACTCCATGATCTGCTGCGCCGCCATGGCACCAGGTAGAAGCAATGGGGAGCGGAAGCAAAGGGGGCGAAACGGCTTAAAGACAATGCAATCTATGGGAAGGCAGAGGGAGCCAGCCGAGGAGCAGAGAATCTTTTGGTTTTCACCACGGTAAAACACCAGTCGACGACTTCTTACATCAGGGAGCAGTGGGTTTTACAGGCGGAGTCATCGTGACTAATTGCTGCCGTGCCTGCTCCCGTCAATCAAAAAATTAAAAATCCTGCCGCACCTGCTCCCGTCAATAAAAAATTAAAAATGCTGCCGCGCCTGCTCCCGTCAAATACCAGAGCAACGCTGCGGTGGATATTTAAATGTACCTGCCGGCAAGTAGATAAAAAAAGGGGTGAAAAAATAAATGTGGCGGCGGCCTAGCTAATCGGTCGAACTAGCCCAACTAGCTAGCCACCATGCTTCACTGATGTACTCGACAGGAAAGGTGGTCTTTCGTGATTTGACGACTCATTTACTTGCTTCGGTGCTATGACAGAGGAGGACCCAGAAAACGCGCGGTAGGGCGTCCCACGTCAGGAAGAATATATGTGTGCACCACCCGGGAGGACCCCGAAACCGTGCGGTAGGGTGTGCCACGTCTCGGCACGGAGGAAAAATGTGCGTGTAAAAATATACTGTATCAGACGTAGTACCTATGGTTCTACCTCGGGACCTAGCCAGTCGGTCGAAAACACCCCACTAGCCACACAGCTTCATCATGCAAACGTGGCACGGAGGATAGATGTGGTTATCTCCGTCTCGACCAGCCACAATGTCTCTTGTTCTAGGCGATTCTTCTATTTTCCAAGCTTTTTTAGTTGTAATAACACCACGGCAAGCTAGCGCCGCTCTTCGTGTGTGCCCGTGCAAAGGTTAGACGATGGAGAGAATAGAGATTGAGATCGCAGACATGGGACCCACCAGTAAGTGAGACAACGGTCATGCATGTGTTAACGAGGCACTCCCTCTACTCTACTCAACGCAAGTACTGTATAAAATCAAGTTATGGGACAAAGCCAACAACCGTTTGTTTTTTCAGGCTATCGACTTACGCTTTGTAGTCCAAGTTGCCAGTTCGAATCTCGTCTTTCAGATTTGTTAGTTTTAGGTCCGAATTTGATTAATGACAAATGGGACCCCCGTGTGTTGTTCCGATATTTCAGTGTAGGATGGTTTTTTTGAACAAACACTTTGCACGGTTAGACAAGTAACACCACGATTACAATTATTTTGCAAGTTTACGAACAAAAATGACATCCACCCCGTAGCTTAGATACTATGGTGATACGAGTTTTTACACCGTTGGAAGTGAGATCCAATGGCTTGGGAGTAGTCGTTGTAATTATGCGCAATTTCCAAACTCTCCAAAGTTTTTTTTGCAAATAAAACATTCAGGCCTCGTGTGTGCCACTTCATCTTCGATCCAATGGCTCCCCGTTGCTCTTATTAGGTTCTCCCTGTATCTTAATTACCCGCTATGGTGATATGAGCATCTAGGTCGTATGATCAGTGATCAGATGGCACATGCGTAGTACTTTTACTTTCTGCACATTTCCCTAACTCTATCAGCTGTATATTGCAAAAACATTCAAACCCCCTACTGTGGGCCGTTAGATCTCAGTGAACTCGTATCACCATAGAATCTACGGTGCGGTAGCACCTCATATTCTCCCATGCGAGAAAACATAAGGTGCTATCGCAGCTTGGATGCTACGGTGATACAAGCTTGGAGGTTGTTTGATCTGAGATCCAATGGCATCTGAGCAGTCTTTGTGCTTGTAAGCAGTGACTGAACTCTTTTGGGGCTTTTCTGCAAAAAACCATTCGAACCACCGAGGAGGTGTTGGGTCACAAACCCAACGCCTCCGAAGAGCTTGTATCACCAAAGCATCTAAGGTGTGGTAGCACATGATATTCTTACATACAGGAGAATATGATGTCCTCCTTCATCTTGATATGGGATCAAAGGGCATCTGAGTAGTTTTTGTACAAATTGTGTGCAATTCTCAAACTCATCAAGGTTTCCTGCATAAATATTAAGACACATCATGTGAGCTGCTATATCTCAGATCTACAGGCTCCAAGCAACTCGTATCGGCATATAGCATCTAAGGCATGGGGGCACATGATATTCTCCCGAGGAGGAGGGGTGGGGGGTGCACAACCAATCGGTGGTTGGGAGGGTGGGGACAAATATAATCTAAACAACCCTAAACAGAGCTCCACAATTTTATCTAAGGTCGAGGGGTTGACCCCCGACAATCATAGCTCCGCCTAAACACAACATTTGCATGTACTGTAGTACTAGAGTTAATATTCATGTTTCAGTTTCATGTTCATTTTAAATATTGAACTGAGGACCATGGATGTCTTACGTTTTAATCCCTTCGTTCCTAAATATTAGTCTTTTTAGAGGTTTCAAATGGACTGGCACATACGGATGTATATAGACATATTTTAGAGTCTAGATTCACTCATTTTGCTCCGTATGTAGTCACTTGTTGAACTCTCTAAAAGACTGATATTTAGGAATAGAAGGAGTATTTTTGAATTCGTGTCATACCTTCATGGTTTGGAAAAATAGATGCACTATACTTATTGGATTGTTTTTGTGTTCGTGCGTGTGTGTCTCTCTCTGTGTGTGTGTGGTCATATGCTTGATACATACAAAGTTTTCTCACCTCCATATTGTTCATCTTTTAAATTTGAATTTGCATTGAAAACTTACTAGGGATACCATGAAATGTGAAATCCACGTTGAGATCACTATATCACAAACTCACTCTAATTCAACAATCGTCATAAATCAATTACCATGTTGAGATTAGTATTTGCAAGGAAAATACGGGTATTGTAATACACATAGATTCGCTCGGCAATTTAAAAGGTTCCTTTCGTATTCTCAAATGGTAGGACCCAACGGCGTACCAGCCAGACCTTGGCTCGTGTTGATCCTAAAAAAATAAAAAAATAAAAAAAACCGAGCTCGTGTCCTTCGGTGGCGTGCGTGGTACGCACATTAGGTAACCCCAACCAGTTGAGCCTCAGTGTTTCAAGTCAAAATATCTGGCGGCCAGAATTCCAGCCCTAGGAAATTCTCCTCATGTCCCCGATCCATAATGACTACCGATGAACAACGGAGGGATGCTTTAGTAACTAGACAACGTTACCTACCGTGCCGAGCACGGTTCAATTCCCTCGGTCGCCGCTCGTCAAGGTCACCCGTCAACTGCATTGCCTAGTACTACTACTACTACACCAGGATGAGCACAGAATTGAGCCCGTTTGTTCGTGCCTAGTACTTGAGTTAATATATCAGGCAATGCACTGGTACGGAGGGATTATCCTTTTACTCTGCATATATAACTTGTCTGAAGTCTAACTGAGCAAAATGTTTGACCAAATCCTTTCTTAAGAAATACAACAGGACATATGTACAGCTTGAAAATTTATTGCATGATGCAGGTTATGATATTGTTTCGAACCTTGGATCTTAAATTTCAGAAAATCCAAAAGCGAGCATAAATTCTTGAAACTGAGCATGGTCACGTGATATGGCACAAATTTTACTTCGTAAGTTTTTTCTTCAATTTGAGACAAGCTGCTTATGACAAGTTGCACAAATGAAGAGCCAAGGTATTTTGGAACAAAGACCTGTCACGTTAAGGCGAACGCTTTCACTATTGAAACCGTGGGCGTTTATGTGCCGCCACGAGTCCCCGCTTCTCATGGGCAGGTGCCGTCCGAGCAAGTGTGTGAGTCGACGGGAGGCGTGCGAGCAGACCGCTGCACCGGCTGTTAGGGAGGCATGCAAGCAGACCGTTGTGCAGGATCACCGGGAGGCGAGCCCTTTGACCAGGCTCCGCCGCCCACCGTTGTCCCAACTGCTCCCACTTTTTTAATGTCGCCGGCTCCACAGTTTAAAATCAACCCCGCACTACCCGGTATCACTACAATCTTCTCTCTTCCTCTCTGATTCTTCTATCGTCTACCTCCAACTAGCCTGACCTAAGCGTACGCCATGCTGCATCATGATGGTCTGCCCTTAGTGTTCCAGTTTCCTGAGGAAGACACCCAGCCGGAGTCTCAAGAACATAAGGCGCTTTGGTACGAGCTTGAACTGGCCTTGCCGGAAGACACCGCGCTTGTCCCCGCTCCCGTTCCGGCTCCCATTGACCCAACTGCGCCAGTGCCCATCCCCGTGGCATTGATGGGCTGGGAGCCGCACATTGTCGCCGAGCTTGATCCCACGGGGTTCCACGAGGTCCCCGTCGACTTTCACGCGCCCGTGCACCTACTAGTGCCTGCGGCTGCGCATGCACTAACGCGCACGCTCGTGCCGGTGCCCGTGCACCTACCAGTGCATGCGCCTGCGCGTGCATGGACATGCGCGCCCGGGCTGGTGCCCGTGCACACGAATGTCTCCGCCGTGCCATTGACAACGCCTGTCCCTGCGCGGGTGCCAATGCCCCCCTCAGCGGCATGGATGGCTGCTGTCGACCGCTTCCTTGCACCAATGCTAGTCGCCTCCTCCCGCCAGTTGACTCGCTCCGAAGTCCAGAACATTTTGGCCTTCCTTGAAGCTAGGCCAACGTCCAGGAGTACGCCAACAACAGCGCAAGACGCCGCCGTCACCGTCGGTCAGTGGCCCGACGACACACAAAGCACGACAGAGGAGCTGCTTCCCACCGCGAGACGCCCCTGCCGCCGCCGCGTAATCTAAATTTGCCATGAAAAACGTTCGGATTGCCATGCTTAAAATCCAAATGTTTATCATTTCCGTTTATTTTATATCGATCGTCGTATAATTTAAAGTCGGAGTCAGACTGAACGAAATTAATGGTTTGATCGATTGAATGTTCTGCTAGAGCCGTATCAAATTAAATATAAAACGTCATCAAGCCACATGTATTCCTTGTCATCCAACGACCTAGACTGCTTCAATGTCGAGCACTCAACACGTTTAGCGTGCAGTTATTTTATGCCAAAAATAGTGCTAATCACATAACAACACGCAAATAATATCCTAGTACTTAATATCCGCATGCACTTAATTTACTTCCAAATTAACGTGCATTGCACATACACACTGACTAGTGCTGCTAGTACGTGAAACTGGTGCCGTGACTTGTGAACGCGTCCAGATATGGTCAACGGCAACATCGCCCGTGAGTTCTTCATATTTGCCCGTGCGTCTAAACGCAGAAGGGGAGGAGAGAGAGAGCACACATGGAACCCACCAGTAAGTGAAGGCGAATAGTACTAAAAATAATATTACATGTTATCCATTAATTAGGCTATGGTAATATAAAAACATTATGTGAACAAAGGGGGGTACAACAAACATTGCTATTCTACGTGTATGTTGCCTATTGACGTGCGGCTTGAAGGCCCGGTCGCATGTTCGATCCTCGTCCTTTATTTTTTAATTTGTATATGGGTCCAAATTTGTTTCATGACATGTGGGCCCCTCGGTGTGTAGTTTGTAGCACTTTAATTTGTGGGTCGAAATTTGTTCTATTCCAAGTGGACTATTGGTGTGTAGTTTTGTAGCTTATTTATAATAATTAAAGAGAACAACATAGTTTTTTCAATAATGCCATGGTGCAACGTTGAAGGCGAGAAAGGACGTGCGAGAGAGCGATGACCGAGCTAGAGGGAAATCAACTAGGGGAGTTGCGTGGGTTGCAATGGTGTTTGGAGTAGTTGTGGGCCGAATGCTACGAAAATATAATCTAAACCGACTGGAATAAATGCCTACACAAATTAATCCAAGGTTGGAGTGCCCCTCGCAATGTAAATAGCTCCGGCTTTGTGAGGGATGGAGAGGTAGTATCTTCAATGCGTGGAAGATACGGTGTGAGAAAGCAAGGTCAATCAAGAGACATATATATAGAGAGACAAAGTGAGTGTGGTCCGACATTCATTGAACAAATATATATGCTCTGGAGAGATATTGTCCGATTGAGCTTTTGGCAAGGGTGAGGGCTGTAAGATAGAGCTTGAGAGATGATCCAGTCACAAACATGTAGATATATTTTGTGCGTGGGAGGAAGCAAGGTCAACCGATCACATAGGGTCGCCGTGCGATTGAAAGAGTGAGACGGGTTGGAGAGAGTGACCTAGATAGACAATGTGCGTGAGAGAGTATACAATGTGAATAGGTCGAATTGGGCTCAAACATGGTGATATATCGTTTTTGTCCGAGAAAGAGCGAGGTCAATCGAGACATACAAAGAGAGAGAGAGAGAGAGAGAGAGAGAGAGAGAGAGAGAGAGAGAGAGCGTGGCCCACCATGAGGTCGAAAGAGTGGCGGCGGCTTGGATGGACTGACCTAGATAGACAATCTGCATGAGAGAGTATAGATTGTGTCGATCAAGGCCCGAACAGGGAGTTATATCATTTGTGTGAAAGAAAACGAGGTTAAATGAGACTCAAATAAAGAGAGCGAGATTGAGCAAGCGTGGCCCGCCATGCAGAAGAAAGAGTGAGACAGTCTCGAGGGAGTGACCTAGATATACAAC
>NC_041383.1:740181509-740238615 GCF_002162155.2 Triticum dicoccoides | reverse complement strand
TAAATACATTTTGTAACAGAGTGGAAGAAGGGGTTGTGTAGTTGAGGGACTTAGAGATCGAAACATGGAGAGAAAGAATGAACATGTGTTGGAAACTGATAGCTTCCTAAGGTGGTTAGGAGAGGAAGATTGACCGAAACAGGAAGTATGTAGCGTTTGTCCCGGGGGGGGGGGGGTTAAAAACAACATTTGAATGTACATAGTACGAGACTTAATATCGATGTTTCAATTCGGTGTACATTGTAAGATTTGAACCGAGGACCAGGTATACGGGTAATTATTTCGAATTCATGCCATACTAAGTTTCAAAAAGTTGACATTGACTCAATTTGTTGTGCATTTTTGTAGGTCATATGTTTGAATCCATCCAAAAGTTTTCTCACTACCATGGTGTTCATCATATACATATGAATTTGTATTAAAAAAGTAGCATGGATACAGTGAAATGCGAAATTCACGTTAGAATTGGAGATCGCTACGTGACACACACTCTAATTCAAATAACTAACTACGTGACACACACTCTAATTCAAATAACTAATTATGTGACACACACTCTAATCCATGTTAGTGTGGGTACCGTTTCAATTTTTTTTCAAATAACTCCTCATTAATTAATTTATAGTACTCCCTCTGTTCACTTTTATAAGACCTTGAAGACATTTCAAACAATGTGGAAAACAGTTCATTTTAAGTTGTCTAAAACGACTTACAAAAGTGAACGGAGGGAGTATCTCGTTTCGAATGACTAATTATTGCAAGGAAAACACGGGCATGGTAATACATACAGATTCATTTGCAAATGAAAGAAGATTAGTTTGTATTCTCAAATGTAGGCTCACCAGGCAGACCAGGGTCGTGTCGGGGTGTACGCTGCTTCGGTGCCTTAAAGGCAACTCCCTTTGGGTCACTGACATGTGGGCCAGCCACCTGTTTGGCCCACATGTCATGGACACAAAGGCAGGTGCCTTAAGGCACCAAAGCATAGTCCTGTCGGGGTGGTCGCGTGTGTCGGATGGACGCGTAGCACCCAGCCACCCCCCCAAAATGATGACAACAAAATAAGTTTGCGCTTCCACGTTTCAGATTGAAATATCTGGCGGCCCCAATTCCAGCCCTGCAAACTCTTTCTTCTCCACCGTCCCCTTCCGCGCCCAAATTGCTCAAATCCCTAATTCGCTGCCAACCCAAGCAAAGTTTGAATCGCCCCTCGTCTCGTCTCTTTCCCCCACCGTTCCCCACCTCTATGCCGGACGACGATGACGAAGACGACGGTCGCGCTTCACCACCGCACTGGAGCTACCTCATCTACGCCCTCGTCCACCGCACCGGGTGGTCCACCGACAACGTCAGCCGCTGCAACCGACGTTCCTCACAGACACCGAGTTCCACCGCATCAGGTGCGCTTCACTAATGCCGTCTCCCAGCTCACCGGGGCTACTTCACCGAGCACATCGTCTTACCTCTGCCCCCCCGAGGCCGTTGGGGCTTCACCAATGGTCTCGTCCACCGCATCGTAGCGCTCTGCTACAACTCAAGATCTGCACCCCTGCACGGCTAGCCAACGCCAGCGCATCACCCTCAACGGCTCTGAAGTGACCCGCACTTTAGCTAGGCGAGCATGCCCAAACGCCGGCCCGAACTAGGTATCCACACATCACTCCCTTGTGCACTGTTCTGACAATGTTTGGATATCCTTTCACTGCTCTCTTAGCTTACACGCCTATGCAACTCTGACTTTAACTCTTATTTCTTCTGGAGATATCATCTGAAACAAGCAAATCCATTTTTAGCAAAGCATGACGGCGCTACGGGATCTGGTACACATCCTGCACACCCGTATAACCTTGTAAGTATTTGTCCTCCGGTACAACATCAAGGTCAATTCCTCTTAATTGATCAACCATTCTCCGTATCAAAATGCAAAGGGGGATGCAAGGAGCACAAGGCCTGCACATCCAAGCAAGTGGTAACATGGACTTGTACATGGAACATCCTAAGCGCAAGCAGAGCTGCAATGAGCCTGTACAACAAGCTAGCGTAAGTCCCTGCATTTCATTTAATTCATACTGGCATTCGTGTATGATTTGTGTGCAGTGGCTGATCCACGAATTCAAGTTACCAGGGGCGAACATTTAACTTAAAAAATACGAAGGCACTTGCACTCCGGAAATCAACATAACTTGAGAAATGTGAAGCTACATGCACTTTGAAAACCAGCTAATGATCCAAAGTAGTTCAGATTATAAACACTAAATGATGCAAGCACTGAAAAACACAAAATGCAACATGGTGTACATGGACTACAAACATGGTCTGTACCTGCTTGAATTATTCGTTCTCTGGCTGAAAATATCGAAGTGTAATTGCACGTATAACCAGTGCGCAAACTGCATATCAATATATCTATCCTGCACAAGTATGCCAATAGTTTCAAACAACAGATTAGAAAAGTATTTATGCTATGTTGTCATGATACGGGGACTTTCTGGTAGATGGCCTTGACGTTTCCTCAAGCTATGAAAATGCACTATAATTTGCTTGTCATCAATGCCTGCAAATCTCTGTCTCTCTAACATAGTAGATCATCATTAGACACTAAATCCTTCAATGAGCTTGCAAAATGGTTGCATTAGATCCCTCATTAGACACTATATGTTCATCACCAGGAGCATGTAAAATGTTTGCATCAAATCCTTCATTAGCAGTCTGTTCATTAGACACTTCAGGCTCAAGAACAACATGAGCTTGTATGTTTGCACCAGAAACTTGATTAGATACATCAGATTCAGTCAGTTCAGTATTGATTGGGGGAGTTATAAAATAAGTAGAAATTGGTTTCATTTTCTCATAGATTCCCTACATACAAGCAGTTTTACAACACCGTCAGGTTTAACTATTGGCCAGAAATTGAAGAGTTGAATTAGATATAATCAGGGATGTGATGTACCTGCTCGTTGTGCATGCTACTCTTGCAAGCTGCGACTGTCCATTTGCGCAAGCTAGATGCCATGCCCGTGCTGCCGCCGTTGCCTCCCACGCAGGCTACACCCAGGGTTGGATATTCATCTTATTGTCCTTCCGTTTGCTTGAAGCCCGACGACCGCCCTCCAACGAGGGCACGAGGAAGTGCTGTGTTGGCCTGTCCAGCGGCGGCTAGGTTAGGAGCGAACCAGACTGGAGGCTGGAGCAAGTGAATTGGGATTTTTCCTGCTGTCGATCAATATGGGAGGCGCTCGTTTGGGCCACGAGCCTTCTATAGGGCCTGCCTTGCACTTATGTTATTGGCCCATCCAAACTGAAACATTTTTCTTCACTTTTTACATTGCCTGCTCGTGCGTTGGGACGAACAAAACTAGCATGGGTCAACCTGGACGACTCAAACTAGGTGCACACTTTCCATCCACCTGAGGCGGTCGCCCATACCAGCCCCTATGGTGGCGTCGCCCCTTTTTGCGTCTATGATTGGATAGAGAAAAATATTCCAGTGGTGCTTTTGATTTACCCACGGAATGGTTGAATTGCTTGTTTATATGAACTGAGTTCGCCAATAATGTGAAGGATGCCAGTCTTTTCATCCTATTGTAGATTGCTTAGATCTCGATATGCCAAAAGTAATCGCATGGAATATACAGTAAAAGCCAGTGTGATGTGTGTGGCTACAACTAGTCTGACTACACGTCCTCATATAACATATCAAGGATGCACCATCTTACCAGATTAACCATTTGACTTACCCATGCAGTGTGGGAAGAAAGAAGTATTGGGACTGCATATCCAAGCAATTGATGCCATGGACTCCTTCGTACAACCTTGTAAGCGAAAAAGAAGTTGCAGTGTGCCTATACAAAGAACTAGCGTAAGTTCAGTTACCTGCTTCTCGGAATTTTAGTTAGCCACTTATTGCAAAATTGTTCAATTATGTTGCTTGGCTTAGTTTAGTTTGCTACTGATTACATAATGCCACAGCCTGTTAATCATATTGTAGACTGCGCCTATCTATGTGTTTGATACTTACTGTTAAGAATTACCGGTTTGCCTTAACTTAAATATCTATTTGTTTGTTTAACTGCTTTGCTGCTGCCACAGCGGGTTACAATGATGTTAATAACTACTTTTCAGCATCCAATTGAATCTCTTTAATTCCTTGTTTGTTTAACTGGTTTGCTGTTATAACTCCCAGTTGATATGTTTTGCTAACTTCAACTTTTCTGAATCCAATCAGAACTTTAATGGCAAAACAGGTTAGCCCAAGATCAAAGAGCGAGGTCCCCATGGACGTTGCATCATCCCACAACAGTGGCATCGGCCCAATCGTGCATTATGAATTGCCAACTGCTGATGCTCTAGAGGCTAAACTAGTGGTAGAAAGAGATTCTGCTTCTGCACTTAGAGATGAAGTTGACATGTTGAGGAAGCAAACAACACAATCACAAATAGTACTCAAGACAACCATTAAATATTTGGTGGATTTCAAAAGGAAGCAAGCTGAGACTGACCAGATTGTTAAGGTCCTGAAGGAAAAAAGAAAATTAAATTCCTACTTGGTAAATCATAGGTGAAATGTTCTTTCTCGTTGAATAACCTTTGTGTTGTCTGTTCATGTAATCAATCAAACCATTTGTTTTAGAGATCATGTAATAATTGTTTTTCTTTTGTTTTTTGGTTTGTAATTTTATTTGAGCACAAGTCTGTATTAATTGATAAGACTCAGAGACATTTCATTTGGATTGCTGTGCCAGACCTACAAATATGCCAATCGGGCTGAATGTGCATTCAGCAATAGTAGTAGTATAGATGGACCATAAGTGGCACGCATCGGAAAGGGCCAAGATGCTGGCTAAAAAAAGGATGTTGTTGTAGCCAAAAAAAGTACAGCGGCCTGGCTTATGTATGTTAGTTGATATTATTGATCCATATACTCTATAAGTGTTTATATGTCTGTTAGTTCTGCACATTCTTGGTTGATTGACTCGGTATTTGAATCTTGATACATCGCTTGTGTACATATCTAAATGGGAGTACACATTATGCTGCATGTGACATTTGAGTTGGACATGAAGTGTTCCAAATATTCGAATTCACCTTAAACTGGATTCTAGCTTCTGAATTTGAGTATCGGCATTTATAAACCATATTCATATATGACAGTGGAATACATCTTTTTCGTCCTTCTGAAGATATATAAAAATACATAGAATGATTTATAAAGATTCATATAGGAATACAAAATGGATTGAAATTTAGTTTCCAGGGTAAACGTGGATGCTTATTGTCCCAAAATTCGAAAGAAGCGGCAAAATTTCCACTCCCACGTCAGCTGCCCGAAGCCAAGTGTTTGGGAGATGGAAATTACTGTCTACCCATTACACGGACAATCCATCGGCCCGATTTCCACTGCTCTAAATAGGGGTAAGTTAGTAACTTCAGTTAGACGTGACACGACCGCCTCTGAGCCCATTCTGACACGGTGGGCGTCAAACATGGGCGGAAAACACATTTGATTCAAGATCGTTCGAAAGACCTCTGTTTCTCCCTCCATTCCCCATTCATACACGGTGGGCAGCAAAACAAACTCGACTCGGCCGAAATCGATGTAGGCAAATATTTTCAATAGGGGCAGGTTTGTAACTTCACTCAGACGTGACACAACTGCCCTACCTGTCAGCCCCGTTCATACACCGTGGGCGCCAACCATGGGCGCCAACCACCCTCTCCTCGCCCGAAATCGCTCTGGGCAAATATTGGCGAGATGCGAGATTACCGTCCTATCCCCAACCGACAAGATGTCCAAATTTTAAACGGGGGCTAAGTTCGTAACTTTCCCATATTTCAGACAGGTGCATCCCAAAAAACATGGTTCCCTGTACCTTTCCCTCCATTTTCCCATTCATACACCGTCCACGCTAGAACACCCCATCCCCACACCAGCCTCTGTCCGCCACCCCATCCATCGCCGCCGTCCTCCACCACATCCATCGCCACCGTCCTCCACCATGCCGGAGCGCCTACCAAGACCGCGTCGTCCACTGCTAGAGATGGACGTTTCTCATCCACGGTGACGGACCAATAGCCTTGCATCACGTCCTCTCGCTTCATCGGCGCCGTCGTCCTCTTTGCCGGGGCCGCTCACACGACCTTCTCTTCCACCGGAACGGGACTTATCCCCCGATGCACCCGTCTACCGTCGCAGATCTGCTTCAACGCCACCGATAGCCATCGCACCCCCGATGCCTAGACGGCACCGCAAGAGAGGTGGTACTTCATATCTCCTCAACTTTTTGATCTCAATCAGAAAATAGATCTTAACTTGGTTACTATACTTTCTTTTCAGCTCTTAGAATTTAGTTCTTAGTTCGAATCAAACAATGGATGCTAAATATCATTTCTCCGGTTTGCAACTTCAAATCTGCCATGGCACAACCATAATACGGTTTAAGTGATCATGCTTAGGGTTTAATTGATCATGTTGGTTCCGTGGTGGTTTCTTTAATAGAAATCGGAGGGGAAACCCTCTTTTGCTAAAAAAATATGCTTAGAGTTTCCCCCTTTTATGATCACTATACGATCAGAATACGTGCTTCGTGTCATAATAACATTGCTCCACCCATCAAGCTAAACAACCTTAGTTGTTCAAATACGAATATGATATTATTAAAACAGAGTTGTTTAATTGGTCAGCTAAATGTTCCTAAATTAATTTCAAAAATGCATGTTCGCCGCTCGGGTGTGTATCTCTACAGGGTGCCCACGGTGGGCCGGCCCACCCTGGGATTTTGGGTCGTCCTAGGCCCCGATTCCCCTCTGTTCTGCTGCGCGCTTTTGATCTCTACTCGCCCCCAGCCGCCTGCCTCACCGGCGACTTGCCGTCCCCGGACGGCATGACTCTAGGAGGAGACGCTGTACTAACAGGAGGCCAGGAGCCGCTTGCCCAACAGCGTCACCGCTGCCCGGGCGCGCCGCCGTGCCTACCTTCCTAGTCTGTTCAGGGCTCAGGCGTGCAGCACCCACCAAGCCAACCCGATTTATCCGGAGATACGTCCTCAACACTCAGCAGCCACTCCTCATCACCCATTTTCTAATTGATTCATTACTCATTAGGCAGGACTGTCATTAGGGTTTGTTGTGTGCTCAGTGCTACCTACACTTAATGGTTCAGATGTATTTCGGTAATCTTTAGTACCTCTAAAGTTCACAGGGTTTTCAAAATTCCGGCCCTTGGAACAGACACTAGTCATTTTGGATTGTTGGTCGTAGTGACATTGACCCAGATTACTACTGCAAGCCAGGTTTGTTGACAATTTTACTTGTCTTTCTTACTCATTCAATATAATATCCAATTATTCACGTCGATTAGTTGCAAACAATAAGTGCTAGACAAACTTCTTCATTCAGATTTTGGACGGTCTCTTACTGCAGTTACAATTCTGCATACTTGTCCTAGTAAGCTCACAAGTAAATGATTGATTCACTACATCTATGCTTGCCTTGTCATATTTGTTGTCAATATTCTTTTAGTGTGGACCACTCTGTTTCTAAATACTGGAACCGTAGACATGAGTGAATAGTATTTCTCTATGTGATCTCTTCCATCATGTGTGGGCAACGAACACTGCATTGTATATAAATAAAGTGTTATTTCCAGCTTTTACATAGGTTTTGATCTTTTACATGGAATACAATCTGCCTACTTGCTTCGTGTCGCACTACCAAAACTCCACCCTTGAAGCTAAACATTATGACACTCATAATTGCTTAGTTTATTTATTCAAATATGAATTTCATATGATTCTAATGTTCCTACTTCAGTTTTGAAATGTGTGCCTGCCTGTTATAGAGACATAAGGGGTTTGTATTTCTGTGTGTGGTCTGGTTAGCACGGTTGGGGAGGTGAACTTTGCATATGCAGGGGTTTATAGGGAGACACTCTCCTAGTTGAATCCGCAATGCATTCCATAGATAATCTGACTACTTTTTATGTTTTCATGAATCTCAGATTCTGAACAGGATCATAATGATTATGAGCTTGCGCACATGAAAAGAATAAAGCATAACAATGCCATGGCTGTCAAACTTGGCATTAAGGGACTGAAATCAAGTCTGGATGCAATGCAATGCAAACGCTCTCCACCTACAGATTCATGCTCAGAATATGATCCTAACAGTGATTCTGAGCTAGAGGTAGACCTAAGTTAATGTAGCTCCCTAGTGGAGGAGTCAGAGGAAGATGCCCTATCTTATTCACCCATCAAGGTACTTGCTCTAACTTTCCAAGGTTACATTGCTCCCACATATCTTGCAACTGATGCTTTGCATTGCTTCTACTTTGTTAAACTGCCATTAGCTTAGTTTACACATCGTGTATGTGAATACGCCCTGCCTATCCATTTTCAGTACATATTCCATCTGTCATGATACCATATTTATCCATTCAAATGTTGTTCTTGTGTATCAGACGTTCAAAAGGAAGAGGGCGATTGCTGATAGTGGAGGAGCACAAGCAAAGTATTTGGAAAAGGTAGTGGCACCTGATAAATCAAATAGCCCATTAGGTGTAGTTGCAATATCACCTGACCCACAAAACACCCCAACTCTAGCAGACTCTAGCCCTACTACGCTGGTCATTTCTAATGCCCCAACTCAGCAGACCCCAACTGCAGCAAACAGTATGATTAAGACAGTTGACATAGCACCAGCTGTACGACGCAAAACCCCCATTCCAGCAAAGAGTACACCAAATCCAGTTGCCAAATCCCTTTTCGAACCAGAGAGAGCCCCAATTGCAGCAAATAGGACCCCTGTTCCATTTCTTCCCAGTCTAGAAGACGAAGCTTATGTTGTTGTCAGGAACTTTGTGCGCATCTTTCCTTCATGGAAAGATTATACCGCAGACACAGAACAATTTCCAGTCTTCCTCCACAACTTACGCGTAAGTAATGTACTAATGTTATTCATGGTCATTACTGCATATGTTTCTGTTGACAGAAGACACAAGATTTCATTCTTTTAAATAGGCGAGCAGCAAATTGGATTGTGATGACGAGCAAGGGTTGGTTGCACTTTTCAAGCACTCATTGAGGAAGTATCATTCCTACCTGAGGCAAGCGCACTTCGATGGCAAGCCTCTAAACGTAATTTCTATGAAGTCTCCGGTGCTACATTTATTCGACGGTGACTGGAATAATCTTGTTACACATTGGTCTCGGCTGCAGCATAAGGTACTGTCTATGATATCACATCACAATTTGAACTACATTTCTGCATTTGCCTTAATGTCTCACTTGTACGAAAACTGTTAGCAGAAGAACATTCGTTCTCAAGGGACCACAGAATCTCGCAACTATACTGCACAATGCATTGCTTTTGTGAGTACCCACCTCTTGCCCTGTATGACCATACTTACTTTCATAGCTGTTTGATTATGTAGCATCACTGCACATGTTAGCCTCGTTATCGTCCATTTGGTGGACATTATAAGATCTGTATGGACTCTTACATAAGTTTAGAATCAACCCAATGCTTTTGAAGAGGTTTAGCTCTGCAGTCCACTTGTAAGGACTGAACGTGGTCTATCACTATACTTACATTAACAGCTACTCCCTCTGTCCCATAATATAAGAATGTTTTATATAGTACAGCAGTGTGCAAAACACTCTTGTATTGTGGGAAGAGGGATTGGTTCATTTTGTAGCATTCTGCATCTTATCTCCCTCGCCCACCATTTACTAAAAAAGATTAGATCTATATTTAATCTTACCAACAAGTAGAATACACAGACAATGCCAGTGCAGAAGTGTAGCCCATTGCTCTTGTCAGTACATTTTGTCCTGTAATGCTTGTACTTCCAGGGATTGGTAGTTGATTATGTAGCATCAATCTGCATCTTATCTTCATTATCCTCTATCCCTTCTAGTATTATCATATCTATAATTACACTCTACAAAATGTAGAGTACAGGCAATGCTTATGAAGAAGATTCTGTGCTGAAATTCTTAAGTTATCCTTCCCTTGACATGTAGAAGGGCATTATAAAGCCGGTGTTAACTGTTAATGTAAGTCAGTCCTTCGAAAGCCTTTATCCTCAACTGCTGTTTAATTTGCTCATACTCCCTATCGTTTACTGCTGCTTAGTTTGCTGTTTCTACCAAAATGCATGTTCGCAAGAACTTTAAGTTCTAAGTTCTACTTGTAAAACCAAATTCCTTATGCATACCATGCACATTACTTAATACTCCCTATATGTATGCTTGTTTTTGTGTATCTATAATCCAGTGTGTGGTGAAGCAGCCCACGTTTGGACCTTGTCATCTCCTGTTTTATCTTACTGATGTGGCTGATGATATGAACAACATGCCATGCACATTATCCAAAATAGATATAATGATTTTTTTGCCCTTCATCTATGCTTGTTATGTTGACATGGTAATCCAGTAGTGTGGTGAAGCTCCCCGCATTATGAACAATGCCAAATTATGCTATTGATATTTTGAACTTACTCTTTATTTTCTAATTTCAAATTGGATGGAATTGACAGCACAGTTATCATCTTTGTTTATACACGTGCAAAACTTGTCATCTCTCTGCTTTGTTTTAGGGTGATATGCCTGATGGCATGCACAAGTCTGCTGAAGGCTGTGAGACAAACCCAACATATATTGCAGCAAAGAAGGCAAAACATCTTGAAGATAGCGAGACAACCCCAAAGTCTTGTCTTGATGCAGTGTTCAAGTTACTTGAGACTAACAGTCAGACAAGCTCACATAATTCGTTGTCTGAATCAGTTCGACTTCTTCAGTCCCAAGTTCTAGCAAAAAGGCATTCTGCAGCTCAACTTCGACTTGAAGTCCTATCTCTAAGAAAGATTGTGGAGAACACCTATGAGAACCTCATCGCTAAACAGCTACACCTGGAAGCTATGGCCGACATGCTAGGCCGGTCTCACAACCTTGCTCAGCAGCTTGCGCAGCAGTTCCCACACAAGGCTAGCCTTTCTTGAACTGTCTTGGAAGTGGTCTCGGTTCAGTATTATTTTGTTACGCTGCAATGGTGTCCAGTTTTTGTAATCTGCTTCTTCGTTGCGCTTTATGATCACTGGTGGCGAACTTCGATGCCCAGTGGATGTAATATACCTTAAATCCTTTATTGTATAGTGTAGGTTTATTCTTAGTTACTCTGCCGTAATTTCTTTATTGTATAGAGTAGGTTTATTCTTAATTCCTACTAGTTACCGCCATCATTCGCTATCTAAAAAAATTCAGATGTAGTCGACCCGGCCAAAACATTCGACTCTAACGGGCAGGTTTTTAGTGGGCCACAATTGGGCCGGCCTGCATCTTTCTTGGGCCCGAATGATTGGGGCCTTCACACATTGTGCCAGGCCCAAACTTACACCGGCCTATATTTTAGTTGGGCCTTTTGTCGACCCAACGCTTAGTTTGGCCCAGGTAGCATTGGGCCATTAATAGGCTGAATATTGTACTAGCCTGTTACGGCCAAGATGAAACCACGGGCCTTTAGCAGGCCAAAATGCATGTTGGGCCTCAATTTTCACTAGTTGTCGACGGGCCTTCAGCATGCCGAAATGTAGACCGGGCCTTTTTGGGCCCAGTTAGTTCACGGGCCTTTACCAGGTCGAAACATATCTCGGCCTTAGTTGGCCCACTGATAACATGGGCCTTTAGGAGGCCGAAAGCTTAGTACAGGCATCAACATGCCGAATTACGCGACAGGCCTTTAACAGGCCCAAAGTCACGTTGGGCTTAACTGTTGCCACCTTTAGCATGGGCCGTTAGTGCGCTCGATGTCCCGTCGGACCATATATGTCCCATGGGCAGCACGGGCCATTCCCAGGCTGAAAGTCCCACCGGGCTGAAATGGGCCCCTGTCTACATCAGGCCTCTAACAGGTCGAAAGTCACTGGGCTGTAGTTGGGCCCAAATATTCAGCGAACAATTAACGGGCCAGATCTGGCTTCGGGCCACAAATGGGCCCAAATATTGGGCGAACAATTAACGGGCCAGATCTAGCTTCGGGCCGTAAATGGGCCCAAATATTGGGCGAACAATTAACGGGCTAGATCTGGCTCCGGGCCGTTGTAGAATCAGAAGTATGTCTAGAGGGGGGGGGTGATTAGACTACTTGACCAATTAAAAACTTAACCTTTTCCCAATTTTAGTCTTTGGCAGATTTTGCTATCTTAGCATACGTCAAGCAATCTTCACACAATTCAAGCAAGCATGCAAAGAGTATATGAGCAGCGGAAAGTAAAGCATGCAATTTGCAAGAATGTAAAGGGAAGGGTTTGGAGATTTCAAACACAATTGGAGACACGGATGTTTTTGTCGTGGTTCCGATAGGTGTCGTACATCCACATTGATGGAGACTTCAACCCACGAAGGGTAACTGTTGTGCGAGTCCACGGAGGGCTCCACCCACGAAGGGTCCACGAAGAAGCAACCTTGTCTATCCCACCATGGCCGTCGCCCACGAAGGACTTGCCTCACTAGCGGTAGATCTTCATGAAGTAGGCGATCTCCTTGCCCTTACAAACTCCTTGGTTCAACTCCACAATCTTGTCGGAGGCTCCCAAGTGACACCTAGCCAATCTAGGAGACACCACTCTCCAAGAAGTAACAAATGGTGTGTTGATGATGAACTCCTTGCTCTTGTGCTTCAAATGATAGTCTCCTCAACACTCAACTCTCTCTCACAGGATTTGGATTTGGTGGAAAGAAGATTTGAGTGGAAAGCAACTTGGGGAAGGCTAGAGGTCAAGAATCATATGGTTTGAATGGAATATCTTGGCCTCAACACATGAGTAGGTGGTTCTCTCTCAGAAATGGTAAGTTGGAAGTGTAGGTTTGTTCTGATGGCTCTCTCCACGAATGAAGAGGAGGTGGAGGGGTATATATAGCCTCCACACAAAATCTAACCGTTACACACAATTTACCAATCTCGGTGGGACCGAATCAACAAACTCGGTCAGACCGATTTAGTAAACCTAGTGACCGTTAGGATTTTCGGTGGGACCGACATGCAACTCGGTAGTACCGATATGGTTAGGGTTAGGGCATAACATAATCTTGGTGAGACCGATTACACAAACTCGGTGAGACCGATTTTGGTAATAAGCTAACCACAGAGTTGGCCAAGTAAACTCAGTGGGACCGGTTTGCTCTTTTCGGTGGGACCAAAACGTTACGAAAAGGAAACAGAGAGTTTACATTGCAATCTCGGTGGGACCGATCGCTCACTTTGGTTATACCAAAATGTTACGAAGGGAAACACAGAGATTGCAATCCCATCTCAGTGAGACCGAGATCTCTATCGGTGAGACCGATTTGCCTAGGGTTTGTGGCAGTGGCTATGACATTTGAACTCGGTGGCGCCGGATAGAAAGAATTGGTGGGGCCGAGTTTGACTTTAGGTTTAGGTCATGTGTGGGTATGAGAAAGTAGTTGAGGGTTTTTGGAGCATATCACTAAGCACTGTGGAGCAAGAAACTCATTAAGCAACACCTCATCCCTCCTTGATAGTATTAGCTTTTCCTATAGACTCAATGTGATCTTGGATCACTAAAATATAAAATGTAGAGTCTTGAGCTTTTGAGCTTGAGCCAATCCCTTTATCCTTAGAATTTTGAGGGATCCACTTTCCTCATCCATGCCATGCCATTCATTGAGCTTTTCCTGAAATGTTTGTCTTGGAATGATGTTAGCTCAGTGAGCTATATGTTGTTAGGAATTACCAAAACCACCTAGGGACAGGTTGCACTTTCAATCTCCCCCTTTCTGGTAATTGATGACAACATTTAGATCAAAGCTTCGACAAATGATAATAAGATTGAAAAACATCGTCGCTTTGAGAAGTATGTGATAAGCAAGAGCTCCCCCTAAATTTGTGCATAGTTTAAGATTTGCTTTGGACCGCAAATGCACAAGGAGTTAGGCTCATGGGTTTCTCTTTCATGTCACATACATCTTGGTGGAGCGCTCAAAATATTAAAGATTGAATACATGCACTCATCACCAAGCAAAGTGAATGATCATATAAAGATAAATGGGATATTGTCATCTAACAAGCATTAAGGTAGCATATGATCAAACACATGATCATCATTGTATCACACAGACAATAAAGTAGTATCTCAAGCAAGCAAAAGCAAATAAAGTTCAACCACAAAGACAAGAGAGAACAAAAGGAAACTCTCTCTCTCGAAGCCTACGATCTATACATTTTCCCCCCTTTGGCAACAAGTTACCAAAAGGTTCCTAGAAAATGCATAATACTATTTTGTCTCTCAGGCTTGATCTTGATGTGGTGGTGTAGATATGACTCCAAGGACGAAGGCTTCAGTTGATGTGGATGGAGCTGGAGGAGTAGGTGCTGGAGCTGTAGCTGGTGCAGATGAAGTGGCTCTGGTGTCTGTCACTGGCTCTACAACTGATCTCTGAGCTCTAGGCACTCTGGCAAATGCATCAGTGGTTGTCTTGCCCTTCCTCTCCTGTATATCATCCTGAAGCTGCTCCACAACACACTGGATCTCAATTACTTTCACATCTAAGTCATAGAACTTTTGTTCCATGGTTCTTTCCAGGCTCTCCTGGTTTTGAGTTAGGGTGGCCAACCCTTTCTCAATCCTCGGAGTTGATGCTATTAAGTAACCAAGCTGGTCCTGCTTGCTCTTCAGAAAGTACTCAGATGCCTCTTCAATGGTTGGCATCTTGGCAGCCTTCTCCTTCTTTGCCTCCTCCTTCTTCTCTTGTGCTTGCACTGAAGATGGTTCATTTTCATTCATGACTACTTGGTTGTCCTCAAAATCTGAATAGATAGCAAAGTGTTCCTTGTCCAACAAGTATGTGCATGTGCCCATCTTAGAGTTGATCAGCTCCTGGATCTGTGGGGCATACCCACAACTTCTCTTCTGGTCTGCTGCTGTCCTCTTGATAGTCTCAACTATGAGGCTCATGACCTTGAACTTCTGTGGCACATCAAATAAGTGGAGCAAGTTTATTGCATGGCCTCTAATCATGTTGTGGTCACCTGACTTGGGCAAGAGAGTGTGCCTAAGGATCCAGTTGATCGTTGGCAGTCCTGACAGAAGATAATGTACAGATCCAAACTTATGAGTTTCAAGAGCTTTATGTGGGATCTCATTGTACATGTGTGACATAGAATTGTGATCCATGTTCTTCTTGGAGTAGACATCCAAGTCGTATTCTTTCTTCTCTGGTGCATTGATCAGTTTGGCCCATTCTCTTCAATTGTGGATTGGTACCTTGTACCTTCAGACATCCAGACTATTCTGCCATCAGGATAAAAGTGAGCTGTGGAGTAGAATTGCATTATGAGCTCATCATTCCACTTTGTGAACTTCTGTCCAGCAAAGTCATCAACTCCACAAGCCTTAAAGCTGTCAAACACTCCTGGGTAGTGTTCCTCATTCTCCTTCATGTATTTCCAGTCCACCCACCTCATATCACAAACTATGGGTTTCTTGTCCAGCAGCACCGTCTCATAGAAATCCTGCTGTTCGTTGGTGTGGAACCTGTAGTCAACATCAGTCCTTCTCCTGATTGCATAAGGATCAGACAATCTCCACTGTCTGAGCCCTGCATACTTCCTCATCTTCATGTTCTCAGCCACTGGATGAGCATCATTGTGGTCTGGAATCTTAGGTTTCAGCTTTCTCAGAACTTGTCCTTCATCTTCTTCTTCTTCAGCAACTTCAGGCACTGGGGCCTTATTCTTCTTAGCAGCTGGTATGCTCCTGGTATTCCTCTTAGGTGCAGTCTTGGCATTGGAGGCAACTTTGGGTGCTTCTTTGGGCTTTGATGATGCAGCCCCTGACCTTATAGCATCACCCATAAGCTTTTGTGCCTTGGGTGCTGGAGCAGCAGCTTCTTCTTCCTCTTCCTCTTCCATCATGGAAGGCTGTCCAACAACTCTGGCCATGGTCTTCTTGACCCTTCCCTTCCTCTTCTTCCCTTCTGCAGCAGCCTCTTTGGGATCAGATTTCTCAGGTTCTTGAGTTTAAGCTCTGACTTTCAGCATAGGTGTCCTCTTGACAGGGACCTTCCTGTTTAGTCCTGGCTTGGTGGCTACAGCTGAGCCATATTCCTTCTAGAACACTATCTTCTTGGAAGTGGCCTCATCCTCTTCTGCCACATAATCTTCATCCTCAGAGTCTGAGGTTCTCTTCCTTCTGGCCTTTGTGGCAGCTTTGGGCAAGTTGCTTGGGGTGCTCCCGCTGCCCTCGTCTGAGGAACTAGAGGGACTAGTGTCCTCACTCATATGAACATGCTCCTCTTCCCTGTTCTGGCTGTCACTCTGGTCTGACATGCTGCAAACTCTGACTGCTGACCCTGTGAATAGATGTAGATGAGATAGAATGGATGAGCATCACAAAATGTAGAGGTTTTTGCAAAATAATGATTCAAAAACTTAGTTTTAGTTTTCCACAGAAAGCATTTCGGATCAACCGATTTGCAAACTCGGTGATACCGAAGCAGCTTTCGAAACCTAAACTAGTGAACTCGGTCAGACCGAGTCACAGTTCGGTGGCACCAAGACTGCTAGGGTTTCACAGAGTTCTGAACTCGGTCACACAGATTTGCAATTCTCGGTCAGATCGAGAATCACTTGTGCAATGGCCTTAGCCGAATCGGTGGAATCGAGTTTTTCAACTCGGTGGGTCCGAGATGGTTTTGGCGGAAACCTAACCCTAAATTTTCAATTCACATCTAATCTACGGATTGTTTTGACTGGTAGAATTATTTCAATCGTGGCAAGAATCATGATGAACACAATGTGCTAGGAATCAGACAGGGATAGCACTGTGATCGAGTCCATACCCTAGTTTGGCGATGAACTCGCTACGGCGGCAACGACGGGGTTGAATTCCGTTGACGGCGGCGGAGACTAGCGACTGGAGGCGGCTGGCGACGAAGTCGACGATCCGGAGACCCTGGAGGCAGAGCGAGCTATGCGCGGGCGAAGGGGTTTGGAGAAAGTTTCCAAATTTTTGCCCGTGAGTATATATAGCCCGACCCTGTCGGTGTGACCGAGTGGAACAACTCGGTGGCACCGAGATGCATAACTGTTGACAGTTAGAGCAACTCGGTGAGACCAAAAAGTTCAAATCGGTTGCACCAAGATTGAAAACGTAGATCGACTTAGTGATCTTGGTATGACCGAAATGGAAGAATCGGTCAGACCGAAACGCACAAAGAAGTTTTGGAAGTTTAAGTCTATGATGAATGGGGATTCCGAGTGCTCCTCACACAGAGTGGTTCGAATCTGAGTTGATTAAATTTTGTGATGTAGCATGAATAGAGTTTGAGACAAGAAAAACATAGATAGCTAGAGAAGGTTCTTAGGCATTCTTGTTCATCCACTTGGCAAAAGAAAAAGAAGCCAATCAATCAAAGCAACAAGTGGATGTCCTCGAATGAGTTAAATATGCAACCAACATGCTCACACAATAAAATGGCAAATGAAATATGTGACAAAGAATGCACAACCAATTCTAGCATCTATCAAACAGTTGGCGATGACTAGGTCATCTATATATGAGTATATTGACTTAGGAGTCAAATGAGAACATTTGATCATAGGTCATACTCATCGTTTAAGCTTAAGTGGGGTTACCACTTTTACATAATGCATTGATGTGTTCACGCCATTAGAGTTGCTTTGACTCAATTCTTAGAGTTAAGCTCCCCCTAGATGTGAGATCCCCCCTAAGAGGGATGAACTAACCTTGTGTTTTGTCGATGATGACTTCATGTAGGTGTTGAAGATGTGGATGCTCAATGTTGATGAAGATCATTTGGAGCAATCCTTTGGAGTGAGTTGCACATTCAATACCTACACGGGTTAGTCCCACAAGGAACAAACAATTATATCCATAGACATAGAGTGATGCACACGCAAGATGATGTCCATGAAAGCATTGGGTTACCTTGTCCCTTGCCTTACCAACATGAGGGTTTGTGACTCCTTGAACTAGTGCAAGATGTGGAAGTTGATTGCACTTGTTGTTGCCAAAAAGATATGAGTGAAGTATGTTGGCGGATTCACCCTCAAGAACTCTCTAGTTCTTCTTCTTCGGGATCCACATCATCTTGATGGGAATCCTTGGAGTTGTAGTCGTACTTGATGAAGTAGAACTTGACGTAGTCTTGGGAACCCACTTGACCAAGGCCTTAGGAGCTTCTTCAAATGCATCAATCTCCTCTTGAAGCTTGTCCTTGCCTTTTTGCTTGTGGTCTTGTGGTGGAAGATCATTTTGAGCTTGTGTCCCCTTGAAGAAAGTAGGATCATACTTCTCTTGTTGAGGAACAAACTTCGTCTTGGGGTATTGATCTTCTTCCCACTCAACTCCATTTGCATTGAACTTTCGTTCAAAATCAACACCTTGATTCTTCCGGTGCCTTCCTTGCTTGCGTACAATTTCCTCGAATTGCTTACTCCCGGCAAGGCTCTTGTAAACACCTTTCTCTATAATTCCCTTCAATAAGCTATTTTCTTGCTCAAGTGTAACTTGGCTAAGAGAATCATTAGTGGAATCAAGAGAACTACTAGAAGCAACAATATTGGATTTAACATGATGATTGTTACTACTAGAGGAAGAATCCTTCTTGTTTTTGTTACTAGACTTGACTTGAGGCATGTAAGTAGATAAGAGTAAACGCTTGGCAATGTAAGAACTTTTCTTGCGTAGATCATCATTGATTGCTTTTAAGAACTCATGCTCTTGCTCAAGATTGAGCTTTTCAAAGCGTAAGTTCTCATGAGTTCTAAAAAGTTCTCAATGATCCCCTAAGATAGTTTCATGAGCTTTGTGATAAGATCAATCCTAAGGTAGTTGGATGAGGAAAGTTCTCGATGATCCCCTAAGATAGTTCTCAATGATCCCCTAAGATAGTTCTCGATGATCCCCTAAGATAGTTTCATGAGCTTTGTGATAAGAGCAAGCCTGGAGTACATTTCAGCGACACCTTCACCATCCTTCATTTTGAACTTGTCAAGTTGACTTTGGAGCACATCCAACTTGGATTCCTTGACGGAGTCAGTACCTTCATGCATATCAATCAAAGTATCCCAAATTTACTTTGCATTCTCAAGACGGCTGATTTTGTTGAATTCTTCGAGGCACAATCCATTGAAGAGGATATCACAAGCTTGAGCATTGTATTGCATCATCTTCAATTCTTCCGCGCTAGCTTCACGGTTTGGTTCCCTCGCATCAAAGAATTCACCTTGCAAGCCAATACATACAATAGCCCAAACGGCGGGGTTATGTCCGAGAATATGCATTTTCATCTTATGCTTCCAACTAGCAAAATTAGTACCATCAAAGTAAGGACCTCTACGGTGATAATTTCCCTCGCTAGACGCCATACTCTCCTAGGTTGTGAAACCAAGGCTATGACCACCAAAAGCTATGGAAATCAAAGCAAATGGAGACCAAAGCTCTGATACCACTTGTAGGATCGGAAGTATGTCTAGAGGGGGGTGATTGGACTACTTGACCAATTCAAAACTTAACCTTTTCCCAATTTTAGTCTTTGGCAGATTTTAGCTATCTTAGCATAAGTCAAGCAATCTTCACACAATTCAAGCAAGCATGCAAAGAGTATATGAGCAGCGGAAAGTAAAGCATGCAACTTGCAAGAATGTAAAGGGAAGGGTTTGGAGATTTCAAACGCAATTGGAGACACGGATGTTTTTATCATGGTTCCGATAGATGGTGCTATCGTACATCCACCTTGATGGAGACTTCAACCCACGAAGGGTAACGGTTGCGCGAGTCCACGGAGGGCTCCACCCACGGAGGGTCCACGAAGAAGCAACCTTGTCTATCCCACCATCACTACAAGAAATATGTCAACTTGTGACCACCACTATTGGTCACTGAAAGGTCACTGTTTTCAATTTATGACCTTTTTGTGACCAAAAACATAAGGTCAAAAGCTGAGGGTCGTTAACTGACTATAGCGACCTTCTCTGTGAGAAGGTCGTGGACGTTTATGACCAAAATATTCCTACTATGGCGTTTTGGTCAGTAGCAACCTCCCCAGGCCACGTAGGCATCCAGCGTGGCAAGCTGAATTGGCACAAGATTCAGCCCGGTCCAATTCGGTGTTTATATGGGCCAAGCCCATTAATTCAGCCCATTTTTTTTCGTGTCAATTTTTGGTCGATTTCATGGGCCTAGCCCAACATTATAGCCTTTTTATTTTTAGGCCGTAGCCTTTGTTTCTCTTTTTTAATGCATGCCAATTGTCAAATTCTGGTAAGTGGGTCCCAAATGTGACGTTCTAGTTTGTGGGACCCTACTGTCAAGGTCATGTTCTTTCATATTTCAATATGCAAATACAAAAAATAGACACAATATTTCAAATAACAGCAGGAAGCAATCTGCTACATCATATAACATACATAAAAATGTGATCAACATCATGTTTAGAATTAGATAACACACATACAACCCAAGTGTATCAGCCCAAGTGTATCAGCCCAAGTCTATCACAGGAGCCCTACAAGTTCTGCTACATCATATAACACACAAATAGGATCAGCTCCCAGAACTAGCACACGTACAAGTTCTGCTACAAGGAGTTCATTACTCCCAGAACTAGCTCAATGAGGTAAAACTATGCTTCATCCAACTTCTTTGTCCTGAATGAAATGCCAGCATCTGCACATTGTAGAACAAAATGTTTAGGGACAAAATAAAAGTAAATCGAACAGCATAGTATCAAAAAACCAAAGTATTAAAAACTGCAATAATTTACTCGTAGTTGGCAGGTACACAATACCATGGTTTTAATATAAAATACAGAGCAAGTGTTTGGCTACAACATAGAATGCTGTAAAATTTGTTGACTAGCCCTTAAGCAGTCGCATCTAGCTAGCCGATGTGGCAGCCAATGCAAACACGAGCTAGCCGGTTGTGTACTGTTCCTGTTATGTTAATCTAGTTAAGTAGGTTGGCTAGCCCTTGCCATTCAGGTCCATATTAACCGAATCATACATAGACAGCAGATTTTGGCATGCCAGAATTCTTACGGCAAACAAGATTGTTTGTCTAGTAAATTATTCATTAGGAACATCTCAGGTATACAAGAACGGGATAATGATTCATTATCCATATGAGGGTGACCTCCGTGGTGTAGTCTATTGACGGATGGTCTAGCTTACTGCTGCTACTGCACATATCAAATTTTACTTAATAGAGCAAGATGGAGTAACCCAAAAAATTAACAAGGAAAGCAAATGTACTGCAAATGGCAGTTCACTAGAGATTTTCAAGTTAAAAATACTCCCAGGGGTAAACAACGATGACACGGACGGAGTAAAGGATGGATGTTGTAAATTAATCAAGTAATTCTTTTTTGTTCTCATATTTTTCACCCTCTCGACACTGCCTAGAGCACTTACAAGATGACAAAGTTAATTTTGCATAACACATATGGATTCTTATCTTCTTCAGTAAGGGGGCATATTTACAGCTAATTAAGCACAATGAAAGGGACCATCCAATTAAATTCCATTCTTATCTTCTTCAGTAAGGAAAGGAAGAACATCCCAGCATATCTCAAGTTGATGAATTATTCTAGCAATAACCAACTTAGAAGCATCCCTTGTTGTTCCATTTAATCTTACTACAAGATAGTAGAAGAATCACTCTTGGTGAATCAAATCATAACAAATCGAGCAATAGATACAGGAGGCACATCAGGACTGGCCATTTTCATTCCAGTAATTTAGAAAGAGGGGCGATGGGGAACAGAACCTTGAGGCCCTGTTATGAGGTTGTGTCTGATGAAGGTTTGCCCTTTGGGGCGGCAGCTGCAGCTCCACCACATGCAGCAGCAGCACCTCCAACTGGCACAGCGGCGGCAGCAACACCAATGTTCACCTGTGTGACATTTCAGATCATCATTACAGAATTTTATTTATTTATTTAAGACACAAGCAGCAAAGATCGTGTCTACCTTCGCAGATATTTATTTAAGACACAAGCAGCAGGTCAATAACAATAGCATGACACGGTCAACACTAAGCAGTCTGCTTGAAATCAGCCCAACAAGTGACTATAACTATAGTCGTAGGCAAGCAGAACTGTTTCTATTGAACTTCAATCATAGCTGCGACAAACTGAACTACAATATTTATTTACAAGCGTAAATAATCTAGAACCAGTAGGAGGTTCCTCCACCGGTGTGGGAGGCTGATCGGTGCAGCCAGTGCGGGAGGCTGATCAGCCGACCGGCCAGGGGCTTGTGAACAACAGTTACTCCAGAAGTCCAGCTTAAGTAGTCAATTTTTGGATGTATGAAATATAGATACTTGCAGATATCAATAGTTGGATCCGTACTAATGATTATCTATGACAGAGAATTATAAGGATGTATGACAACCCATTTAGATCGGCTTACATATCAACATGAAAAGATTAAAAAAACAGTTACTAAATCTGACTAATACTACAAAAACAGCAAAGCATTTAGTCCTAAACTAAATCAGATTAACAGGTAAAAATAGACTAAATCAGATTAACAGGTAAAAATAAACTAAATCATCGCCAAGCTATCATTAATCAATCTAGTTGAAACAGGATAAGAAAAGTGAGCAGCAAATTCAAGCAATAAACTAAACTGATATAAGCATTTCTCTGATGCTGTATCGTAATACTTATATGTCACAACTGAGCGCTAATTCTGAGCTATAAAATTAGTTGGACCATTGGGTGTGACACTCAGTTAGTCTCGAGAATCCTGCCCCTGAGCACTTACACCAACTGACGATCGATCAAACCATGGTGTGTCAACTAGTAAAATGGTAAGTGGGACAATGTTGGTTTGAGTGGCAACTGGCCCGGGATAGACACGGTTTCTTCAGTTTCGTCAGCAACAAACAGCAAGGTATCATCAATCGATCTAGTGGAAATCTGTTTTAGGAATTAGGGTTGGGTTCGGTTGGTACCGGGGGTGAAGGGGAGGGGAGCGGGGTAGACGCCCTTGCGGAAGTAGACGTCGATGATGTTGACACCGATGGCGGTGTTCCAGATCCGGATCTCGCCGTCCCCAGGCTCGCCCACCTCCACATCTTCCCATCTCAGCGCTTGCGCACCAGAAATCGATTAGAAAAGAGAAGCCCTTACCCTCGGCCTGGAAAACAAAGAGGGGATCGGCTTGCCTCTAGGCCGCCGAGCTCGTGGACCCTGACAGCCTTCACCATCGCCACCGGGTCGCCGGCGGAGCAACAGCAGCGGAGGCGGGAGCACGTCGCGCTCGAACCAAATCCTCCGGTGTCCGTCCCCGTCGCCGCTCCCGCCGCTCTTCTTGGCCGCGCGGCCTCCCGCGAGACCGACTTGAGCGCCATGGCGATGTCACCAGCGCCGCCCTCGCCCTCGGGCATGACGTGGAAGATGACGCCCTTGGCACCGCGGCCGAGCATGGAGACGACCCTGAGGTCCGCCAGGCTGAGCTGCACGAGGACGGCGCCACCTTGGATTTGGCGTTGTGCCCTGCGCCTGCACCTGCGTGAGTTAGAGGGAGGAAGGGTGGGGTGAGGGATTGGTTGCGATTTGATTGGTTGAGGATCAAGGAGAGGGAGGCCGCCGGAGGGGAGAGAGGGAGGCTGCCGAAGGGGAGAGAGGGAGGGAGGAGCAGAGCATGGGGATCTTGCCGGAGGGTAGGGAGGGAGGAGCACAGCACGGCGATCTGGATCACGGAGAGCGAGGGGAGCTTGACAGATCTGGAAGAGGAGAGGAGGAGAAGAGAGCGAGGGAAAGAAAGGAGGTGGGGGGGGGGTGGTGGATGCAAAATGACCACAGGCCAGAGCTAGGGTTTTGGGGATGGTGTGGAAGGGCTGAGGACCACCGTTGGATCGACGAACATCCGCTGGTGTTCAATGCATGATCCGCGTGAGAGTTCACGGACCAATCAGAATACAGTACGACGTTATGACCATCTAAATTGGTCAAAAAATTAATTTTCTATTTTTCGAGTGCCTAAATTGAGTTTTTTTGTAAATGAGCTACCATATATTTATTGCAAAATGGGACCAAATAATTTTTATAAAATACTAGGACATATTTAATGCACAATTGACAAAATGGTTGGGGTGTAAAAAGATTTGATCCACCTCTGGTGAAAAAGATAGACTTCCGCCGATTCAGCTAGAAACGGGTTAAATTTGAACTGCAGCTGCCCCATAGTTTGCTTTATTTTTTCCATAAATCATTTCTAATTACATAAGTACCTATTTAATAAGAGAAATACCAAAAAAATTCCAAAATTCAACCACTAGCTAGGAATGGTCATTCCCGCCGTTTTGACCGCATTTTGAAACGGGCATAAAAAATTCAAAAAAATCAAAAAATTGGGAAACCTTCGCATTGTGTCATTATATGTGGCCAAGTTCCCAGGAAAAATAACAAACTTGTAATACAACAATTATGTTTAAAAAGTGTTCTCAGAAACGAGCTATCACGTGTGGAGATCAATGGCTTTCAAGCCAAATGATCAATCTTATGGCGACATTCATGGCATAGTTTGTTCAAATGATCTCATATTGTGCACAAGGGTGCATATTGGAATGGCAAACAATGTTGCCTAAGGAAGTTTTCATTTTCTTTGGACGAAAAAATCATTTTCCATTTTTCTAGTGCCCAAAAGGAGGTTTTTTTTGTGAAGGACCTCCAAAATAATTGTTGCAAAATTGGACCAAATCATTTTTCTAAAATACTAGGACATATTTAATGCAAAATTGACAAAATGGTTGGGTGTAAAAAGTTTTGATCCACCTCTTGTGAAAAAGACAAATTTCGGCCGATTCAGCTAGAAGCGGGTCAAATTTGAAGTGCAGCTGCCTCATAGTTTGCTATTTATTTTTTCCAAAAATCATTTATAGTTACATAAGTACCTATTTAATCAGAGAAACACCAAAAAAAATTCCAAGATTCAACCACTAGCTAGGAACGGTCATTCCCGCCGTTTTGACCGCATTTTGAAACGGGCATAAAAAATTCAAACAAAATCAAAAAATTGGGAAACCTTCGCAATGTGTCATTATATGTGGCCAAGTTCCCAGGAAAAATAACAAACTTGTAATACGGCAATTATTTAAAAAAAGTATTCTCAGAAATGAGCTATCATCTCTGAAGATTCATGGCTTTCAAGCCAAATGATCAATCTTATGGCCACATTCGTGGCATAGTTTGTTCAAATGATCTCATATTGTGCACAAGGGTGGATATTGGAATGGCAAACAATGTTGCCTAAGGAAGTTTTCATTTTCTTTGGATGAAAAAACCATTTTTCATTTTCCGAGTGCCCAAAAGGAGGTTTCTTTGTGAAGGACCTCCCAAATAATTGTTGCAAAATTGGACCAAATAAATTTTATAAAATACTAGGACATATTTAATGCACAATGACAAAATGGTTGGGTGCAAAAAGTTTTGATCCAGCTCTCGTGAAAAAGACAAATTTTCGCCGATTCAGCTGGAAGCGGGTCAAATTTGAACTGCAGCTGCCTCATAGTTTGCTATTTATTTTTTCCAAAAATCATTTCTAGTTACATAAGTACCTATTTAATTAGAGAAACACCAAAAAAATTCCAAGATTCAACCACTAGCTAGGAACGGTCATTCCCGCTGTTTTGACCGCATTTTGAAACGGGCATAAAAAATTAAATAAAAAATAAAAAATTGGGAAACCTTCACATTGTGTCATTATATGTGGCCAAGTTCCCAGGAAAAATAACAAACTTGTAATACGGCAATTATTTTAAAAAAGTGTTCTCAGAAATGAGCTATCATCTCTGAAGATTCATGGCTTTCAAGCCAAATGATCAATCTTGTGGCCACATTCGTGGCATAGTTTGTTCAAATGATCTCATATTGTGCACAAGGGTGCATATTGGAATGGCAAACAATGTTGCCTAAGGAAGTTTTCATTTTCTTTGGACGAAAAAACCATTTTTCATTTTCCGAGTGCCCAAAAGGAGGTTTTTTTGTGAAGGACCTCCCAAATAATTGTTGCAAAATTGAACCAAATCAATTTTCTAAAATACTAGGACATATTTAATGCACAATTGACAAAATGGTTGGGTGCAAAAAGTTTTGATCCACCTCTCGTGAAAAAGACAAATTTCCGCCGATTCAGCTGGAAGCGGGTCAAATTTAAATTGCAGCTGCCTCATAGTTTGCTATTTATTTTTTCCAAAAATCATTTCTCGTTACATAAGTACCTATTTAATCATAAATACATGGTTTGGTGGCGATACGTCGAGGTTTGGGCGGTGGCCGAGGGCCCCAACTCTAGAGCGCGTAAACTCCCATGCCCGCCGCGTGGTCACCGCGTGACCGTGGCGTTGCCATGTGTTCTGGGCGGCCTAGGCATGTCTAGTGGGTTGGGCACTCCCCAGGTAGGTGCTAGGAAGAAAATTACAACATAAGATTCTCACGAGGAGACCGATCGATGCTCAAACATGAATTAGCAGCCAAGTGTTTGATTAGCGGTACGGGAAATGTACATGGCTAATGGGTGTGAGTTTTGGCTGAGGATGATCAGTTACTAAGAAGACCGTCTTCACAAATTTTCAGCTCAGAAGGAGGAGCCTATGTGGTACTTGCTTTGCAAACTACCACACTGGACATAAATATGAATGTTGAAGCTCGACTCAAAATAATGAATGGATTGAGCTGGCATTTGGTGGAGGATGGTTATTTGGGCATAGGAAAGCACTGTAGAAAATGGATACTATTTGGACATGCCAAAGTGGTACTTCCTTCACAAACTTTTGTTCTGAACAGAATAGGAAAATGAATATTTTTGAATTATTTTTGAACTAGGCAAGGAAGGTTTTTACATATTTGACGAAGATATGACCCAAAGAATTTATGAGATTTTTATGGGAATTTTGGGAATGACAGAAATATAGGTTGCTTCACAACCTAGGGCAAAAACTGCCACATGGACATGACACATAGGCAAAACTGATGAGGTGGCGCCTAGTCATCACAACCCACCACAATCTATAAGGTTATGACCATCTATATTGGTCATTAACAACTAGAAATAAGGCAGCGGACTAGCACTGTTTGCTTTGTGACCTTTTCGTGTAAGGAAATTACAACCTTTCTGACCAAAATGGTCGCAATGGTTTAGGGTTTGGAGCCCCTTGATCAGCTTTTGACCAATTGGTCTGAAATGGTCATAGATCTATGACCAATTCTTCCAGGGTCACTAACAAAAGGTCACTAGTTGACATATTTCTTGTAGTGCATGGCCGTCGCCCACGAAGGACTTGCCTCACTAGCGGTAGATCTTCACGAAGTAGGCGATCTCCTTGCCCTTACAAACTCCTTGGTTCAACTCCACAATCTTGTCGGAGGCTCCCAAGTGACACCTAGCCAATCTAGGAGACACCACTCTCCAAGAAGTAACAAATGGTGTGTTGATGATGAACTCCTTGCTCTTGTGCTTCAAATGATAGTCTCCCCAACAATCAACTCTCTCTCACATGATTTGGATTTGGTGGAAAGAAGATTTGAGTGGAAAGCAACTTGGGGAAGGCTAGAGATCAAGATTCATATGGTAGGAATGGAATATCTTGGTCTCAACACATGAGTAGGTGGTTCTCTCTCAGAAATGGTAAGTTGGAAGTGTAGGTTTTTTTGATGGCTCTCTCCACGAATGAAGAGGAGGTGGAGGGGTATATATAGCCTCCACACAAAATATAACCGTTACACACAATTTACCAATCTCGGTGGGACCGAATCAACAAACTCGGTCAGACCGATTTAGTAAACCTAGTGACCGCTAGGATTTTCAGTGGGACCGACATGCAACTCGGTAGTATCGATATGGTTAGGGTTAGGACATAACATAATCTTGGTGAGACCGATTACACAAACTCGGTGAGACCGATTTTGGTAATAAGCTAACCAGATAGTTGGTCAGGTAAACTCGGTGGGACCGGTTCGCTCTTTTCGGTGGGACCGAAATGTTACAAAAAGGAAACAGAGAGTTTACATTGCAATCTCGGTGGGACCAATCGCTCACTTCGGTTAGACCAAAACGTTACGAAGGGAAACAGAGAGATTACAATCCCATCTCGGTGAGACCGAGATCCCTATCGGTGAGACCGATTTGCCTAGGGTTTGTGGTAGTGGCTATGACATCTGACTCGGTGGCACCGGATAGAAAGAATCGGTGGGGCCGAGTTTGACTTTAGGTTTAGGTCATGTGTGGATATGAGAAAGTAGTTGAGGGTTTTTGGAGCATATCACTAAGCACTATGGAGCAAGAAACTCATTAAGCAACACCTCATCCCTCCTTGATAGTATTGGCTTTTCCTATAGACTCAATGTGATCTTGGATCACTAAAATATAAAATGTAGAGTCTTGAACTTTTGAGCTTGAGCCAATCCTTTTATCCTTAGAATTTTGAGGGATCCACTTTCCTCATCCATGCCATGCCATTCATTGAGCTTTTCCTGAAATGTTTGTCTTGGAATGATGTTAGCTCAATGAGCTATATGTTGTTAGGAATTACCAAAACCACCTAGGGATAGTTGCACTTTCAGCCGTAAATGGGCCTTTATTAAGCAGGCCGTTATTGGGCTGGCCCACTAGTACCTGATTAAGTACTACGTGCCTTTGACTGGGCCAACCTTTTTAACCTATATGGGCCTCTGTTGGGCCCAGCCACGTGTCGATGTATCATAGTCATGTCTCCTCCAAAGGACGAGCGACATCTGGCCCACTGACGAGCTGACAGGTGTTCCCTTCGGCCAATCAGAATTTTACACGTGGAAATTTCCCATTGGTCAGGGCTATTAACGGGTTATCGGATCCAAAATCCGACCCGATAGATTAACTGCGTTCCATTATGGTGGATGCCACGTGTCGAGATGCCATGCCCACCCATTATCAATACATATTCCATCTGTCATCATACCATGTTTTTCCACTCAAATGCTGTTCTTGTGCATCAGACATCAAAAAGGAAGAGGGTGATTGCCGAACCCGAAGGAGCACCAGCAAAGTCCTTGAAAAACATGGTGGTGCCGGAGAAATCAGACATCGCCCCACTTATATTGGCTGTACAACCAGTGACACAAAACGTAGGACCGACTCCAGCAAACTGTACCCATACTTCACTGGCCACACCACTAGCACCACCACACAGGACCTGCACTCCAGCAAAAGGTATACTGATTTCATTTGCCATAGCACCAGCCGTACCACAGAAAAATCCCACTCCAGCAAAAAGTACAGCAAGTCCACCGGCCGAAGACCTATCCCAACTGCAGAGACGGCCAATTCCTGCAGATTGAAACCCCGTTCCATTTATTCCCAGTTTAAAAGACAATGCTTTCAATGTTGTTAGGGACTACATGCATATATTCCCATCATGGGAAGATCATAGTGAAGACAAACACCATTTTCACATCTTCGTGTCCAACTTACGTGTAAGTGCTATTATTCATGGTTATTATTTTCCTGTTTTTTGCTGATGGAACACATCAATGATTTACATTACATTGTTGTAACTAGGCGAGGGTCAATCTGGATAGTCATGACGAGCAAAGCTTGCTTGTGCTTTTCAAGGAAGCATTGCAGCGGTATCAGTGTTATCTGAGGAAATCACACTTTGATGGCAAGTCTATAAACGAATTTCCGGTGAAGTCTCCTATGCGAAATTTAGAAGACATTGAATGGAAAAACCTTGTTATGCACTGGTCTCGTTCCCAGGATGAGGTACTGTTTATGAAATCACATGACAATTTGAACTTCTACTTTTCCGCATGTGCCTTACAGATCTTTTTTGCAGGAAATCTGCTCGAAGAAGAATTCCGGTTTGAAAAGAACGACAGGATATCACAAATATGCTGCCCGCTACTTTTCTCTTGTTAGTACCTGTTATCCTGTATCACTGTACTTGCATACATACCTGGTTCATTATGTGACAGCAGTATGCATGATAGCTTGCTTATCAATTGTTCGCTCCAAATTATCTGATCTGTATGAATGGTTACATTAGTGTAGAATATATCCAATGCCAATGAATTTTTTAGCTCTGCATTGTTCTTGTAAGTACATGCTGTCATTTATCAGTGTACTTATATTGACAGGTAGTTGTTCATGTACCATCACTCTGCAGCTTATTTTCCTTTGCCCTCCATTTTCTACACATCAGATCTATATTTACTCTTACCATAAGGTTTGTACTGAAGAAGTTTAGCTGTGCATTGCTCTTGGCTGTGCCTTTTGCCTGTATCGCTGCACATACATTTATAGCTACTTGGTTATGTAGCATCACTCTTCATCTTATCTTAAATATTCTCCATTTTTTCGTATATTATCACATCTATATATACTCTTAACAAAATGTAGAATAAAGGCAATGCTTATGAAGAAGATTCTGTGGTAAACTTCTTGAATTGCCCCCCCCATCAGCAAGGACAAGGGCTTTATAGAGCCTGTCTTCACCAGTAATGTAAGTTTGTCCTTCTCAAGCCTTCAAACTTTGTTGTGTATATTTGGTTAGGCATGACTACAACAGCTGTTTATTTTTGGTGTTTGCATCAAATTGCATGTTTAAAGTTTATTATGTAGTTCATAAACAAAAGTTTGTCCTTCTCAATTAAGTTTTCAATTGTACAACCAAGTTCCTTCTTCATACCATGTAAATTAAACTATATAGAGCAAGTGATCTTCTTTTGCACCACATGTATGCTTCTGTTCTTCATCCGTAATCCAGTGGTGTGGTGAACCTACCCACTACAGCACAATGTCATATTCTGCAATGTCTTAACTATGAACAATGTCATATCATTCTACTATTATTTAAACCGTCTCTTTATTTGCCAATCTGAAATGGGATAAATTGACAGCACTCTAACCATTGATACTTATGAGTTCTTGATCTGTAATCTAGTGGTGTCGTGAAGCTGCCAACTCCTTCACAATGTCATTTCCTGCCATGTTTTGACCTGGACAATACCATATTGCGTTAATGCATTTTTAAACTGTGTCACTTTATTCGTCAGTAAGAAATGTGATGAATTGTCAGCACTGCTACTTTTATGTGCAAAACCTGTCATCTGTCTGCTTGTTTATCTTTCAGAGTGAGGAAGATATAAGTGTTGAACAAGCGCAGTCTCATCATCTTGCTCAGGTGCTTGCGCTGCAGCTCGCCAGAAGGGCTAACCTTTCTTGAACTCTATCGAAGTGCTGTCAGTTTTGTATATTATTTTGTCGGCGTGTTTATTTGCACTAGTGGCGATCTTTGATGCCCAGTGTATGTAATCTGCTGTCTGCTTGTGCTTTATTATCGCAGTGGCGAACTTTGATGCCCAGTGGATGTAATATGCCGTAATTTCTTTATTGTATAGTCTAGGTTTTTTCTTATTCACAATGCTGCAGTTATTTTACTATATATATATCATGTCTTCGCAGTAAATCGGCCAAACCGTAAAATTATGGTACATAATCGGGCCATCATGCAATCACGATGTATGATCCACATCATTGGCCCCGTCAAACTGGCCCACTAGTAGATTCGGGCCTTTAATAGGCCGAGTAACCCCCGGCCCTCTTTTCGCAAGAAAACTCAATGGGCTTTTAGGAGGCGGAGAAGTAGGTTGGCCTGAAATGTGCCGAATAGGTCACGGGCCGGCAGCAGCCCAAAATGGACCCCGGCCCATGATTGTGCGAATCAAATCACAGGCTTTTAACATGCCAAAATTGTCTCGGTCCTTGTTTGGCCCAAGCAGATATCGGCTGCGAGCAGGCCGGATGCAAACCGGGCCGTAGTTAGGCCCAACTATATGACGGGCTTTTAACATGCCGAAATTAATATAGGGCCGAAATGTTAAACGGGCCCTTAACAGGCTGAAACTAATATCAGGCCGAATTACTAAATGTGCCTTTTGCAAGTGGGCCCAAAAGCATCGCGTTCAGTTAACGGGCCGAATCTGACATGGGCCATAATTGAGGCCAAAGCCTCTTAAAGGGTCGAACCGATCTGGGCCATGATTTGGCCCAGAACATGGGAGGCTTTTAACGGGCCGGATCTCATATGGGCCATTATTAGGCCGGAACGTGGCAGGCCATTAATGGACCAGATCAAATATGGGCCGACATTTGGCCCAAAACATGGCAGCCAGTTAATGGGCCGGCCTACTAGGGTCCTCAAAATCTTGTGGGCCTATAGCTGGGCCGACCCATTAGTGTCAGCGAAATCTCGTGGGCCTTTAGCCGGGCCGGCCCATTATGATCCGCAAGAATGTTGTGGGCCTTTACCTGGGCCGGCCCATTATGGCACACAAAAATCTTGTGGGCCTTTAGCTGGGCCGGCCCATTATGGCCTGCGAAATCTTGTGGGCCTTTAGCTGGGCCATCCCATAATGGTCCGCAAAATCTCATGGGCCTTTAGCTGGGCCGGCCCATTATGGTCCGCAAAATCTTGTGGGCCTTTAGTAGGGCCGGCCCATTTAAACTTGATGGACCGTTCCACGTGTCGACGTATCATAGGCGCCTTCTGTCCAATGAGTGGATGCCATCTGTCTCAACGATGAGCCGACACGTGTTTCCTCCAGCCAATGACGATTTTACACGTGGAAAATCCCCATTGGTCGGGGCTGTTAACGGGTTATCGGATCCAAAACCCGACCCGATAGCTTAACAACGTTCCGTTACGGTGGATGCCATGTGTCGGTCACTGACGGTGTCCTGGACTAGGGGGTACTCACCACGTCGTCTCCCGATCAGTTGGATTGGTCCGAGGACCCCCATGGTCGTATACTCATGGGCCAGTCCGGACAGCTGCCGCATACAAGGAAGAATCAACAAGACTTGGCGATCAAGACAAGGACTCCTCCCCCACCGGCGTATTCGGCTAGGACTCTTGTTATCCTAGGCCTCTGGTGCATTATATAAACCAGGGCCAGGCTAGTCGATAGACATATACAACAACAATCATACCATAGGCTAGCTTCTAGGGTTTAGCCTCATTGATCTCGTGGTAGATCCACTCTTGTAAACATCCACAATATCAATATCAATCAAGCAGGACGTAGGGTTTTACCTCCATCAAGAGGGCCCAAACCTGGGTAAAACATCGTGTCCCTTGTCTCCTGTTACCATTGATCCTAAGACGCATAGCTTGGGAACCCCTACCCGAGATCCGCCAGTTTTGACACTGACATTGGTGCTTTCAATGAGAGCTCCGCTGTGTGATCGGCGAAAGGATCAATGGCTCGACTGCAGGTCAACTGCGACATCGGCTTCTTCGTCGCCAGCTCGGCTGGTCACCTTGGCTTGACCAAGGACTGCGCCCTACCTCCGATCGTCATGTTCGGATGAAGGCCTTCATCAACACCAACTCCGATCTCTATCAAGATCATGGAGGGGTCATCCACGGAGCTCGGGGGCTCAACGTCAGCATTGCCCTCAGGCGACCGTGCTGTTTTTCTGGACAACAAACTTGTATCCGCTGCCACCGCCTCCTTGAGTGTCGCCTAAACGATTACTTCAGTGGAATTATGCGGAATTAAGTCTACAACAACCCTGCAAAAATTTCGTCGAGTTCCCATGGAGGAATCTCCGGCAATCTCCGATATACCGGAGCCCTGTTGAATCTGGACGAGAATCCGGACGAGTTTAGGGCATGGTATCCAGCGTCTAGCTCGGATGTCCTTTGGAGGATCCAACCGTTGATTTGCTGCGGAATTCCCTTATCTACCACCTGCCAAAACTTCAGCTCGATCCGACCGTCCAAACTCCGGGAAACTTCCGATTAGTGCATCACTTTTTGGATCTGTTTTCTGCGCGAAAACGAATCCGACCCGAGTTCGTCTTTTTTATGAACGGGATTTCAGACATCCTTTTTGAAGGAAGTTTTGTATGGGGTATTGTGTTTTGTTCCCGAACACATCCCACTAACTTTAAGATCTTTTGAATATGATCTTCAACATCATGCTGGTGTCAAACCAGTCCGGCAATATTGCTCCACGGCTGCCGACCTGCGCTAGACACGTCGTCACTTTGTTGAGCCAAGCTCAACTTCTTCGGATCATCATCTTGGCAAGCCGAACATGAGTCCGGCATCGCGAAGGATAAATCATCACCAACATCGCCGCCTCACGGATTACACGGAGCGGGCATACCGGCATCGCCGCACGGTCGCTTGATCAAGCCGGCATCGACCACGTCACGACCTGCATCGGCAGGGCCGCACTATTGCTTCTTCAAGCTGGTGTCCATCACGCCGACCTACTTCGACATCTCGGCTGGACCGGGGGCTTCGCCATCTCTTCATCAACCTACTCCGGACACTTCGGCGTCACTAGCCGACCAGGCATGGGTGCGCGGATTGAGTCCCAATTTTGGGAATCACCTTCCTTCGAATTGCTACAACAAATAAACCAGGTGCTATTAATCCTAGTATTTCTTTTTGCTTGTTTGGGTTAAATTTTACCCAAGGAATTATTACTCTGGTTAGCCCAGCATATGTACACAGGTCTATCAAATGGTGGCCGCCTTATCGACGGTCGCATGATGGTTCGGTCAGTTTCCGTACATAGTCCAGCGAACGCCGCATCCGGAACTCGGACCTACATGTGAATCCAGGCTTTGCCACGCCTTTATTGCATTACGCCGACGACCTGCATCGACATCGACTTCGGCGCCAGGCCATATTTCTTTTATTACTCACTTTGCATAAATTATTTATTATGCAACGATTTTTTTACTATTATCTCTGGTTTGCACTATTTTTTGTGCACAGGAAAATGATCCAGCCAGACTATATTTTTTGCACTATTTTTTATCACTGGACGGGGGGCTTCGTCAACACTTCATTACCCCATGCCAGGGACTTCGACATCACTCTGCCGTCCTGCATTGACCATGCTATGTCACCACTTCACAGGGCCGAGCTCTTTGCTCCGCCACCTCGGGACAGGCTTGGGGGATGGAACCTTGTCCCGCATCAAGCTCGGACCGCATCGTTAATACCGAACACATTAACCAGCTAAGTTGCCTTCATGCTCAAAGTTTTAAAATTTCTAACTTGTGTTCGGTTCGACCAAGCGTTATAGTTTCTCGGGAAAAAGTTGCTTATGTTCCTTGTCGAAACTTTGTTCGCACACACTTGACGCGCTACCCGCGCTCATTATACCTGGGGGCTTCTTTAACAGAAGCTTATTAATTCGGGCTTTATGCCCAACACATGTGTCACACTTCCGCATGTACCTTTTATTCACCATTATATGCATCGATATGACTTAAGTTTTGGCCAAGCTGGATTGCCTGGCTCCTGTGCTTACCCCTACGTTCCCGATTGTTCGGCTAGGTGGTAAAGGGAGCACCTCTGCGATTGTTACTGCCGGGTCAGCCGGATGTGTACCTCAGACTGGGTGAAGCCGAAAGCTAGCGTTCTTAAGGGAATACTCGGTCGGTGAACTAAAAGATGATTTCTTACCTATTTATTTACATGCCCCCAGATGTTTTTTTGCTCTTTTCGCAGTCCGGACATGCACTTTAGGGCATGCCTCCCAGGGAAAGGAACCCCTAACGGAACTATTCTCCCTGGAAGATGTTTCTTACTAACCATGTAATATAACATAACTAGTTGGGCACTTGTCTGATAAAGCACTAATGACCCCTACGCCTGGTCTCCACGCATGCCCCGGTTTTTATAATCGCGAGGGTATTCGGACACACTCCGGACTATTGGGTCCAGAGGTTGAAGCGAAAAGGTCCGCTACGACAAACGATCTACAATCCGGCTAGAAGGCATTCTACATGTCACCTTACATTATATAGTCAACTTTTACCCAAGTCACTTGGGGGCTCTTATGTTTATTTGAGCCGTTTTATAATAAGTGTTTTTCTTCTTAGTCGTTGCAGAGTTTTTATTGTTAAAGCACGACAGAAGCACTTTTTTTTTCTAAAGTCCAATTTTCGATTGGCACCGAACACTTGATCTAGTTCGGACATTAACCTTTTGAATAAGTTTTTTGGCTTTTCGAGCCCATGGCACTTTTAAACTTTTTGTGTGTTTTCAGCACAAGTCTCGCAGTGCAACGCCGGACTCCTTTAGAGATTCGGCAAAAACATTCTCGGATATTGCTATATATGCATTAGTTTTGAATTGTGTCTTCGGTCAACAGTTGGGTTGCCCGGCTCCCGCGCTTGCCTCCTACGTTCCGCTTTGTTCGGCTAGGTGTGCAAAGGGAGAACCACTGCGATTGTGCTTCCAGCTTGCATGGTCAAGCACCTCAGTGGAGAAAGCCGAAAACTGACTGTCACAATAGGTGTAAACTGGTCAGCGATCCGATGACTATATTAAATGACGGGCCATTCATAACATTGGCCGAAGTGTTTCCGGCTTAACCTCGTCTGTCGCCGAACACGGCGGGGACTAGTAACTGGCCTCCCAAACTAAATCCTCGATCTTTTGCTCTTACATTGGAGCCGAGGTTTCATGATCATGCTTAGCATGACAACCCAAAGAAAGGAACCGGTAGCGGGACTATTTTCTTTGGAAGACATTTCTTCTGTTAAACAGTAATATAACATGTCTCTCCGCGTACCTTTGTTTATAAAACCGTATGGCCAGATTGCCTTGTTTGTTGTAAATCTTTGCCCTCATAAAGGCTTTATAAAGAAGGACAAACAGTCCTCGGCTATTGGCCGAGGAGGTGGAAGCCGATGGTCGGTCAACAAAGTTTTGTACAATGCGGATCCGAGCATTAATGACGTAAAGTACTTGGATACATAGAGTCATTACACATAATTTGTGATTTTACTATGGATATTGATCCTTAATTCGGCCACCCGTGCCCGCATTAAGGCTCGGGGGCTACTGGGCTTCGGGCTTATTATTTACAAATATTAAAGGGGCACATTGATCCCCTGATCTGGTGTTGCCACCCGACCAGTGTCTCGGGGGCTACTGCATTGCTTGTTCTATGCAGAAAATCTTAAGTGCAATATAGTTTCCGAGGAGATTTTGATCCTCAGGTTGGTCGGCCGCACCCAACCTGAGTCTCGAGGACTGAGCACGCCGCTTTTTGTGTCCCGAAGTATTCTGCCGAGCTAGGACTTGATCCTCAGACCGATTTTGCAAATCAACTTGAGTCTCAGCGGCTATGGGGATCAGCGGTCTTATGTCATCCTTCAGGTGCATCTCGGGTTTTAGACCGATACATACCTTGAGGGCTACTGGCTATATATCTCGTCAGAGAAGAAATTACATCAATAAAAAACATTGACCAAAAATCAGCCCATGACCGAGGTGCTTAACCACCTCGGAAGCAGTTCGACATATAGCTCGGGCGCTAGTGGCTGGCTCCATAGAGGGCATTTCCGGCATTAAGCTCGGCTAAACTCCTTCAAATTTTTTGGACCAAGATGATCTATGACATCTTGGATACAGTCCGGCGTTGGAGCTCGGATACACAGTCCGACGTTGGAGCTCGGATACATAGTCCGGCGTTAGAGCTAGGAAGCAGTCCGGCATTGGTGCTCGGCTGCAAAAGATACCTCGAATGCAGTCCGGCGTTGGAGCTCGGATGCAAGAGGACGTTGCCATCCGGGAACAACTTCAAACCCGAGGCATGACATAAAAATAACAAGGCATTGATAAAGGCCGTAAACTTAAAGGGGCTCCTCGGATACCCAACGCGTAAACTCGTCGAATGCATTTCGGCGATCCTCAAGATAGAAGATGAGAAGATTTGTTGAACCAGTTTTCAAGACCGGCAACCAAAGATGAAGAACAGTTTGGAAGAATCGAGGAGCGTCCCTAACTTGAAGACCGGTTCAGGGGGCTACTGACGGTGTCCTGGACTAGGGGGTACTCACCACGTCGTCTCCCGATCAGTTGGATTGGGCCGAGGACCCCCATGGCCGTATACTCATGGGCCAGTCCGGACAGCTGCCGCATACAAGGAAGAATCAACAAGACTTGGCGATCAAGACAAGGACTCCTCCCCTACCGGCGTATTCGGCTAGGACTCTTGTTATCCTAGGCCTCTGGTGCATTATATAAACCAGGGCCAGGCTAGTCGATAGACATATACAACAACAATCATACCATAGGCCAGCTTCTAGGGTTTAGCCTCCTTGATCTCGTGGTAGATCCACTCTTGTAAACATCCACAATATCAATATCAATCAAGCATGACGTAGGGTTTTACCTCCATCAAGAGGGCCCGAACCTGGGTAAAACATCGTGTCCCTTGTCTCCTGTTACCATTGATCCTAAGACGCACAACTTGGGAACCCCTACCCGAGATCCGCTGGTTTTGACACCGACAGTCACCCTTGACGAAAGCACTTCTGTGACGCATGATTTATCATCATCGAAGTGGACACTTCCGTGATGATAATTTTGGTAATGTCATGGAACACTTCTACGACATCACATGTATGACTATCTTGATTCTATCATAAATTTGTCATGGATGTACATGCATGACAAAAAATGCGACCTACTGTGACAAATACGTATCATCACGGAAGTGTATTCTTCTTGTAGTGGTAGTACCCTACGTCCTACTGGTTTCAGTTATTCATAATGGAGGAATACCTTGTGCGAGGGGTTATAATGTTGTATGATGTTTCTACCAAGCGTTTTCCTATATAAGGATAGATGGATCAAGGGGAACCCTACACCTCCCTTTATATAGATAGGAGAGGCCTAGGGTTTATATGCTGGATGGAAAATGGGCGCCGTCATCCTATAGTCTTGGGCATCAAGAAAGTCATCTGGCTTCCTAGGGTTAGCGCCACGTCGTGGGCCCATTGGGCCCCATAGTGGTTGATGAGGCTAGGCTCCTTAGAGTTAGCCACCCTCGGTACAGGACCCTGTCGCCTGTATAGGAAGGAGAGAAATGAGATTTGGTTGCAATTTTGATGCTTGAAATTTGGGTCTTCACCAAGGATCTACATGGTGATACTTCTAGATCTCACTACAAAAAAAGACACATCCGTGACTGAAAGATCGAGGATGTCGCCTGGAGTTTGAGGGACTTCATCGAGCTGAACGTATGCAGAACTCGGAGGTGTCGTACGTTTGGTGCTTGATCGGTCGGAACAAGAAGAAGTTCAACTACATCAACCGCGTTAACAAACGCTTCCGCTTTCGGTCTACGAGGGTACATGGACACACTCTCCCCCTCTCGTTGCTATGCATCTCCTAGATAGATCTTGCGTGAGCGTAGGATTTTTTTTGAAACTGCATGCTATGTTTCCCAACAAAATCATCGTCATCATCATCACCAACAACTCTTCCATCTTGGGGAGGGCAATCTCCATCAACATCTTCAACAACACCATCTCCTCTCAAATGATAGTTCATCTCTTGTGTTTAATCTTGGTACCGAAACTATAGATTGGTGCTTGTGGGTGACTAGTAGTGTTGATTACATCTTGTAGCTGATTACGATATGGTTTATTTGGTGGAAAATTATATGTTCAGATCCAATATGCTATTTAGTACCCCTCTAATCTTGAGCATGTTTATCACTTGTGAGTAGTTACTTTGGTTCTTGAGGTCACGGGAGAAATCATGTTGCAAGAAATCATGTGAACTTAATATGTGTTCGATATTTTGATAGTATGTATGTTGTGATTCCCTTAATGGTGTCATGTGAACATCTACTACATGACACTTCACCATATTTGGGCCTAAGAGAATGCATTGTGGAGTAGTTATTAGATGATGGGTTGCGAGAGTGACAAAAGCTTAAACCCTAATTTATGAGCTATTTTGTAAGGGACCGATTGGATCCAAAAGTTTAATGCTATGGTTCGAATTTATTCTTAATACTTTTCTCGTAGTTGCGGACGCTTGCGAGGGGGTTAATCATAAGTAGGAGGTTTGATCAAGTAAGAACAACACCTAAGCACCAGTCCACCCACATATCAAATTATCAAAGTAGCGAACACGAATCCAACCAACATGATGAAAGTGACTAGATAAAGTTCCCGTGTACCCTCAAGAACGCTTTACTTGTCATAAGAGACTGTTTTGGCCTGTCCTTTGCCTCAAAAGGATTGGGCTACCTTGTGGCACTTTTGTTACTACTACCATTATTTGCTTGTTACAAATTATCTTGCTATCAAACTACTCTGTTACTTATTGAAAGTGCTAGTTATCGACTAGAGGGGGGGTGAATAGGCGATTTTTATCAAAGTCTTCAAAACATGGAAGTTTCAAAGACAAACAATAGAAATGACCTAATTGATATGCAGCGGAAGATATACTACAACAAGCAAGCCATAGTCAAGTATGCAATAATGTGAAAGTACAAAGACTAATAGCAGCTTGGTAGTAAGGATCGGGATGGAAGATAGTATGAAGCCAATCAACAATAGCAGTCAAGCAATGAAGTCAAACAAGTATGACAATCAGGCAATGACTTCACGAAGACAAACTTAAGGTAACGGGAGTTAGAGGATAGAACCAGTCACTTGTTGAAGACACAGGATTTGTTGGACCAGTTCCAGTTGCTGTGACAAGTGTACATCTGGTTAGGGAGGCTGAGATTCAACTCAGAAGACCGCGTCTTCACCTTATTCCCCTTGAGCTAAGGACACACAGTCCTCGCCCAATCACTCTGGTAAGTCTTCAAGGTAGACTCCCGAACCTTCATAGACTTCGTTCACCGGTGATCCACAATGACTCTTGGATGCTCAGAACGCGACGCCTAACCGGCTGGAGGATACACAGTCCTCAAGTGTAATAAGTCTTCAGGTCACATAGACAGAAAGACTTCAGTGATGCCTAACACTCTTTGGCTCTGGGTGTTTGGGCTTTCTCCTCGCAAGGATTTCTCTCTCAAAGGCTTCGAGGTGGGTTGCTCTCAAAACGACAAAAGCCGTAAACTAACTCTGAGCAGCCACCAATTTATGGAGTAGGGGGTGGACTATTTATAGCCACAAGGCAACCTGACCTGATATGTCTGAAATGACCCTGGGTCACTAAGGAACTGACACGTGTTCCAACGGTCAGATTTCAAACACACACGGCAACTTTACTTGGGCTACAAGCAAAGCTGACTCATCCATCTCTAGATAAGATTTGCTCTCATTGTCTTCACTCGAAGACATAGGATTTGGGTTGAGAATCACTTCAGTCACTCTGACTTTGTTCACTTGGACCCCACTTAACAGTACGGTGGTTCCTACGACTCAACAAAGAAGAAAAGGAAACAACGAAACAACACAGTCTTCGCGCTCCATAGTCTTCACTCATTGTCTTCTCATGTCATAGTCTTCAATGTGAATATTTTCACATACCACCATTGTCGTCAATGTCTTCACTCATTTTTAGGGGTCATCTCCGGTAGGTAAACCGAATCAATGAGGGACACTACCTGCGTTATCCTGCAATTCTCACAAACGCATTAGTCCCTCAACCAACTTTGTCGTCAATACTCCAAAACCAACTAGGGGTGGCACTAGATGCACTTACAATCTCCCCCTTTTTGGTGATTGATGACAAACTGGTTGAAGTTTTCAACGGGAATGAAGTATGTGAAATTGTAAAGGATAGGGTATTGTCTTCATAGGTAGCAAGGGCTCCCCCTGAAGATGTGCATATAAGTAATTTGCTTTTGGAATGCAAATGCACATGGCAGGTTGTACTTGTGGAGATCCTCTTCAACTTATGAAGATAATTCATCATGCATGAAATGATATAACTAAGAGGATGACATGCATAATGGAAAATGGACGTATGCAGAATGATCTAAGTGCGGAATGATCTAAGTGCGGAAGTTATCATCGCACATGAAAGAGCAAATAAGTAGCAGACGACCATCGAGTTTAAGTGTTACAACTCAACGAAAAAATGTATCAAAAGCTGAAAGTGCGTTATGTCGACTAGAGGGGGGGTGAATAGGCGATTTTTATGAAATCTTCACTGAGGAATTTGCCGGTGAGGAAATTCCTTAGCGAAGAACTATTAGCAGCGTAATAAGTACTCAGAAGTAAGCATAACAGAATACAAGCATGGTCATCATGATGAAATGAAAACTAGCACAGAGTACAAAAAGCGTAATCACAAGATAACACAAGATGAAGACAAACAGACTGAAGAAATTGAACTGAGGAAATTGAGAAAGTCTGCAGTCAAAGTCTTCAAACACAGATATGAACAAGCACTCAATACAATAATGAGGAAATGAAAGGGTTGAGGAAATAGAACCAGTAGGTTGGTGAAGACAATGATTTGGTAGACCAGTTCCAACTGCTGTCTTAGTTGTACGTCTAGTTGGAGCGGCTGAGTATTTAAACTCGAGGACACACAGTCCCGGACACCCAGTCGCTGAGCACGCAGCTCAAGACACCCAGTCCTCACCGTATTCTCCTTGAACTAAGATCACACAGATCCCGTCCAATCACTCGTGGTAAGTCTTCAGGCGACTTCCAAACCTTCACAGACTTGGTCACTCGGCGATCCACAATTCCTCTTGAATGCTCTAGACCTTGACGCCTAACCGTCTGGAAGAAGCACAGTCTTCAAAGGTAACAAGCGTCGGATCCACGCAGGATCAATTTCTTCAGTGATGCTCAATCACTTGGGTTTGTAGGTGTTTGGGTTTGGGATTTTTCCTCACTTGATGATTTTCGCTCAAAGTCCTCGGAGGATGGGTTGCTCTCAAATGACAAGTGTCAAGTTCTCTCGGAGCAGCCAACCAGCTAGTGGTTGTAGGGGGCGGCTATTTATAGCCTAGGGAGGAGCCCGACATGATAATACATAAATGCCCTTCAATGATATGACCGTTAGGTGGATAAGATATTTTGGGACAGCTGGCGCGTAACACAGCAACGGTCGGAAATTTGACTCTCAAATTTCTCAGGGCTATCATGTTCCTCACTGTGTAGGTAATTCGCACTGGCGAATTCCTAACTCCTCAGTCAGAACAAATTCATCAGCGACCAGAAGAACTTCGTCTCTGTCACTGAAGAAAGTGACTGAACTGTATGAGATTTCCAAAGGTTTCACTCGAAGGGATTGGTAGGTGTAGGATTTTGAGTTGAGCATCACATGGAAATTTTTCCTTAGTATTTCCTCGACCCCCTTTAATAGTACGGTGTTTCCTATGACTCAAGAAGGAGAAAATGAAACTACGAAAACAAAAGTCTTCACACTTCATGTTCCACAAATGAATACCAAGTCTTCAAGGTCACACCAATTTCTTCACTTTCAAAGTCTTCAGAATATCAAAGTCTTCAGTTGAAGAACTTCATTTTTAGGGGTCGACTTTCTCTGTAAATATCAAACTCCTCATAGACTTATAGACCTGTGTACACTCACAAACGCATTAGTCCCTTAACCTATAAGTCTTCAATACACCAAAATCACTGAAGGGCACTAGATGCACTTACAAAAGCAAGAGTTGTAACCACTAGGCAAATTATAAAGCAGCCGCCCATATGAACCCGCTTGAAGACTATCAAACTCATATGCTTCTCCCCCTTTTGTCAGTAATGACCAAAAAGGTTTGAAGACATAGAGCATCTACTCGTCCTCATGAGGAGTAGGTGAAGCAGCTGGGTTGTCGTTGTTGTTTGGCGGCGCAGACGAACTTGGTGCAGTGTCGATGCGTGCAGAAGTAGGGGGTGGTGAAGTAGCATCGTCTTCATCATCGATCACGTTGGCATTCACAGTTGCCGCGGAGGAAGAATAGTCAGAGTCTTCAAGGGATGGAGTTCGACGTAGGACAACATTCTGTGGAGGAGTGGAGTCAAACTTGAATCTTTCAGTGAAGCCATCGTCTTGAAGATCTGCTTCAGCACTGAGCAATGTCAAACTCTTCCATGATCGCCGACAGGTTTCGTGAGTGACAAATGCATTCTTGGTGGCAAGATTTCGAATGCAATTACGTCCACCAAGAGGCTTTGCATCTGTCGCTTGAGCCAAAAGTGATGCTTGTCTTGTTTCTGATGCAGTGCCACAAGAAGTTCTCGGTCATTTAGGACCCGAGAGCGCTTCTTTGGCCTTTGAGCAATTGTGCTCTCAGTAGCTTCAGTTGGTGCACGATGAGGCAGACGAGTGTTTCCAGCCATCGGATAGACACGAGTTACAGCTTGGACTCCTTCCATAGGCTGAGTAAAGCTTTGGTGGTCAGCATTTTGAAGACAAAGAGGCTTCTTGGCAGGCTCAGGGTATATGGCTTCAACTGACATATCAACCTCTGGTAGAAAGATCACATGATTGCGAGCAGAGGGCTGATAGTTGGCAGCAGAGTGTAGCTTGATGAGGCGCATGACCCATGGAGCATAGAATTTCAGGCCAAAAAGGTCAAATCTAGATGCAGCCAGTTGCCGGAGGAAGAAATCTTGTGCATTGAAGCTGATGCCATTGAGGATGTAAAAGACCAATGTCTTCATGGCTCCTTCAAGTTTTGCAGCTGATGAATGTCCTTGATAGGCCATAGAGTCCGCCTGATGATGTGATATATTGTGCGCGGCAGATACTCAAGGTCATCAACAAAGAACTCCTTTGGGTATTCAGCGTCATGTGGCAATGGCTTCATCATGCTCAACATCTGGCTCATGTTGGGTTCTGGCTTATGGAAGATGCTCTCTAGTGCATTGCAGTGGTTTTGACAACCAGGTTCGTACAGCTCTCCGGGAGTGGATAACCCTGTAAGCTCAATGATGTCAAGAGCTTTGGCTTCATGATGAACATTTCCTGTCATCCACTCGAGAACCCATGTCTTTGTATGACTGTTGTAGCCGCGAATGTGGAGTGTAGCATAGAATTGAAGCAGAAGTTCCTCATTCCAATGTTCTTTGTCTGTCACAAAGCTGAGCAGACCAGCATCACGAAAGCAGTCAAGTGCTTCTTCTAAGCATGGTAGTCCAGAAATGGCTTCAGTGTCGAGGCGCATATGAGGGAAAATGTGCCCTTGATCATACAGAACGCAGGAGTAATAGCTTCGTTGCTGATGACTCCAGAAACGATCAGATGATATTCTTGGCCTTGAGTAGGGGTTCTTTGAGCTGTCAAAGAAGGTGTTGTGGCTTTTGAAGCCATTTGCATTGAAGGACCCTATAGAAGTGGCAGTACCTGGAAACCTTGGCAGTCTTGGCTTTGGTTTCTGGACCTGAGGCCTATGCTCAATGTGATAATCAAACTGAGGACCAGAGACATTAGGCGGAGGGACCAGAACGGGCCATCTTACTGTGATTAGCTCGCCATGGTTGTATGCTTGCTCAATTGTATAGGGCCTTGGTGGCAGAACATGAGCAGTGGCAACAACAGTGGCTACAGGCTGCACAATAGAAGCTTCAGGAGCAGTAGCAGCATTGACTTCTGGCATGTTGCTTGGTGCAGGCTCCACATTAGCTTCAGCGATGACTATGTCATTGGCTTCATTTGTGTTGGTGGTGGAAGCCTCAATGTTTTCAACCTCCACTTGATGAGCTGGAGGGTTTGGCACAGGCACGTTCACTTCAGGAACAGCTTCTACAGTGATGGGGGGAGTAGGTGCACGTTCTTCTTGATGTTCGTCATCGGCTGATGCAACCGGATTGTCTTCAGCAGCTTGGGCTTCAGACACGGAGACATTCACAGTTGGAGTGGCTTCTGAAAACACTTGACGTGCATGTCACGCCCAATATGCGACCCTATCCAAAAGGAACTCGAAGGTCCCACCAAGGATAGACCCGCATATTGAAACACTTTTGCAAGGTGGATATCATTACATCAACATTACATAATAGATGGGGATACATACAAGAGGCATACAATGCCACACGAATGCAACATCACAATACATTAGAGCATCATCCGACTACGGATGAAACACAAACAGAAACTCAAACGACATCCACCCTGCTAGCCCAGGCTGTCGAGCTGGAACCTATCCCCTGATCGAAGAAGAAGCAGAAGAAGAACTCAATGCAAGCAAGCATCGCTCTCGCATCATGATCATCGCACAACCTGTACCTGCAACTGTTGTTGTAGTAATCTGTGAGCCACGAGGACTCAGCAATCCCATTACCATGGGTATCAAGACTAGCAAAGCTTAAAGGGGAAATGAAGGGGTAAAGTGGTGAGGCTGCAGCAGTGACTAAGCATATATGGTGGCTAACATACGCAAATAAGAGCGAGAAGAGAGCAAAAGGAACGGCCGCGAAGCTAGCAATGATCAAGAAGTGATCCTGAACTCCTACTTACGTCAAACATAACCCAAAGACCATGTTCACTTCCCGGGCTCCGCCGAGAAGAGACCATCACGGCTACACATGCGGTTGATGCATTTTAATTCGGATCTGGTGCCAAGTTATCTACAACCGGACATTAACAAATTCCAATCTGCCAATAACCGCAGGCACGGCTTTCGAAAGATTGTACCCTACAGGGGTGTCCCAACTTAGCCCATGATAACCTCTCGCAATCAACGAAGGATATACCTTCTCCCAGGAAGACCCGATCAGACTCAGAATCCCGGTTTACAAGACATTTCGAAAATGGTAAAAAAAGACCAGCAAAGCTGCCCGATGCGCCGACAAATCCCGATAGGAGCTGCACATATCTTGTTCTCAGGGCACACCGGATGGGTCAGCCTACGAGTAAAACCAGACCTCGAGTTGCCCCGAGGTGGCCACGCAGTCTGCCCGGTTCGGACCAACACTTAGACAAGCACTGGCCCGGGGGGGAGGGCTAAAATAAAGATGACCCTTGGGTTGGCTGACCCAAGGGAAGGGTATAGGTGGTGGTGAGGCAAATGGTTAAACCAAGGTTGGGCCTTGCTGGAGGAGTTTTATTCAAAGCGAACTGTCAAGGGGGTCCCATAAATCACCCGACCGCGTAAGGAACGCAAAATCCGGGAACATAACACCGGTATGACGGGAACTAGGGCGGCAAGAGTGGGACAAAACACCAGGCATAAGGCCGAGTCTTCCACCCTTTACCAAGTATATAGATGCATTAATAATAATATAAGAGATATTGTGATATCCCAACCAAAATCCTGTCCACCGTGGAGCAATCTTCAACTTCACCTGCAACTAGCAACGCTATAAGAGGGGCTGAGAAAAGCGGTAACATAGCCAAACAACGGTTTGCATAGGAAAGGTGTCAAAGGTTAGAGGTTCATGGCAATATGGGAGGCTTGATGAGCAAAAGATAGGTAACGCAGCAAAGTGATAGAACGAAGCAACTAGCATAGCAATGATAGTAGTGAGATCCAGGGTAGCGGTCATCTTGCTTGAAATCCCGCAAGGAAGAAGAACGAGTCCATGAAGAAGATGAACGGATGAAGCCGAACCAAGCGTAGACGAACGAATCCTCACGATCGCAACGAAACGGGAACTATCGAGAAGAAGCACACAACATGGTAAACACACCACACATGAACAAGGCATTATGCACAACAAGCATGATGCATGACAAATCTACATGAAGCTACTCATGGCAAGAGATGATGCAAACAAGAGCAACACATCAAAGCAAGTTTAAATGAGGCCGGGAACAACATATAACAATTCCGGTAAGTCCTCATATGCATACTTCGAAATTGGTCCAGATCTGAATAAACCTTATGTTCAAGTTGTTAAACAGCAAGTTAAGATGCACCAAGATGATCTACAAGAGATTCTAGTCAAGGTACATATAAAGTTCATTTAGTTCGGAGCTACGGCCTAGAAGATATGAGCAAAACAAGTTAAACATGGCATTGATGTAAAGTGCATACAAACATCAAGCAAACACCTAAAAACAAGGATGCAACATGATAATATGAAACTATATGCAAAATCAAGCAAGTTTCATATAGAGCACACTCAAAACGGAGCAACGATTCAACACACACATGAAACAAGTTTAAAGGACAAGCTGTCCAAAACAGCAACTAGGCATATTGCAAGCATCAAAACAATAAGCTACATCATCTCAACATGAAAACAGAAGGCATGGATATGATGTACAGGTAAAGCATAACAAAACAGGAACACTGAGCTATCTCTAGAAATCACTAGAACATGCTCAAACACACATGGCAAGATTGCAAGTAATAACAATTTCAGACTTTGCAGAAAATAACATCAGGTTGCAATGTTTAGAGCTATCAAAAAACATGTTACAGGAACTTATAATGGCAAGCAAAGGCATGGCCCGAATCTACTAATTGCATAGATCAAAAGTCCTTTAGTGACCATGAGCCAAAAAGGATCAGGAAATATGATGGCACCCATGTAAACATAGCAAGTTATAATACAGATTCAAACATGGCAGAAACAGAATTATGAAGGCATGTAGATGAGCTTGTGCAACTCACTACAGAGCATTACATGGCATGACAAGGCAACCAACAGTAAGAAGGAATGTTTGTGAAGCTAAGCATGGCAAGAGCAAGTCCATAGGGTGCATGGAACACTAGCAGCAATCATGGTAACAACTGAACTTAATGTTAACAGGCTGACAGCAACATTATCAAGCAACTTTGGAGTAAGGAAACAAGAAGCTACAACAATCTATAAATGCAACCAGGGGCATGGATGGTTAGAAGATGACATGCAGAACAAAACATATTTAGTGAACATCTCCAGATTATGCATAGAATGACTAGTAGCAGCAGGTTTACATAGCATCACGAAATAACAGATTCGGCCTAGCAAAATAGCAACAGCAAGTACCCTACTTAACAAGCTCGATTCACTCACCACAAGTCATTGCATGACAAGATAAGCATAGCATCAGCAAGAAGACATGTTTATGAAGCTAACCAAGGTAAGAACAAGTTCATAGCATGCGAGGATCGACTACAACAAGCTTGGCAAAATTGAATATGTAAACAATCTGCCAGGAAACATTTTGAAGCAAAAGTAGAGCACGAAAATGACATGCTAGACTACTCCATAATTTCAAACAGGGGCATGAATGGATAGACAATAACCATATGTTTGAAACATCCTTACTGAAGTATCTCAAAATAAGCATGGATCTCTCTGTAGCAACATGTTTACATGGCATCAAAATAACAGCAGAACAGGGACTAAAATCAGCAACATCACGATGCCTAGTTTGCATGCTTGTGCTAGTCACCACATTGATCACAAAAATACATGGTAAGCACCTATGTAAAGATGGCATGGCATAGTTCAAAACACATGTAGACATCAACCTCATAGGATGCACACATCAATCATGGCAAAAAAGACAAATGAGCAAGTTCTGTTAACAGAGAGCAGACAACATCATGAAGCAGTCTTGCAACGACGATTCAGGCATCAAGATGGACTCAAATGAACATGATGCAATGTAATGAAATGACGTACTCGTTGAGGCGAACAATTTGACATATTACACGCACAAAACGGAGCTACGGATGTAGAGATACGATGCGATGAACATGGCATGATTATGTCAAAAATCGGGGACTTAGTGAAATAAACAGGGTCAACCTGCGAGATCCGGATCTGGGGCACGGTTGACGAGGATGGCCGGAGGTCTTGCCGGAGACGAAGGAGAGGTGACGGAGGGCACGGGATCCGGCGGATCCGGCGAAGGGCGAGGTCGGGGGAGGACCGAGGGGTTGGGGAGGCGGCTCCGGGTGGCGCTTGCCGGCGAGGGGCGGCGATGCCGGCGAGGAGCGGCGCCGGCACGGGGCGAAGTCCGGCGGGGCGCGGGGCGGAGTGGGCGCCGGAGGTAGGGCCGAAGGGAGGCGCGACGGTGGAAGGCGGCCAGCGCCGGAGAGGAGGTAGGGCCGGCGACCTCAGGCGCAGGCGGAGGAGCACTCCCGCGAGCGACTCCGGCAGAGGCGCGGGCGAGGATGCGGGCTGGCGGCAGCGGCGCGTCGGGCCGGGCGGCGGCGGGATCCGGGCCCGCGCGGGTCCAGGACGGGCTCCGCGGGCCGGCGGCGGTGGGAGGAGAGAGAGAGCGGGCCGGCGGGGCGACGTGTCAGCATCCTATTGGACGGGGGCGACGGGCGGACATGTCCGGCGGCGGTGGAGATGTGTCCGGCGGCGCGAGGGGAAGAAGTCTAGGGTTTTCATCCGCGAATTTCGGGGGAGGGGACTTATTTATAGATTCTGGGAGCTAGGAGAGTCCAAATGAGGAGCGGTTTTCGGCCACGCGATCGTGATCGAACGACCGAGAGCATGGATGGGAGTTTGCTGGGATTTGGGCCACTTTGGAGAGGTGTTGGGCTGCGAAGAGAAGGAGGCTTTTACGGTTACCCGGTTAACCGCTGGAGTATCAAACGACCTCCAAATGGCACGAAACTTGACAGGCGGTCTACCGGTGCTATACCAAGGCCGCTTGGTAAACCTCGGGCCATTCCGAGAAAATTTAACACCCGCACATGAAACAAGGTCTGAGAGGGGGCGACGGGCGCGCGTGAATGGTCCGGACTCTGAACGGACAACGGAGAGAACCGGGAGAACCCGAACGGATGCAAGTTTTGAAAAACATGCAGATGAAATGCAGATGATGACATGGCAAAATGCAACACGCAAGCAGCTGACATGGCAACGACGGCGAATAACTAGCAGACACCTGGCGCAACGAATCCGGGGCGTTACAACACTCCTCCACTAACAAGAGATCTCGTCCCGAGATCTTAGGATGGAAGGGGAAAAGGGGATGAGGTGAAGCAAGAACTCAAGAGAAGAAGCAAAGAATCGAGAGCACTCGAGAAGGAAAAGAGGAATGACGAGAATGACAAGAATCGAAAGCTCATGGAATCAGATAGACTATGAAACCACTCCGGCTAGAATGAGATAAGAAACGAATAAGACTGAAAGGATTTAGGCAGAACTCTGACTGAAAATGGAAGGAATAGGACACAAGCTTGAGAGGATGAAATGCTGACGAGAAGAACAGACAATGCCTCCGGAAGAATTAAAGAATGGAAAGAAATGAACTTAGAAGGAAGGATTGAATGGAGTTGTTGAGAAAATCAACAACGAAAGAATAAGCTTGTTGTGGTCTTATAGGTAACATCTCAAGATCATGAGGTTTAACCGGCCACAAACGGAAATGATTGGATAACTGAGAAGAACAAAGAAATGTAAAACTCCACTTCAAAAGAATACAGAGGCATAATTGCACTTCGAGATGCAAGAAGAAAATATACTTGAACTCCACCGACAAGAATCTTGATGAACTCTTGAAAGAATGAATTAAATCATAAAGAACCACCATGAAGAACTCCGGTACAAAAGGATGATGATATAGAATTGAAGGATGAAAGAATGACATGAGCCTTGCGATGATTTAGATGGAGGTTCCGATGAAATGACCGAGGAAATTTGAACTCCGGAAAAGAAAAGATGGAGAACACTTGGAATTAGAATTTATTCCTCACGAACAAACTCCGATGGAAGGAATTACTCACTTGGATGAAATAAGAATAAGATTTATTGTATGCTTATCCTTCATCAAATTAAATTGATGACAAACAATGGATTTCGCATACTACTTATTCTTCTTGAAAAAGGATTGAGAAGTGACATATCGCAAACTTGAGAAGGTCTTCATGAACCACCGGTAGGATTCGAAAGAACGAATGGATTAAAATGATAATCAAAGAAAAAGAATCTGAAGGAACCACCGTAAGAATTCAGAAATGACTGCCGAAAGAGAAATAATCACCAGGAAGAATTAGAAGAACCAATATGCTTGAGGGGATTTAGATGCAAAAGAACAAAGAGATCATGAACTGATAAAGAATACTTGAACGAAGCACCGGGATAATTATAGGACGATAGCTGGAATGATGGCCTCCGGTGAAAAGAAACAGAAATCAACTTCTGAAATACTCCAGATGGTAAGAGAGAATATCTGACAAACTAAAATAATTTGAGAGGATGACATGAAGCTAGAATCATGAATATTTGAGAGAACGGACAAGATTTAGAGGAAAAACTCTTCTTCGGTCTTCAAATGACAACGAGAAATACCACAAAAATTACTGAGATACTCCGGGAGAATGAAAAAGCGAAGAGGTTGAGTCAGCAATGAAAATAATATGAAAATGATCTTGGAGAAGGCATGTGACTGATGGAAACCATTATTACGTGACAGTTTGAAAAGAATTGAGAATAACTCCGGGGGAATTAGAAGAGTCAGGTAAGATCCTGGGAAAAGACCTATGGGTTAGGACCCACTGAAGATAAAAACACCGTTGAAAAGGATTGATGAATAGATAGATGATGCACTGGAACAGTTGAAATATTTGAATGAGGTGACAACCTCGAATTAACTCGGACACAGACGAATCTCCTGAGATGTTTTGAACTCCGGAATGATTGAATGTCGAGAGGCAAACGAGCAAGGAGAACACTTGATCCATGAAAAGAATGTGATCAACCCGAACAAACTTGAATTTAGTGCACCGGAAAATAAAGGGATGAAGAATGACGAACAAGACGAGAATTCACCGGTTGAATTAATTTACGAAAGACTGAAGAGGCTCCACACGACTGAGATAGATGGTCGGGAGAGAGTCAGACTCCGGGAAGAAAAAAGGGTGGGAGGGCGGGAAAAACAAAGGCAACTCGGGAGGGGAAATCGACGAATATCTTGAAGAGAAAACACCGCTTGAAAACATTGAAGAAAGAAGGCAAGGATTTCGCACGAGTAGGATGGATACTCGATTACGGATTCCGGTTCGGAGAAGAAGAGGGGTGGGCGGGTGGGAAAAGAAAACAACTGAGGATAGAGAAATAACTTCGTTGAGAGCAAACTGAGGATTGAGCTTGCAAAGATGAAGAGGCTCGAGTCGACTTGACGAGAAATGCACCGGATAAAAGAGAAGAGAACCAACGACCGGAAAACCAACTGCATGAACCTAAAGAAAATTTGAAGGGGAATAGAAGTAATTCAAAACACCTACGTCAAGATTCCCTACCAGAGCGGCGAAGGGGCTGAGGAGTAAAAAGAATTCCTACTCTCCGATATAACTAGACTCCAAAAATAGTTTTCTTCTAGACTCAACAACGGCCAAACTACACGATCAATCAAGGGGGCTCCTAGGGTCGGTCGAGGCTCTGATACCAACTTGTCACGCCCAATATGCGACCCTATCCAAAAGGAACTCGAAGGTCCCACCAAGGATAGACCCGCATATTGAAACGCTTTTGCAAGGTGGATATCATTACATCAACATTACATAATAGATGGGGATACATACAGGAGGCATACAATGCAACACGAATACAACATCACAATACATTAGAGCATCATCCGGCTATGGATGAAACACAAACAGAAACTCAAACGACATCCACCCTGCTAGCCCAGGCTGCCGACCTGGAACCTATCCCCTGATCAAAGAAGAAGCAGAAGAAGAACTCAACGCAAGCAAGCATCGCTCTCGCGTCATGATCATCGCACAACCTGTACCTGCAACTGTTGTTGTAGTAATCTGTGAGCCATGAGGACTCAGCAATCCCATTAACATGGGTATCAAGACTAGCAAAGCTTAAAGGGGAAATGAAGGGGTAAAGTGGTGAGGCTGCAGCAGCGACTAAGCATATATGGTGGCTAACATACGCAAATAAGAGCAAGAAGAGAGCAAAAGGAACGGTCGTGAAGCTAGCAATGATCAAGAAGTGATCCTGAACTCCTACTTACGTCAAACATAACCCAAAGACCGTGTTCACTTCCTGGACTCCGCCGAGAAGAGACCATCATGGCTACACACGCAGTTGATGCGTTTTCATTCGGATCTGGTGTCAAGTTATCTACAACCGGACATTAACAAATTCCCATCTGCCAATAACCGCAGGCACGGCTTTCGAAAGATTATACCCTGCAGGGGTGTCCCAACTTAGCCCATGATAAGCTCTCACAATCAACGAAGGATATACCTTCTCCCAGGAAGACCCGATCAGACTTGGAATCCCGGTTTACAAGACATTTCGACAATGGTAAAACAAGACCAGCAAAGCCGCCTGATGCGCCGAAATATCCCGATAGGAGCTGCACATATCTCGTTCTCAGGGCACACCGGATGGGTCATCCTACGAGTAAAACCAGACCTCGAGTTGCCCCGAGGTGGCCCCGCAGTCTGCCCGGTTCGGACCAACACTTAGACAAGCACTGGCCCGGGGGGGCTAAAATAAAGATGACCCTTGGGTTAGCCGACCCAAGGGAAGGGTATAGGTGGTGGTGAGGCAAATGGTAAAACCAAGGTTGGGCCTTGCTGGAGGAGTTTTATTCAAAGCGAACTGTCAAGGGGGTCCCATAAATCACCCGACCGCGTAAGGAACGCAAAATCCGGGAACATAACACCGGTATGACGGAAACTAGGGCGGCAAGAGTGGAACAAAACACCAGGCATAAGCCTGAGTCTTCCACCCTTTACCAAGTATATAGATGCATTAATATTAATATAAGAGATATTGTGATATCCCAACCAAAATCCTGTCCACCATGGAGCAATCTTCAACTTCACCTGCAACTAGCAACGCTATAAGAGGGGTTGAGCAAAGCGGTAACATAGCCAAACAACAGTTTGCATAGGAAAGGTGTCAAAGGTTAGAGGTTCATGGCAATATGGGAGGCTTGATGAGCAAAAGATAGGTAACGCAGCAAAGCGATAGAATGAAGCAACTAGCATAGCAATGATAGTAGTGAGATCCAGGGTAGCGGTCATCTTGCCTGAAATCCCGCAAGGAAGAAGAACGAGTCCATGAAGAAGATGAACGGATGAAGCCGAACCAAGCGTAGACGAACGAATCCTCACGATCGCAACGAAACGGGAACTATCGAGAAGAAGCACACAACATGGTAAACACACCACACGTGAACAAGGCATGATGCACAACAAGCATGATGCATGACAAATCTACATGAAGCTACTCATGGCAAGAGATGATGCAAACAAGAGCAAGACATCAAAGCAAGTTTAAATGAGGACGGGAACAACATATAACAATTCCGGTAAGTCCTCATATGCATATTTCGAAATTGGTCCAGATCTGAATAAACCTTATGTTCAAGTTGTTAAACAGCAAGTTAATATGCACCAAGATGATCTACACGAGATTTAAGTCAAGTTACATATAAAGTTCATTTAGTTCGGAGCTACGGCCTAGAAGATATGAGCAAAACAAGTTAAACATGGCATTGATGCAAAGTGCATACAAACATCAAGCAAACACCTAAAAACAAGGATGCAACATGATAATATGAAACTACATGCAAAATCAAGCAAGTTTTATATAGAGCACACTCAAAACGGAGCAACGGTTCAACACACACACATGAAACAAGTTTAAAGGACAAGCTGTCCAAAACAGCAACTAGGCATATTGCAAGCATCAAAACAATAAGCTACAACATCTCAACATGAAAACAGAAGGCATGGACATGATGTACAGGTAAAGCATAACAAACCATGAACACTGAGCTATCTCTAGAAATCACTAGAACATGCTCAAACACACATGGCAAGATTGCAAGTAATAACAATTTCAGACTTTGCAGAAAATAACATCAGGTTGCAATGTTTAGAGCTATCAAACAACATGTTACAGGAACTTATAATGGCAAGAAAAGGCATGGCATGAATCTACTAATTGCATAGTTCAAAAGTCCTTTAGTGACCATGAGCCAAAAAGGATCAGAAAATATGATGGCACCCATGTAAACATAGCAAGTTATAATACAGATTCGAACATGGCAGAAACAGAATTATGAAGGCATGTAGATGAGCTTGTGCAACTCACTACAGAGCATTACATGGCATGACAAGGCAACCAACAGTAAGAAGGAATGTTTGTGAAGCTAAGAATGGCAAGAGCAAGTCCATAGGGTGCATGGAACACTAGCAACAATCATAGTAACAACTGAACTTAATGTTAACAGGCTGACAACAACATTATCAAGCAACTTTGGAGCAAGGAAACAACAAGCTACAGCAATCTATAAATTCAACCAAGGGCATTTATGGTTATAAGATGACATGCAGAACAAAACATATTTACTGAACATCTCCAGATTATGCATAGAATGACTAGTAGCAGCAGGTTTACATAGCATCACGAAATAACAAATTCAGCCTAGCAAAACAGCAACAAGTACCCTACTTAACAAGCTCGATTCACTCACCACAAGTCATTGCATGACAAGATAAGCATAGCATCAGCAAGAAGACATGTTTATGAAGCTAAACAAGGTAAGAACAAGTTCATAGCATGCGAGGATCAACTACAACAAGCTTGGCAAAATTGAATAACATGTAAACAATCTGCCAGGAAACATTTTGAAGCAAAAGTAGAGCACGAAAATGACATGCTAGACTACTCCATAATTTCAAACAGGGGCATGAATGGATAGAAAATAACCATATGTTCGAAACATTCTTACTGAAGTATCTCAAAATAAGCATGGATCTCTCTGTAGCAACATGTTTACATGGTATCAAAATAACAGCAGAACAGGGGCTAAAATCAGCAACATCACGATGCCTAGTTTTCATGCTTGTGCTAGGCACCACATTGATCACAAAAATACATGGTAAGCACCTCTTTAAAGATGGCATGGCATAGTTCAAAACACATGTAGACATCAACCTCATAGGATACACACATCAATCATGGCAAAAATGACAAATGAGCAAGTTCTATTAACAGACAGCAGACAACATCATGAAGCACTCTTGCAACGATGATTCAGGCATCAAGATGGACTCAAATGAACATGATGCAATGTAATGAAATGATGTACTCATTGAGACGAACAATTTGACATATTACATGCACAAAACGGAGCTACGGATGCAGAGATACGATGCGATGAACATGGCATGATTATGTCAAAAATCGGGGACTTGGTGAAATAAACAGGGTCAACCTGCGAGATCCGGATCCGGGGCACGGTTGACGAGGATGGCCGGATGTCTTGCCGGAGACGAAGGAGAGGTGACGGAGGGCACGGGATCCGGCGGATCCGGTGAAGGGCGAGGTCGGGGGAGGACCGACGGGGTCGGGAAGGCGGCTCCGGGCAGCGCGGGTGGCTTGCCGGCGAGGGGCGGCGACGCCGGCACGGGGCGAAGTCTGGCGGGGCGCGGGGCGGAGTGGGAGCCGGAGGCGGGGCCGAA
>NC_041383.1:740148201-740181330 GCF_002162155.2 Triticum dicoccoides | reverse complement strand
ACGCGGGCTAGCGGCGGCGGCGCGTCGGGCCGGGTGGCGGCGGGATCCGGGCCCGCGCGGATCCAGGACGGGCTCCGCGGGCCGGCGGCGGTGGGAGGAGAGAGAGCGGGCCGGCGGGGCGACGTGTCAGCATCCTATTGGACGGGGGCAACGGGCGGACATGTCCGGCGGCGGGGGAGATGTGTCCGGCGGCGCGAGGGGAAGAAGTCTAGGGTTTTCATCCGCGAATTTCGGGGGAGGGGACTTATTTATAGATTCTGGGAGCTAGGAGAGTCCAAATGAGGAGCGGTTTTCGGCCACGCGATCCTGATCGAACGACCGAGGGCATGGAGGGGAGTTTGCTGGGTTTTGGGCCACTTTGGAGAGGTGTTGGGCTGCGAAGAGAAGGAGGCTTTTACGGTTAATCGGTTAACCATTGGAGTATCAAACGACCTCCAAATGGCACGAAACTTGACAGGCGCTCTACCGGTGCTATACCAAGGCCACTTGGCAAACCTCGGGCCATTCCGAGAAAATTTAACACCTGCACATGAAACAAGGTCTGAGAGGGGGCGACGGGCGCACGCGAATGGTCGGAACTCCGAACGGACAATGGAGAGAACCGGGAGAACCCGAACGGATGCAAGTTTTGAAAAACATGCAGATGAAATGCAGATGATGACATGGCAAAATGCAACACGCAAGCAGCTGACATGGCAACGATGGCGAATAACTAGCAGACACCTGGCGCAACGAATCCGGGGCATTATAGTGCAACAGGTTGGTGGTGCACTTCTCCTTCTAGAACGCTCGGAAGAGGGACTTGAGGCCTGGGCCTTTGCGAAGCCTTTGTAATACAGGTGACACCTTTGGAGATGGAGTTGGCTGGGCCTCATCCTCTTCAACTTGCACAGATGGTGTGACTTGTTGTTGTTGGGGAGTACTGGGGGAGTCTTGTTGTTGCGGGCGATCAGCCCATGATGCATCCTGCGCAATTGGCGTCAGAGGACGACCAATGCTGATGATTTCGCTGTTCATGAGAACAGGCGATGATACCAAGTTGTGTTCAAACTGAGGAAGAACTTCATCATCTTCAACATTGTCATGGTGACCAATGTCTTCTGCTGGAATCTCTTCAGCTTCATAAGCCTCTGTGGAAGCAGGCTCATGAACAATCATTCGTCGTTCTTGGTTTGCAGATGCATGGCGAACCACTGAGATAGGTTCAACAACTAAGGGCTCTGTGGGAGAAGCCCGATTCTTCTTGATCTTGCGCTTCTTCTTGGAGCGAGCAGCATCAGAGGCTTCTGAGGTTTTCCTTTTTCTGGCTTCAGCCTCTGCAGCCCTCGTCTTCTTCTGTTCTAAAGCGGTTGACATGGCCTTTGGCTTCGAGCCAGTCATGCTGCTTGGGAAGACTATGCGAGGTTCATCCTGCCTCGAAGGTGCAGGTTGGACAGTTGATAGCTTCTTCTTCTTTGCAGCTATTCTGGGGTCGATGCCAGGACGACCAAGAGCCTTGCGCTTCTCAGCCTCATTGTAGGCTAGCACACTCTTGTCAGCCAGATTCTTCATGCGCTCTCGAGAGCCTCGAGCTTCTTCACGCTTCTTGTGAAAGGCTTCTTTGAGCTCGTGCAGCATGATCTTGAAGTTTTTGACATCTTGCACGCTGAGCGTGGCCACATGCTTCTTGAACTGATCCTTTTCATAGTCAATCTTGTGCTTCAGTTCGACGACGCGCTGAGCAATAGCTAGCTCAGAAGCAATAGCGCCATTGAAGGAGACACTGAGGCCAATGGGAAGTTGCAAATCATCAAAGATGAGATTTGGTGTGTCAAACCACTCATCAATGAAGTTATGGATGATTGCCACATCAAAGAGAGGCAAATTGTTGAAGATCTCTGCTTCTTCCTTGCTCTTGATCAGTTGCTCAAGAGCATCATCTGCAAGATCGTCATCGCTGGACAGATCAATGTGCTCTTCACGCAGAATGGCAGTAGGAGTCAATGTCTGATCAGTATTCTTGACGATTTTCTTTTTCTTCTCCGTCTTCTTGGAGATGCGTGATAGATCTTCAGACTGCACACTGTCTTCAGGAGGTGGAGTGGCCAGTTGCTTCACACATGAAGCTTTCGGAGGTGCAGCTGATTGTGAAGCCTTAGTTTTCTTTGGCTTCTGCGGCCTTGGAGGAGGAGCTGGGGCTTCATCAGTATCAACATCATTATCAGAATGATCTACTTTGGCACCCTGAACCAAGATGTATGAGATGAGGCCATCGAGGTTTGAAAAGGGGCCGATTTCATTGGGTTCCGCATCACGTGAGCCGTCAGCACGGGAGCAGAGGGACCAGGGTTGAAGTCTAATCCCAATGACTTCTTGTTTTCCTTTGCCGATGCCTTTGCATGCTGGAAGTTGCGCTTGAAGAGATTGTCGTCACGACACCAGAGCAATGATGATGGGTCGGCATTTTCAGGCTGTGGTCCACGGACCATACAAGGATAGAATTCTTGTGCAATAGCTTCAGCTCTGTTCTTGGGTGGAAGGCCTCGATAGAGAATATCACCCCAAGGACTTTTGATAGCATTCTTCTCAGCGTACTCCTGGGTCACGAACTTGTACTTGAACCATTGTTCAGCCCAATATCGTCGAATCCATTGGATTCGGGTCTTGCGCTGATTATAATCCTCTTCAAGATCTGTCTTGTAGATTTCTGCGAGGTCATCAGGCAAATCTTTTGATGTTCCGCCTCGACGCTGTCTGCCACCCTTCCTTACTGATTTCTCTGCAGCCATGTACTTCAAACTGAATGGCTTCAATATGTTCAAAGGCTTCATGGGCTTTCGCTTGCTGGTCAAACATGAACTAGCTTCAGGAGAGTTAATGTGTTGCTGTAGGAATTCTGCAAATGAATGCAGACTATGAGAACCAAGGGATTCTCCCACGGACATGTACCTGTGACAGCATTAGAGATGCGAGGGAAGGGGAAGAGGTCATATGCATTCTCAGAAGATTTGTAGATAAATCAGTTTGAAGACATTGACCTCATGATGCGAAGACATTCACTTATATGTTGAGAGTTGGTTCCAGATTTGTACGAATCCGTGAATAAGTACAAGTGAGGAATCTAACTAGATATGAAGTTTAAGTGAATATACTAGGTAGTATGAGATGCAGACAAAATAGATCTAACATTGTATAGGTAGAAACCAATTTTGGTAAATAGGATGAATCATTGAGGATAAAAAAGATGGTAAAAATAGAGTTATATTTACCACACGAAGAAATGCTATATGGGATGAATAGGAGACGAGCAGTTCAATCCACCGTGCCCTAACTTGGCGATGGAGGACACCTATGGCAGCGGCGGAGAGGACGATGTCTGCGGCCGGCGTGAGGACGGCGTCGGGGAAGTTGCGGCAGCTAAGAACTTCGTCGCCGGCGTCGTCGCGAGCTAGCGGTGGCGCTAGGGTTTTGACGAGGTGGAGAGGTGTAAGAAGGTTTTCTTGACCGTAGGGGACACATATTTATAAGAAGGTGTGCGGCATAGCGCAATTACGCAGGTGCCCTTGCCTGTTCACATCTGAGGGACAAGTGGCAAGCATGCAACATACTCAGAGTTGTACCACGTTCCCACGCCCGCCAAGTTTGTCGGATGGTTGTTCCGGCTTCTCCGGATATCAACAATAATGATGAATCATTTAGAAAGACTTGATGTTTTTCTCTATGTCTTCTGCTGACAAGGATGCAGAGAAGACATTCGACAGTTTCAATAGAATGCATATGATTTGGACAGATAAATTTTGAGATAGTAAGCATAGAGAGATTAGGGTCCGATCACATTCACTTAGTTCAAAAGATTCAACAAGGAAGACATAGCTATAAGTGAATGCTGTAGAGGACAGAATACTAGTATATAGATATATATGAGAAAGTAATCAAATCGACATAGTGAAGTAAATCATGAAGATAAGTTGAAAGTTGAAGACAAACCAAATGCGAAGATATTCAACAATAACGCCATGAGTGAAACACTTCAAACCAAGAAATTTGGTGGTGGCGTTACCCACCGTATAGGAAGAATTAGACCCAGACATGGCGCACAATTATCGTGGCGCTCCGAAGTCAAATTCCACGTTAATGTATTCACACTCAGAATGTAAGTCTTCATTGACTGAAGATATACTTTACTTCATGTGTTGCACATCTAAGTCATCAACATGCATAAGTGTTAGGATGTGTGCCTGATCACAGGACATTTGAGGATTCCAAGATATTTAGCTCACATCGTAACTTGCAAAACCTTTTCTCATCCAAGGGCTTTGTGAAGATATCTGCCAGTTGCTCTTCAGTGTTGACGTGAATGATGTCAATATCTTTCTTCATGACATGATCTCTGAGAAAGTGATGACGAATTTCAATGTGCTTTGTCTTCGAGTGCTGGACTGGATTGTTGGCAATCTTGATGGCGCTTTCGTTGTCGCAGAAAAGAGGTACTTGTTTCAGATTGATGCCATAGTCCTTGAGAGTTTGCTTCATCCACAGAAGCTGAGCGCAGCAAGATCCAGCAGCAATGTATTCAGATTCAGCAGTTGAGAGTGATACACAGTTTTGCTTCTTTGAAGACCAACAGACAAGTGATCGTCCCAGAAAGTGACATGTGCCTGATGTAGACTTGCAATCAACCTTGTCTCCAGCATAATCAGCATCCGAGAATCCAACCAGATCAAATCTTGAGCCCTTTGGATACCATAATCCGAGTGTTGGGGTGTAAGCCAAATATCTAAGAATTCGCTTCACAGCTAAGTGATGCGATTCCTTTGGTGCCGCTTGGAATCAAGCACACATGCAAACACTAAGCATAATATCTGGCCTAGATGCACATAGGTAAAGTAAGGAACCAATCATGGAGCGGTATACCTTTTGATCGAACTCTTTACCATTGTCGTCGGGACCAAGATGGTGTTTGGCTGGCATTGGCGTCATGTAACCTTTGCAATCTTGCATTCCAAATTTCTTCAGACAGTCTTTGAGATATTTTTCTTGAGATATGAAGATGCCATTCCTTCGCTGACGAATTTGAAGACCAAGGAAGAACTTCAGCTCACCCATCATGGACTTCTGATATTTCTCTTGCATCATGTATCCAAACTCATCACTATAGTTCTGGTTGGTACAACCGAAGATAATGTCATCCACATATATTTGGCACACAAACAGTTCACCATCATATGTCTTCGTGAAGAGTGTGGGATCGAGGGAACCAGGTTTGAAGCCTTTGCTCTTCAGGAAGTCTTTGATCGTATCATACAAAGCGCTAGGAGCTTGTTTGAGGCCATGCAGTGCCTTGTTTAGCTTGTACACCATATCAGGATGTTTTGGATCTTCAAAGCCAGGTGGTTGAGCAACGTACACTTCTTCTTAAATCTTGCCGTTGAGGAATGCACTCTTCGCATCCATTTTATATAGTAGGATATTGTGGTGGTTAGCATAGGCTAGCAGTATGCGAATAGCTTCAAGCCTAGCTACAGGAGCAAATGTTTCATCGAAGTCAATTCCTTCAACTTGAGTATATCCTTGAGCCACAAGACGTGCTTTGTTTCTGACGACTTGACCATGCTCATCTTTCTTGTTTCGATATATCCATTTTGTGCCAATAATGTTATGCTTGTGAGGGTCAGGGCGCTTGACAAGTTCCCAAACATTATTCAGCTTGAACTGTTGAAGTTCTTCTTGCATGGCTTGAATCCATTCAGGTTCCATAAAGGCTTCAGCAACTTTCTTGGGTTCTAATATTGACACAAATGAAAAATGCCCATAGAAATTTTCTAACTGTGTTGCTCTTGATCGAGTAAGTGGAGCAGGCGCATTGATGCTATCAATTATCTTCTCAATTTGTATTTCATTAGCAACACGAGGATGAACTGGACGAAGACCTTGCTCTTGCTGATCATTTTCTTTGGTCTGAGCATTATCTTCAGTCTGGTTTGGTGCAGAAATGATAAGTTCCTCTTCAGGCCGTGCTTCAGAGGGCATGATTTCACTTGTTCCCATCAGCTTGATTGATTCGCTGGACGGAGCTTCATCAAGTGTACTTGGCAGGAGCTCTCTTTGTGAACCATTGGTTTCATCAAATCGCATGTCCACAGTTTCAACGATTTTGTAGAGATAGAGGTTGAAGACTCTGTAAGAGTGCGAGTCCTTTCCATAACCGAGCATGAAGCCTTCGTGAGCTTTAGGTGCAAATTTTGACTTGTGATGAGGATCCTTGATCCAGCACCTAGCACCAAAGACTCTGAAGTAGCTGACATTTGGCTTCTTGCCAGTAAGGAGCTCATAGGATATTTTGCTCAGAAGCTTGTGGATGTAAACACGGTTGATGATGTGACATGCTGTATCAATAGCTTCAGGACAGAACTTTCTTGGTGTCTTGTACTCGTCGAGCATTGTTCGAGCCATCTCAATGAGGGTTCTGTTCTTGCGCTCTACAATGCCATTTTGCTGCGGTGTGTATGGAGCAGAAAACTCATGAGTGATTCCCATTGTATCCAGATAAAGATCAAGCCCGGTGTTCTTGAATTCAGTGCTGTTATCACTTCTGATATGCTTGATCTTGACGCCATAATTGTTCATGGCTCGATTGGCGAAGCGTCTGAAGACATCTTGTACTTCAGTCTTGTAGAGAATTATGTGCACCCATGTATATCTTGAGTAGTCATCAACAATGAGGAAGCCATAGAGACAAGCTGTTGTTGTGAGGGTAGTGAGTAGGGCCAAATAAGTCCATGTGTAACAGCTCGAAGGGTTGAGATGTCGTCATGATTGTCTTCGAGGGATGCTTTTCCCTAGTCATCTTTCCAGCTTCGCAGGCACCACACAAATGATCTTTCTTGAACTTGACACCCTCGATGCCTATGACATGCTTCTTCTTGACGAGTGTGTGTAAGTTCCTCATGCCAGCATGACCCAGCCTCCGATGCCAGAGCCAGCATTCTGAAGCTTTTGCAAGAAGACATATGGCAAGCTGTGGACCTGCTGAGAAATCTACCATGTATAGATCATCTTTCCCATACCCTTCAAAGACTAGAGACTTGTCAGATTCCATTAGTACAAGGCAACGATATTTTCTGAAAAGCACAATCATGTTCAAGTCACAAAGCATTGAGACAGACATTAAGTTGAACCCAAGGGATTCAACAAGCATCACTTTATCCATGTGTTGATCCTTTGAGATTGCAACTCTACCTAGACCCAATACCTTACTTTTACCAGTGTCAGCAAATGTGATGTGACTCTTGTCGGATGGACGTAAGGTTGAGTCCATGAGAAGACTTCGATCACCAGTCATATGATTAGTGCATGCCCTGTCCATAATCCACTCTGAAGCATGAGGTGTCATACCCTACAGTGCAGTTAGGAGGATAGGCTTCACAAGGTATGTTGTGAAGCATAAGCATTTGACACACACAAGGATTATCACAACTTAGATCAAGGTTAGAACACACAGTATGGCAGGTAAGCGATTCACATGTGAAATACATAGTTAGTCATTTTATCATGCGTCCCTTAATGTGTTTTAGGTCCCCAGCAATAGTATCAGACGCCTTTGATTGCTGGTTGGAGACCATATTCTACAAAAGAGAGTTAATTCTTCTTCACCACCCACATCTTCAGGGGTGGCTTAGAAGCAATGAGTCTAAGTGCAGCATCTGAGAATTTCGGCTTTGAAGCCCTAGCAAATAGCCTTGCAGGAGATGAATGATACTCATATGAATAAGCAGAAAAGTTCTTAGTTCTATGAACATAGCGGTTTGAGGACACATGCTCATATTCATAAGTCTGAGTATGATTTCCCTGCAAAACATTGGCGTTAGGGTGACTCAGGTGAGTCATGTATGAAGCCTTTGGACCATGTGACGCCATAGGTCTGGGGTTTGTCTTCTTCCCTGGTGGTGTCATGATGACATTCACTGGAAGATTCTCAAGACAGCTTTTGGGAACCCAGATCTTCTTCATAGGTGGTCCATTCCTGTAGTTAGTACCAATATACCTGGCAAACACTTCACCATTCTGATTTTTGAACAGTTTATAGTTTGCATCAAAGGATTCATCACCGATAATAGGATTAGCATAGGTAAAGCCAGATAAAGTGGATGGATCCACTGAAGGTTCCTTTGCAGCAACCCATGTGGTTTTGGGATACTGCTCAGGCTTCGAGTAGGAACCATCAACATTCATTTTCCTCTCAAACCCAACACCCTCTTTCCTAGGGTTTCGGTTCAGAATCTGCTTTTTGAGGACATCGCAAAGTGTCTGATGTCCTTTCAGACTTTTATACATCCCTATTTCAAGCAATGTCTTCAACCTAGCATTTTCATCAGCAATAATAGTGGTATCCTCAATAGAGGGGTTAGCTACCACATCAGTAGTTGAAGACAAAGCAACAGTAGTAGCAGTGGAACATTCAGCAACAGAGGTAGCGTTATCACGCTCAATGCATTTCTGACATGGTGGTTCAAATCCATCCTTTGTAACGCTGATTTGTTGAGCAAGTAATGAATCGCGCTCCTTCTGAAGATCTCCATAGTCCACTCTTATCTTTTCAAGATCTTGCTTTCTTTGAAGACATTCAGAAGAAAGCTTCTCGTGATCAGATAAGAGAGCATTGTGTTGATCTTGAAGGGCGTCAAACTTGGAATGAAGTCTCTGAAGACTTTCAGCCAATGCTTTTGATTGATCCATTTCTTCACCCAACATGTCATCGCTCTTACAAAGCATGTTTTGAACCTTTTCCAAGGCTCTTTGTTGTTTAGTGGCAAGGGAAGCAAGTTTGACATAGCTGGGGCCAAATTCATCACCTGATTCATCATCACTAGTTTCAGAGGGGTAGCATTCAGTTACCTTAGCACCCCCTGCCATGAGGCATGGTGAAGATGAGGACAATTCAGGTGGAAAGGTCATCTCTTTAAGGGACTCCTTGTAGTCATTAAGCCAAGGATCATGACGATTAAGATGACCTTCATAGACCTCAGAAAGCCGGTCCCAGATTAGCTTCGCATGATTGAGGTGCATGACGTTCTTGAACTGATTTCGGGACAGACAGGAGCAGATGACATCCTTCACTGTGAGGTTCAGTAGAGTGTACTTGCGAATGTCATCGGCCTCTGCCATCTTGCATAGATCGGTAAGACCAATCTCAGTGACGGTCCACAGTTTGCTATCCATAGCCATGAGTCGCTTATTCATCATGGCTTTCCACCGAGGATACTCATGACCGTCAAAGGTGGTTAAACCGAATCACACAGAACAAGGGAGTACCTTGCTCTGATACCAATTGAAAGTGCTAGTTATCGACTAGGGGGGGGGTGAATAGGCGATTTTTATCAAAGTCTTCAAAACGTGGAAGTTTCGAAGACAAACAATAGAAATGACCTAATTGATATGCAGCGGAAGATATACTACAACAAGCAAGCCATAGTCAAGTATGCAATAATGTGAAAGTACAAAGACTAATAGCAGCTTGGTAGTAAGGATCGGGATGGAAGATAGTATGAAGCCAATCAACAATAGTAGTCAAGCAATGAAGTCAAACAGGTATGACAATCAGGCAATGACTTCATGAAGACAAACTTAAGGTAACGGGAGTTAGAGGATAGAACCAGTCACTTGTTGAAGACATAGGATTTGTTGGACCAGTTCCAGTTGCTGTGACAATTGTACATCTGGTTAGGGAGGCTGAGATTCAACTCAGAAGACCGCGTCTTCACCTTATTCCCCTTGAGCTAAGGACACACAGTCCTCGCCCAATCACTCTGGTAAGTCTTCAAGGTAGACTCCCGAACCTTCACAGACTTTGTTCATCGGCGATCCACAATGACTCTTGGATGCTTAGAACGCGACGCCTAACCGGCTGGAGGATACACAGTCCTCAAGTGTAATAAGTCTTCAGGTCACACAGACAGAAAGACTTCAGTGATGCCTAACAATCTTTGGCTCTAGGTGTTTGGGCTTTGTCCTCGCAAGGATTTCTCTCTCAAAGGCTTCGAGGCGGGTTGCTCTCAAAATGACAAAAGCCGTAAACTAACTCTGAGCAGCCACCAATTTATGGTGTAGGGGGTGGGCTATTTATAGCCACAAGGCAACCTGACCTGATATGTCCGAAATGACCCTGGGTCACTAAGGAACTGACACGTGTTCCAATGGTCAGATTTCAAACACACACGGCAACTTTACTTGGGCTACAAGCAAAGCTGACTCATCCAGCTCTGGATAAGATTTGCTCTCATTGTCTTCGCTCGAAGACATAGGATTTGGGTTGAGCATCACTTCAGTCACTCTGACTTTGTTCACTTGGACCCCACTTAACAGTACGGTGGTTCCTACGACTCAACAAAGAAGAAAAGGAAACAACGAAACAGCATAGTCTTCGCGCTCCATAGTCTTCACTCGTTGTCTTCTCATGTCATAGTCTTCAATGTGAATATCTTCACATACCACCATTGTCGTCAATGTCTTCATTCATTTTTAGGGGTCATCTCCGGTAGGTAAACCAGATCAATGAGGTACACTACGTGTGTTATCCTGCAATTCTCACAAACGCATTAGTCCCTCAACCAACTTTGTCGTCAATACTCCAAAACCAACTAGGGGTGGCACTAGATGCACTTACACTTATAATTTCCGCACTTGCACACATTACCTTGCTGAAAACCACTTGTCATTTCCTTCTGCTCCTCGTTGGGTTCGACACTCTTACTTATCAAAAATGCTACAACTGATCCCATATAATTGTGGGTCATCAGGCGCATTCAAACGCCTCCATTAAACCCGTGTGGAAGCCGAGAAACCTATTCCGGCCACACGTCGGTTAACGAGCGGGTCTGTATTGGTACTGTAATAGCAAGTGTTAGTGGTCACTTTACTTAAATTTTGTTAGCTTGAACTAAATTCTTTTCTTAAAAGAAGAAAATCATTGGCTCGTTCTATCGGTGCCACAAGATCAACATGCACAATAATTAAAATTATTATTCTCAGGACGCACACAGTCAACTCATTTGCCTACTTTCACACAGATAATATTATCAAGTTTGAAAAACTTGTTATGGTTGTTGTCCTCTGCATCATCATGCCGTGTTTCTTAGCTTGCAAGATTCAAAGCCAACCAATAAGATTCAAATAATAAGTACAATAAAGATGCCTACTGTCATGGAATAGTCACGGCAGATGTCCTAGCAAAAGGACTTAGTCGTGGAGCCATCGCAACTAGGTAGCTTAAAGGGGTTAAATGGGACAAAGGAATGGGAGTTTATACTGGTTCGGCCCCTTGCGGTGAAGGTAAATGCCTAATCTAGTTTGAGGTGGTATTGCTTGATAACCCACAAGTATAGGAGATAGCAACAGTTTTCGAGGGTAGAGTATTCAACCCAAATTTATCAATTCGACACAAGGGGAGCCAAAGAATATTCTCAAGTATTAGCAGTTGAGTTGTCAATTCAACCACACCTGGATAACTTAGTATCTGCAACATATTTAGTAGCAAAGTAGTATGATAGTAATGGTAACAGTGATAAAAGTAACGATAGCAGTTTTGTAGTGATGGTAACAGTAGCAATGGTAAAGTAAATAAGCAAAGCAGAATATGTGAAAAGCTCGTAGGCATTGGATCAGTGATGGATAATTACGTCGGATGCGATTCCTCTTGTAATGGCTATAACATAGGGTGACACAGAACTAGCTCCAGTTCATCAATGTAATGTAGGCATGTATTCCGAATATAGTCATACGTGCTTATGGAAAAGAACTTGCATGACATCTTTTGTCCTACCCTCCCATGGCAGCGGGGTCCTAATGGAAACTAAGGGATATTAAGGCCTCCTTTTAATAGAGTACCAGACCAAAGCATTAACACATAGTGAATACATGAACTCCTCAAACTTCGGTCATCACCGAGAAGTATCCCGATTATTGTCACTTCGGGGTTGTCGGATCATAACACATAATAGGTGACTATAGACTTGCAAGATAGGATCAAGAACTCACATATATTCATGAAAACATAATAGGTTCAGAGCTGAAATCATGGCACTCGGGCCCTACTGACAAGCATTAAGCATAGCAAACTCATAGCAACATCAATCTCAGAACATAGTGGATACTAGGGATCAAACCCTAACAAAACTAACTTGATTACATGCTAAATCTCATCCAACCCATCACCGTCCAGCAAGCCTATGATGGAATTACTCACGCACGGCAGTGAGCATCATGAAATAGGTGATGGAGGATGGTTGATAATGACGACGGCGATGAATCCCCCTCTCCGGAGCCCTGAACGGACTCCAGATCAGCCCTCCCGAGAGAGATTAGGGCTTGGCAGCGGCTCCGTGTCGTAAAATGCGATGAAACTTTCTCTCTGATTTTTTTATCCGCGAAACCAAATATATAGAGTTGGAGTTGAGGTCGGTGGAGCTCCAGGGTGCCCATGAGGCAGGGGGCACGCCCAGGGGGAGGGGGCGCGCCCCCACCCTCATGAACAGGGTGTGGGCCCCCTGGTCTTGATTCTTTCGCCAATATTTTTTATATTTTCCAAAAATTTTCTCCGTCGATTTTCAGGTCATTCCGAGAACTTTTGTTTCCTGCACAATATATAACACCATGGTAGCTCTGCAGAAAACTGCGTCAGTCCGGGTTAGTTTCATTCAAATCATGCAAGTTTGAGTCCAAAACAAGGGCAAAACTGTTTGGAAAAGTAGATACGTTGGAGACGTATCAACTCTCCCAAGCTTAAACCTTTGCTTGTCCTCAAGCAATTCAGTTGATAAATTGAAAGTGATAAAGAAAAACTTTTACAAACTCTGTTTACTCTTGTTGTTGTAAATATGTAAAGCCAGCATTGAAGTTTTCAGCAAAGATTATGAACTAACCATACTCACAATAACACTTAGGTCTCATGTTTACTCATATCAATGGCATAATCAACTAGCGAGCAATAATAATAAATCTCGGATGACAACACTTTCTCAAAACAATCATAATATGATATAACAAGATGGTATCTCGCTAGCACTTTCCGAGACCGCAAACATAAATGCAGAGCACCTTTAAAGATCAAGGACTGACTAAACATTGTAATTCATGGTAAAAGAGATCCAGTCAAGTCATACCCAATATAAATTAATAGTAATGCATGCAAATGACGATGTGCTCTCCAGCGGGTGCTTTTTAATAAGAAGGTGATGACTCAACATAAAAGTAAATAGATAGGCCCTTCACGGAGGGAAGCAGGGATTTGTAGAGGTGCCAGAGCTCACTTTTAAAATAGAGAGGAATAACATTTTGAGCGGTATACTTTCACTATCAATGCAACAACTATGAGATCTCGATATCTCCCATGATACATACATTATAGGCGGTTCCCAAACAAAATGGTAAAGTTTATACTCCCCCACCACCAACAAGCATCAATCCATGGCTTGCTCGAAACAACGAGTGCCTCTGTCGGTGTGAAAACCGGCGGATCTCGGGTAGGGGGTCCCGAACTGTGTGTCTAGGCGGATGGTAACAGGAGACAAGGGACACGATGTTCTTACCCAGGTTCGGGCCCTCTCGGTGGAGGTAAAACCCTACTCCTGCTTGATTAATATTGATGATATGGGTAGTACAAGAGTTGATCTACCACGAGATCAGAGAGCCTAAACCCTAGAAGCTAGCCTATGGTATGATTGTTGTTCGTCCTACGGACTAAAACTCTCCGGTTTATATAGACACCGGAGAGGGCTAGGGTTACACAGAGTCGGTTGCAATGGGAGGAGATCTTCATATCGTATCGCCAAGCTTGCCTTCCACACCAAGGAAAGTCCCATCCGGACACGGGACGAAGTCTTCAATCTTGTATCTTCATAGTCCGGGAGTCCGGCCAAAGGTCATAGTCCGGCCATCCGGACACCCCCTAATCCAGGACTCCCTCAGTAGCCCCTGAACCAGGCTTCAATGACGACGAGTCCGGCGCGCAAATTGTCTTCGGCATTGCAAGGCGGGTTCCTCCTCCGAATACTTCATAGAAGATGTTGAACACAAGGATGGTGTCCGGCTCTGCAAAAATAAGTTCCACATACCACCGTAGAGAGAATAATATCTGCACAAATCTAATCTGCTGACGTATTCCGTAGCGCGACGTCACGCCACGGCCAAGCCTTTATTCGAGTCGTTTTACTGTCCCACCTCAGCGCGTTTAGTGAGGCGGTTTCCTTGGCACGTCTTGTCAAAGCAGAGATCGTGACCCCTTATTCCAGGATTCTCATCAATACGGGCGTGGGTAACCCAACCGCGCCCTTTGGTATGATTCTCTAATTGAAAGCGAGTCCCAAACGGTTACGGGGAGGGCTCTTGGTATTCGACTCCTTTATAAAGAGACCAAGGCTCGACTCCTTTCTTTTTCAATCCAATCGAATCCGCCCCTCGCCTCGAGTTCCAACACTCAAAGCTCTAATTTTAGGCGCTTCGGACCTTCGACGATGTCCGGATCCGACCTTCAAGGCCGGTGGGTGCCTTCCTCCATTACGGAAGAAGACGTGCGAAAGCTGAGAGATGCCAGGTATCTAACCGGCGAAATCTCGCATAGGCTGCCTGCTCAAGGGCAGGCCATTCCCTCTCCCCAGCCCGGTGAGAGCGTGGTGTTCACATCTCACTTCCTTCGGGGGCTAGGCTTCCCGATTGATCCCTTCGTGAGGGGGCTGATGTTCTATTACGGGCTGGAATTTCACGACTTAGCTCCGGAGTCCATCCTCCAAATTTCATCATTCATCGTCGTGTGTGAGGCCTTCCTCCATATCACTCCTCACTTCGGATTGTGGCTTAGAACCTTCAAGGTGGAGCCAAAGATGATAAAAGGGCAGCACGCTGAGTGCGGAGGAGCTATTATAAGCAAGATAGCCGGCGCTCCCTGGCCCGAGGGCACTTTCCAAGAGGAGTTCGGCTTATGGCAACGGGACTGGTTTTACATGACAGCCCCCAGGGGCACCACATGGGTGGCGCCACCTGCTTTCCGCTCGAGTCCCCCACGACGACGAGCATCATGGGTCAATGAAGGGCTTATCTGGGGGCCGTCCAAAGACGTGCCCCTACTGCAGGACCGCATTCGGGATCTCCTAGAAAGTGATATTAACTTGACTGTAGTGGCGCAAGTTATGCTGATTCGCCGCACGCTGCCCTGCAAACGTCGCCCCTCCGCCTGTGGGAATTTAATCCGGAGGGACCGCGAGTCCTCCAATATTTTATGGGCGCGACACCCGTGGAGATGTACAAATTGTTCTTCGGATCACAAGCAAGGTGTCCGGATTTGTTCGAGGATGCTGGTCTGAGCTGCAATCGCCCGGACGCCCCCCTGCCCGAGACCGCGCCGGATCCTGTGTTAACCAGGATGCTGGAGATCATGCTTTCGGCATAGGGCGATGAGGGGAACCAAGGAGCTACCGCCTCCATGGAGGAGACCGTCAGGAAGGGAGGAATCGAGACTTCCCCCAACCTGGGAAAGAAAAGGAGTGCCTCTGAAGACCCGGAGGGGATGACCTCGAAACGGGGGAAGAAATCTTCGTCAGAGGATCCGGCGCCGGAGACTGCCCCGGCTGCATTGCGCCCTCAAGGGGACCAGCTTTCCTCCGAGCCGTAAGTAAAGAGAGGGGTTCAAAAATGAGTAGCATCCCTGTTTTATTTCTGGGGAAGGTAACCAAAATATTACCTTGCAGTTCGGATCTCAACCCTTCTCAGCGGAGCTCGTCTTTAGGGGATCTTCATCCGGAGATGATGGAGAGCGAAACGCCTCCCCTAGCTGCACCGACTTACGAGGCAGGCGACCCCGAAGTGTCGTCCCGGCGGGTTTCTCCAAGTCCGGATCCTGAAGAAGGTCGTCGGGCTAGTCCGGTTCCTTCTGGTGCATGGTCGGAGAGGCTGAGGGATCTGCTCGGGCGAGCATCCGTCTCAGAAGAACACCGTATGTTGATGAACACGGTGATAGGAAGGATTTCATCCGCGGTAAGCGAATTGTACGAGGCCGCCAGGAGTTTACTGACAGGCTTTGAGGTGCGTGAAAAGGTGTACCTTTTGATAGAGCTGCATATAAAATGCGCCCTGTATAAATAGTAGCCCTTGAGACTCTGTGTGTCGTCAAGAGTGATGGCGCACAGAGGATCATAACCCCTGGTATAAAATGTCACCTTTTTATGAAGGTGGTGAGGCGTTTGGTGGCTAGCCGGACAGATGAATCTGCCGAGCTAAAGCGGCAACTTGACGTGGCGGATGCCGACATTGCGCTTGTACATAAGTGGCTAGATGAGGCACAAGGTATGCTCCACAGACATCTGATAAGAGGAGTGCGATGCTCGTGCCTTACAATATATGTGCTTAATGCAGATAGTGCTGCTGCAGTGGAGAACCTTCGGGCGGAACTTGCCCGAGCCAAGGAGCAAGCAAGGAAAAGTGATGCGGCTGCCGTTAAGGCGGCTGAAGAGCTGAAAGCCGAACAAGCTGCTCACTGCCAGAGCAAGAAGGTAATAGCTGAGATGGCTATAAAACTGAAGGATGCTGCCGACCGCTGTAAATTTCTCGAACAAGAAGAAAGACCTTGAGAAGATCACTGCTGAGGCCAAGGATACTCGCTCTGCAATGAGAGCTATGAAGGAGGAGCTGCATCAGACCGGAGATATCACGGCTGGAAGGCCCTATATGTTGCGGATGAAGTTCGGGGATCCTAGGTATGCTCCGTTAGACCGGCAGTAGAGTGCGGAGACCACTTATCTGGATTTGGCAACGAGTGCGGCAGACGCAACCGAACACTTCCGAGGTCGAGGTGACCATAAATTGGAAGAACTTTTTTGGTCGCAGTTCCACAATCCCGAACGCCCACTTTCGGTATCCGACCGTTTGGCCGCCTAGGCGGAGCTGAACAGGTTATCCGGACTTGCCATGAAGTATGTTGTGAGTCGTTTGTGGCTGGGAGAGCCAGAGCCGAAAAGTTATTTTGGATTGGTGCAGCAGTTCCTTGGTTCTGTGCCGCATGTTGATGTAATGAAGAGGTCGGCGTGCATAGTGGGTGCACAAATGGCTCTTGCCCGTGTCAAGACATACTGGGCGGATATGAAGGCGAGTGTTGTTGCATCTCGGGATTCGGACGAAGGCCGGGTACCTGCCAGGCACTACTTTGAGGAAGTTCTTCCGGGCGCTCGTTTAATAGAAGCGCAGTGCTCGAAGGATGTTGTGTTCGAATAGCATGTGCTATTGTAAAAGAAATATTTTGATAGAATATAAAATCTTTTTATACTTATGCTTGCAAGAATTATAATACCTCCTGTGCGGCCGCTAATGTATATGTGTATATAACCTAAAAGATGGCAGTCGTTGGCTTCAGCCCCCTCACATATAATGCGGGGGTGTTTGCAAAAAAGGCGCCTTATCACACTTAATCCAACGTCTTGGTCCTACAAAGGAGGTGATAGCACGGCGAACTAGGCAACCGGACTATAATGCTTTATCACTTTCACTTAGCCATAGGAGTTTGACATTGGGGCTACTCAATAGCCCCTAAAGGCACCGCGCTCGCCCAAATTCGGGGCGCGTGTGTGCCTGACCGGGAAGCGGTCCTTCATTAATGCGGAGGAATCCTAATGATTCCGAGAGTCATCGAGTGGTTGACCAGTCTCTCGCTATATCATGGCAGTCAGTTTTTTGCTTTCTCTACTGAGGTGCTCGCCTGGCCGAACCGGGGCACAATCGCAGTAGTTCTCCTGGTGTCGCGTTAGCCGATATAACGGAACGTAAGGCAGCAAAACATAGGAGCCGGGCAAACCCAACATTTGACCAAAGACATGATCCGGAGCTGATGCATATAAGGCCAAACTCACGACGCCGAACACTCCCTATGGTATTCGGTCTTTATGAAGACGGGCCAAAATAGAGCCCTTGGTAAAAAAAGCCCCTGGTGTCCAGGTACGCGCAAAATTCTGGCGTGGCCACATGCCAAGACACCAGCCTCCTCCTTGGTTATAGCGAAAACCGGGGGATGTTGTCAACAAGAGACAGTAAAAAAGGTTTACGCAGGGTCTTAATCTAAAAAGAATCCTTGAAACGGGTCCCTACTGCGCGTCTGCGCCTGTGTCTCCGTTGTGACGTATCCTGGATGGGCGTAGCACGATGTCCGTCTGCGAAAGAGAGGAACTTAGTGAAAAATAAGCATGCGAGAAATCTACATTAAAATAAACATAGTATAGTTGGAGCAAGAATTGAGCCGTATTGTCTCCTGGCGTGAACACACGGAGCCCCTTGTACAGGGTTATGCGGCTATTAAGCCTATGTATGTTTACACCGGACTCGTCAAGCCGTCTCCGGGATTGTAGGGCTGGATTAGTGTGCGGCTGTCCAGGCGGCCGCACCTTTACCCGTACTTTGGGGGTCAATTGATATTCCCCTGTAATGAGATGATGCCTCGTGGGCCGGGCATTTTAAGTGTAAGGGATGCATAATGCGGTATTGCGTTAAAGCGGGCGAAAGCTTCACGTCCCAGGAGCACTTGATAGTGACTTATGAATGGGGCGATGAGGAATGTTAGCTTTTCGCTTTGGAAGTTGTCGGGTGAGCCGAACGTGACTTCTAACGAAAGGGAACCCATACTCTGGGTATCTGGACCCGGCGTGACTCCTTGAAAGGAAGTGTTGCCATGGCAGATTATAGCTGGGTTTACCCCTAGTTTGCGGATTGTGTCCTAATATAACAGGTTTAAGTCACTGCCGCCGTCCATAAGGACTTTTGTAAATTGGAGTCTGTCAATAATCGGATTCAAGACCAAGGCAGTCAAGCCTGTGTTCCGGGCTCCTCTGGAGTAATCCTGATGATCAAAGGTGATTGGTTGTAACAACCAGTGGCGGTGCTCTTCTGGGGCTGGCCGTATGGCGCGTGTCTTCGTAAGCATCGTTTTGTTTTTCCCTTTTGTCATCTAAAGTGAATTTACCGTTTTGACTTCTTGTGGGAACTTCTTTTGTTCTCCGGTGTTCTGCTTGTGGGATGCGTCGTCATCCTCGCTTGGTGTGTCGAGCCCCTTGTGTTTGGCGTTGAGTTTGCCGGACTGCTTGAAGACCCAACAATCTCTGTGGGTATGGTTTGCAGGTCTCTCGGGAGTACTGTGGATTTGACATATTTTGTCCAGGATTTTGTTGATGTTAGACAGCTCGTCCCTGTCATCTTTGGGTGGAGGCTTTTTTGATTTTGCCGAGAGCTTTTGAATCCCGTTTTGATTGCTGTGCTCATCGGGCTGCTATCCTTGATTCGGCGCTGTTCTTTGTTACGGCGCGGTTTCCCGTTTCCATCTCTGAGTTTGGATGTGATCGGGTCGCTGGTGCTGCTTCTTGACAACCAGCTATCCTCTCCTGCGTAAAAGCGGGTCATGAGGCTTGTTAATGCGGCCATTGTTTTTGGCTTTTCTTGGCCGAGGTGTATGGCGAGCCATTCGTCTCGGACGCTATGTTTGAAAGCTGCTAGGGCCTCGGTGTCCGGACAGTCGACTATCTGATTCTTTTTAGTAAGGAATCTATTCTAGAGTTTCCGGGCTGACTCTCCGGGCTGCTGAGTTATATGACTCAGATCATCTGCATCCGGAGGTCAGACATAGGTCCCTTGAAAATTTGCCCGGAAAGCATCCTCGAGCGCTTCCCAACTTCCCATGGTGTTTTCGGGAAGGCTTTTAAGCCAATGCCGGGCTGGCCCTTTGAGATTAAGGGGTAAGTATTTTATGGCGTGGAGGTCATCTCCTCTAGCCATGTGTACGTGGAGGATATAATCCTCGATCCAGACTCCAGGGTCTGTTGTTCTATCGTATGCTTCTATGTTCACGGGCTTGAATCCCGCTGGAAATTCATGATCCAGCACCTCATCGGTAAAACATAGGGGATGTGCGGCGCCCCTGTATGTAGGTGTGCCGCGATGTTCGGATATTTTTTGCATTGCATTGCTCACTGGAGCTTGCTTTCTTGGCCCATAGATGGATCTGGTTGGGCCAGTTTTTTGATGCGAATCCTTGGGCGGATCACGCGCCGTATTGAGTGCGGCGCCCTTTGTCGATTGAGATCGATCGTGGGGTCGTCTATCCGACCTTGTGGCTTCCTTATATTTTGACTGCGGGGGCTCTATGGCCTCTTCATCAAATTCCGGTAGTAGTTTCCGCTTCGGATAACTCTTTGTGTGACGACTGCTGCCGTACTTGTGTGCGGTATTGAGTACTTTGCCCCATCTGATCCTGAGTGCATCTTCCGCTGTTTTGAGCCTCCGCTTCTGCTTCTTCAGGCTACATGCAGTGGCAACGAGCCTTTGGTGGAGGTTCTGATGTTCCAGCAATTTGTTTGGCGTGAGGTCGTCCGGACTATTATCTTTCCCGGGGATGGGTTGTTCGGATTATCCGCCCTATTTGGACGGTTGCTCGATGGCATGCTCGTCTTCCGTTGATTCGCCCTGCTCTATGGCTGGGTCTTTGTCGAGGTGGGGCCTGGCGTGGCGCTTACGCCGCCGCTTTGACTGTTTTTCGAGGGAGCGATCCATGGTTGCGCCCTTTTGATCCTCGTTGTCATTTCTTTTAGGTGTGTCCACCATGTATACATCGTATGACGAGGTGGCCTTCCAGTGCCCTATAGGTGCTGGTTCTTGGTCGTCTCCTTCATCGGCGTCCATACCGTCGATGTCTTCGGAGTCGAAGTCGAGCATGTCAGTTAGATCATCGACAGTGGCTACAAAGTGGGTGGTGGGTGGGTTTCGAATTTCTTTGTCGTCCGCATCCCAACCCTGCTGACCATAGTCCGGCCAGGGCTCTCCTGACAAATAGAGAGACTTTAGGGAGTTCAAGATATCGCCAAAGGGCGATTGCTGAAAGATGTCCGCGGCGGTGAACTCCATGATCAGATTCCAATCGGGTTCGATCGGAAGGGGTGCAGGAGATTCGGAGTACGGAACGGAGTCCGGCACCTTGGAGTCACGGGCCTTGCAAAGGACTAGGCTGGTATTCGGCTCTATCGCTGTAGAGATTGCGGCTCCCGGGGAGGCGTCCAACCGTCCATCCACGACTAGCGCAGTCGGCTCCAAGCTAATGATCAGAGCGGACACCTGAGCGGCACTCTGGGCGCTGTCTGGCGGCAGAGTTAGATCATGCCCATCGGGACAGTGCGGCACGCTCGGCCGTGGCTCGAGTCCGTCGAAGATCAAGTCCCCGCGGATGTCGTCCATGTAATTTAAGCTTCCAAACCTGACCTGATGGCCAGGGGCGTAGCTTTCGATCTGCTCCAGATGGCCAAGCGAGTTGGCCCGCAGTGCGAAGCCGCCGAATACGAAGATATTTTTGGGGAGAAAAGTCTCACCCTGGACCGCGTCGTGGTTGACGATCGAAGAGGCCATCGGGCCTAAAGGTGACGACACAGAGGAACTCTGAATGAAAGCACCAATGTCGGTGTCAAAACCGGCGGATCTCGGGTAGGGGGTCCCGAACTGTGCGTCTAGGCTGATGGTAACAGGAGACAAGGGACATGATGTTTTTACCCAGGTTGGGGCCCTCTCGGTGGAGGTAAAACCCTACTCCTGCTTGATTAATATTGATGATATGGGTAGTAAAAGAGTTGATCTACCACGAGATCAGAGAGGCTAAACCCTAGAAGCTAGCCTATGGTATGATTGTTGTTTGTCCTACGGACTAAAACTCTTCGGTTTATATAGACACCGGAGAGGGCTAGGGTTACACAGAGTCGATTACAATGGGAGGAGATCTTCATATCGTATTGCCAAGCTTGCCTTCCACGCCAAGGAAAGTCCCATCCGGACATGGGACAAAGTCTTCAATCTTGTATCTTCATAGTCCGGGAGTCCGGCCAAAGGTCATAGTCCGGCCATCCGGACACCCCCTAATCCAGGACTCCCTCAGTCTCCAACTAGAAACAGCCCTGGGGGAGTTTTGTTTAATTATTTTGATTTTCTTTGCTCTTTTTGATCATGGGACTGGGCATCCCGGTTACCAGCCATTTTCTCGTGAATGAGGAGCAGAGTCCACTCATCTTGAGAATAACCCACCTAGCTTGGAAGATACAGACATCCCTAGTTGAAACATGAGCTGTTCGAGCATACAAAACAGAATTTCATTTGAAGGTTTGGAGTTTGGCACATACAAATTTACTTGGAACGGCAGGTAAATACCGCATATAGGAAGTTATACTGGACTCATATGGAATAACTTTGGGGTTCATGGAGTTTGGATTCACAAGCAGTATTCCCTCTTAGTACAGGTGAAGGCTAGCAAAAGATTGGGAAGCTACCAACTGAGAGAGCGACAACAGTCATGAACATGCATTAAAATTAATCAACACTGAGTGCAAGCATGAGTAGGATATAATCCACCATGAACATAAATATCGTGAAGGCTATGTTCATTTGTTTTCAACTACATGCGTGAACATGTGCCAACTCAAGTCACTCGAATCATTCAAAGGAGGATACCACCCTATGATAGCACATCACAACCATTTTAATAGCATGTTGGCACGCAAGGTAAATCATTATAAGCTCCTAGCTAATTAAGCATGGCATAAGCAACTATAATCTCTAATTGTCATTGCAAACATGTTTATTCATAATAGGCTGAATCAGGAATGATGACCTCATCATATTTACGGAAACAAGAGAGGTCGAGTTCATACCAGCTTCGTGCATTATAGTGTATAATAATTATTGCCTTTCACTTGCATGACCGAACGGTGTATAATAATAATAGTGCACGTGCATTGGACTAAGCTGGAATCTGCAAGCATTCAATTCAAGGGAGAAGACAAGGTAATATGGGCTCTTGGTTAAATTAACAATCATGCATATAAGAGCCACTAAGCAATTTCATTATGGTCTTCTCCTCTCGACCCCCAAAGGAAAGAAAAGAAATAAAACTATTTACATGTGAAAGCTCCCAACAAGTAAAAGAAGAACGATAAATCTTTTTGGGTTTTCATTTTAATTACTACTAAAAGCATGGAAATTAAACTAACTAATTTTTTTGGTTTTTTCTTAAGGTTTATCAAATACACAAGAAGAAAGCTAGAAAAAGAAATTAAACTAGCATGGATAGTACAATGAAAAAGTATGAACACCAACAACTAGAATGAGTGTGTGAACATGAATGTAATGTCGGTGAGAAATACGTACTCCCCCAAGCTTAGGCTTTTGGCCTAAGTTGGTCTATTGCCAGGGATAGCCTGGTTGATATCCAAAGTTATAACTCGGGTCGTACTGAGATGCAGCATCTATTGCCTCTTGAGCTGCGGCATGTTGGCGAGCTGCCTCCGCTCCCCTCTCGTGTTCAGTTGCCTCCTCCCTGGTTACAACATATCTTCTTTTTTGCCTGGTAATCAAAAAGGGAAGGAGCAGGGAGAGTAACATGGACATCGCGACGTTTGTCAAAGATTAGTAAATACTGGAGGAATTGTTCATTCCTCACATGAAAACGATGACTAACCATAGCGCCATAATCTAAATAAGCAGGAGGCAACTCCATATCACCCTCACGTGGAGGTATACCAAGATAATTAGCAACACGGGTCGCATAAGTCCCTCCAATTAAATCTCCAATTAAACCATTATTATGCAACCTACGTGCAACAATCGCCCCCAAGTTGTAATCTTTATTACCTAATACATCACTTTTAAGAACACAAAGATCAGGAACACATATGTGACATGCTTCATCTTTACCATTAATACATCTACCAATGAAGAGAGCAAAATAATGTATAGAAGGAAAATGAATGCTCCCTATGGTAGCTTGTGCTATATCCCTAGATTCTCCCACAGTGATACTAGCTAGAAAGTCTTTATATTCAGATTTACGGGGTTCATTAACGTTACCCCACTGTGGGAGTTTGCAAGCAGTTGTAAAATCTTCTAGGTCCATGGTATATGATTGATCATAGATATCAAACAGGACATTCTGAGAATTACACGAAGATGTAAATTTAAACCTTCTCACGTATGAATCAGTCAATTGGTAGTACCGAGGACACTTATCTTGCATGAAGTCCTCAAGATCGGCATTATGCACATATGCATCAAATTCATCCTTGATGCCTGCATTGACCATAAACTCTTCTGACGGCCATTCACAAGGCCGCACATCAGCATCCCTTGGTGGTTCATCATCTTGCTCACGCATAGCATGCCTGGGTCCTCTCTTTGTTGAGGAGCCACCTTGGTACATTTTCCTAGACATATTTCTTCCTCTGAAAAATTTCTGAAATTTTTAGTAACTTCAAAATAAAAGTGAATCAAACTAAACAAGATTGATAGCAACTACTCCCACAAGTGCCTAGAGCCTATATCATGCATTAGAATTACTTGGGACCTCATAAATTTGACATGCAAGCTCAAGAATAGGGTCACCTAGGCAGCAAAAATTTGCAATGAATAAAGCACTAGAACAAAACTAATTGGACCATAGGAGGAGTCACATACCAAAGAACAATCTACCAAAGCAGTTTTGTGAATGGAGCTTTGAGCAAGGAGATCGAAAATCGCAGCAAAATGATCTTGAACTCGTGCTTGAGCTGGATGGGGATTTTTTTGGGAGGAAGATGGAGTGTGTGGGTGCAGTAATAAGTGGAGGGGCCCACCATGGGCCCACGAGGCAGGGAGCGCGCCCAGTAAGAGTGGGCCCGCCCTGGACCCTCGTGGCCAGGTGCTTGCCCCCCCTGCTGTGTTCTCAGTGCCTAAAATCCTCAAATATTCCATAAAAATCATACTAAATTTGCAGGGCATTTGGAGAACTTTTATTTTCAGGATATTTTTTATTGCATGGATAATTCAAAAAACAGACAGATAATACTATTTTTGCTTTATTTATTCTAAATAACAGAAAGTAAAAGGAGGGTACAAAAGGTTGTGCCTTCTAGTTTCATCCATCTCATGATCATCAAAAGGAATCCACCAACAAGGTTGATCAAGTCTTGTTAACAAACTCATTCCGAATAACATGGAACCGGAGAAATTTCGAATAACACTAGGTTACCTCAATGGGGATATGAACATCCCCTACAATAAGAATACCATACTTCTTCTTGAGAGTAGGAAGAGGAAATTCAAAACCTCCAATAATGACAGTTGGAATTTTTCCAATAGAATTGATGCTATGAACTTGAGGTTGTTTCCTCGGAAAGTGTACTGTATGCTCATTACCATTAACATGAAAAGTTACATTGCCTTTGTTGCAATCAATAATAGCCCCTGTAGTATTCAAAAAGGGTCTACCAAGGATAATCAACATACTATCATCCTCGGGAATATCAAGAATAACAAACTCCGTTAAGATAGTGACATTTGCAACCACAACAGGCACATCCTCCAAATACCGATGGGTATAGCAGTTGATTTATCAGCCATTTGCAAAGATATTTCAGTAGGTGTCAACTTATTCAATTCAAGTCTACGATATAAAGAGAGAGGCATAACACTAACACCGGCTCCAAGATCACATAAATCAGTTTTAAGATAATTTCTTTTAATGGAACATGGTATAGTTGGTACTCCTGGATCTCCAAGTTTCTTTGGTATTCCACCCTTAAAAGTGTAATTAGCAAGCATGGTAGAAATTTCAACTTCCGGTATCTTTCTTTTATTTGTAAGTATATCCTTCATATAATTAGCATAAGGATTTACTTTAAGCATATCAGTTAAGCGCATACGTAAGAAGATAGGTCTAATCATTTCAGCAAAGCGCTCAAAATCCGCATCATCCTTTTTCTTGTATGGTTTAGGAGGAAAGGGCATGGGTTTCTGGACCCATGGTTCTCTTTCTTTACCGTGCTTCCTAGCAACAAAATCTCTTTTATCATAACGTTGATTCTTTGATTGTGGGTTATGAAGATCAACAACAGGTTCAATCTATACTTCATTATTATTGCTAGGTTGAGCATCAACATGAAACATTATCATCAACATTATCACTAGGTTCATGTTCATCACCTGATTGTGTTTCAGCATCGGAAATAGAAATATCATTGGGATTCTCAGGTGTGTCTACAACAGGTTCACTAGAAGCATGCAAAGTCCTATCATTTTTTCTTCTTCTTCTTTCTAGAAGGACTAGGTGCATCTAAATTATTTCTCTGAGAATCTTGCTCAATTCTCTTAGGGTGGCCTTCAGGATACAAAAGTTCCTGAGTCATTCTACCAGTTCTAGTAGCCACTCTAACAGCAAAATCATGTTTATTATTTAATTCATCGAGCAGATCACTTTGAGCCTTAAGTACTGTTCAGCTTGAGTGGTAACCATAGAAGCATATTTGCTAATGAGTTTAAGTTCACCTTTAACTCTAGCCATATAATCACTCAAGCGTCCAATCATGAAAGCATTATTCTTTAATTCTCTACCAACATAAGCATTAAATCTTTCTTATCTAGCCATAAAATCATCAAATGCATCTAAGCATTGGCTAGGAAATTTAGTAGACGGGATTTCAACTTTATCATATCTATAGAGAGAATTTACCTTTACTACCTGTGTCGAGTTATCAAGACAATGTGTTTCTTCGACAGGCGGTATATTAAGACCATGTATTTCTTCAATAGGAGGTAAATTCTTAACATCTTCAGCTTTAATGCCTTTTCTTTCATTGATTTCTTTGCCTCTTGCATATCTTCAGGACTGAGAAATAGAACTCCCCTCTTCTTCGGAGTTGGTTTAGGAATAGGCTCAGGAGTTGGCTCAATTGGCTCAGGAATTGGCTCAGGAAGAGTCCAATTATTTTCATCAGTCAACATATTATTCAATAACAATTCAGCTTGGTCGACTGTTCTTTCCGTGAAAACACAACCAGCACAACTATCCAAGTGGTCCTTGGAAGCATTGGTTAGTCCATTATAGAAGATATCAAGTATTTCATTTTTCTTAAGAGGATGATCAGGCAAAGAATTAAGTAATTGGAGATGCCTCCCCCAAGCTTGTGGGATACTCTCTTCTTTGATTTGCACAAAATTATATATTTCCCTCAAGGCCGCTTGTTTCTTAAGAGCAGGGAAATATTTAGCAGAGAAGTAATAAATCATATCCTGGGGACTACGCACAGAACCAGGATCAAGAGAATTAAACCAAGTTTTAGCATCACCCTTTAATGAGAACGGAAATATCTTAAGGATATAATAGTAGCAAGATTTATCATCATTAGTGAACAGGGTGGCTATATCATTTAACTTAGTAAGATGTGCCACAACAGTTTCACATTCATAGCCATAAAATGGATCAGATTCAACCAAAGTAATTATCTCAGGATCAACAGAGAATTCATAATCCTTATCAGTAACACAGATAGGTGAAGTAGCAAAAGCAGGGTCATATTTCATTCTAGCATTCAGAGATTGCTGCTTCCATTTAGCTAATAACTTCTTAAGATCATATCTATCATTGCAAGCAAGAATAGCTCTAGCAGCTTCTTCATCCATAACATAACCCTCAGGAACAACAGGCAATTCATGTTTAGGGGGAGAACTTTCATCATCACTATCATCAATGATTTCATCTTCAATAATTTGTTCTCTCTAACCCTAGCAAGTTGTTCATCTAGAAATTCACCTGATGGCAAAGTAGTATCAAGCATAGAAGTAGTTTCATCATAAGTATCATGCATAGCAGAAATGGCATCATCAATAATATCCGACATATCAGAATTCATAGCAGTAGCAGGTTTAGGTGTCGCAAGCTTACTCAAAACAGAAGGAGAATCTAGTGCAGAGCTAGATGGCAGTTCCTTACCTCCCCTCATAGTTGAGGGAAAAATCTTAGTTCTTTCGTCTTTCAAGTTCCACCTAGTGATCAGCAGATATAAATCCCAAGTGACTCAAAGAATAGAGCTATGCTCCCTGGCAACTGCGCCAGAAAATGGTCTTGATAACCCACAAGTATAGGGGATCGCAACAGTTTTCGAGGGTAGAGTATTCAACCCAAATTTATTGATTCGACACAAGGGGAGCCAAAGAATATTCTCAAGTATTAGCAGTTGAGTTGTCAATTCAACCACACCTGGATAACTTAGTATCTACAACAAAGTATTTAGTAGCAAAGTAGTATGATAGTAATGGTAACAGTGATAAAAGTAACGATAGCAGTTTTGTAGTGATGGTAACAGTAGCAATGGTAAAGTAAATAAGCAAAGCACAATATGTGAAAAGCTCGTAGGCATTGGATCAGTGATGGATAATTATGTCGGATGCAATTCCTCATGTAATAGCTATAACATAGGGTGACACAGAACTAGCTCCAGTTCATCAATGTAATGTAGGCATGTATTCCGAATATAGTCATACGTGCTTATGGAAAAGAACTTGCATGACATCTTATGTCCTACCCTCCCGTGGCAGCGGGGTCCTAATGGAAACTAAGGGATATTAAGGCTTCCTTTTAATAGAGTACCAGACCAAAGCATTAACACATAGTAAATACATGAACTCCTCAAACTACGTTCATCACCGAGAAGTATCCTGATTATTGTCACTTCGTGGTTGTCGGATCATAACACATAATAGGTGACTATAGACTTGCAAGATAGGATCAAGAACTCATATTCATGAAAACATAATAGGTTCAGATCTGAAATCATGGCACTCAGGCCCTAGTGACAAGCATTAAGCATAGCAAAGTCATAGCAACATCAATCCCAGAACATAGTGGATACTAGGGATCAAACCCTAACAAAACTAACTTGATTACATGGTAAATCTCATCCAACCAATCACCGTCCAGCAAGCCTATGATGGAATTAGTCACGCACGGCGGTGAGCATCATGAAATTGGTGATGGAGGATGGTTGATGATGTGGACGGCGACGAATCCCCCTCCCCGGAGCCCCAAACGGACTCCAGATCAGCCCTCTCGAGAGAGATTAGGGCTTGGCAGCGGCTCCGTATCGTAAAACGCGATGAAACTTTCTCTCTGATTTTTTTCTCCGCGAAACCAAATATATAGAGTTGGAGTTGAGGTCAGTGGACTCCAGGGGGCCCACGAGGCAGGGGGCGCGCCCAGGGGGAGGGGGCGCGCCCCCACCCTTGTGGACAGGGTGTGGGCCCCTTGGTCTTGATTCTTTTGCTAGTATTTTTTATATTATCCAAAAGTTATCTACATGGATTTTCAGGTCATTTCGAGAACTTTTGTTTCCTGCAAGGAGGGGGCGCGCCCCCACCCTCGAGAACTTTTGTTTCCTGCACAATAAATAACAACATGGCAGTTCTGCTGAAAACAGTGTCAGTCCGGGTTAGTTTCATTCAAATCATGCAAGTTAGAGTCCAAAACAAGGGCAAAAGTGTCTGGAAAAGTAGATACATTGGAGATGTATCATTGCTTATGTCTCGATTGCCAGGGAGCGAATCCGCTTGACCTAGCTTTCGATCTGTTCTCTCTTTTCCAGAACCGCTGCCGGGTCATCCCTTTATATACACAAGTTTACGCCAAGTGGCTCACGAAGTCCCGGCCGGCTCATAGATAACGTGTCCGGCTCGGTGACTATCTTTACATGCCTTACAATACAAGTCTTTACATATATGGCGGTTTACCCCTACGGGCCTTAAGTCGCCTTTGGGCCTTGGGCCCTTAACTAAACCGCCATCTTCAATATCCTCGTGGGCTTCATATGATGAATCGCCATAGGTATAACCTGGCCCCTCCTGGGCGGGTCATACCTAATAGTTATATCCCCAACATTAGGCCCCATATTGATTTGAACTGGTTCGTGTCAATCTTCAATACTTAGAAAAAATCTTCCCTTCTTCATTTTTGCGATAATTCATGATCCGCCATGACGTCATCTTCTGGATTTGTGATAACCCGCCATGATGTCACCTTCCATTAATTCACACAATATCCAACATATGTCAACGGATCTTTATCTTAATAACCGTCCGGACAATCGAGGCGCCCAAGCAGCTGGATAACCATGTTTTTTGGCCTCCTCATTTTCGCACCCACTTATTAGCCTTCTCCTTATAAATAGTCATGAACGGACTCTTCTCATTCTCCCCTCTTTCCTTCATCTTCCTCGTCTCGTGACCCTCCTATACTCGAGCTCCGCCGCCACCGCGAAGCACATCATCGTCCTCGTCCTTGGCCGCTGCATCAACCTGAATGGACGCGCTACATCGTAGTTTGATCTGCACCTGTAAGTGCTCCTCCTCCAATGCTCCAGATCGCATTAGGGTTTTGGCTATTCTTCGTGTTCTTCGTAGTTCTTTCCTAGTTCTTCCACCGTAGCACCTTTTGATCTAAAGACGGTGTAGAACTTGTGCGGTAGTAGTTTTGCCTTTGCCTTCAATGCCAGCGGACCCTTTTTCCCTGAAAAGAGATCTCATTAGAGCTTATGAACTCCCCTGCACTAGTTTTAGGTCTTGATTTATTTTCTTTTTCTGAACTGCCTCTGATCCAAAATAATAATTGTAATATGTGAAACCTATTTGTAGGGTACTTAGCAAAAAACTGCATCTTGATAGATCCTCCCAGTCATAGCGGCTGTACTTAAATTCAACGCTCAACAGATTTCTCTTTTGATAGACACCAACTGCTCATGGCAGCTTATATAACCTGCTATAACTATTCATATACCATTAGGCCCCTTTTTAAGCCGCCATTTTGAATATGTGCTGTAATACTTTCCGTCTGGCTTAATTTGAACCGGCAAACTATGTTCTTTTTCCTTTTAGGCTTCCTTCATAATGCCGCCTAAAACAACCACTTCCTGTAACTGGGTTCCCTCCATCTTCACGGAAAACACACTTCAAGACTTTGTGAAAACGGATTACTTGTCGAAGAAGTCTATCATGTCTTACCGCGCCGCCAAGCCGGAAGAAGAGAAACCTCAGCCAAAGGAAGGAAAAATCATTGTCTTCACTGATCATATGAACCGGGGCTTCTCACTGCCCGACTCTAAGTTCTTCAGGGACGTTCTGCACTTTTTCAACCTTCATCCTCAAGACATCGGACCCAATTTCGTGTCAAATATATGCAGCTTCCAAGTGTTCTATGAGGTGTACCTTCAAGAAGAGCCCAGTGTAGAACTTTTCAGAGAGTACTTTTACTTGAACCGCCAGAACGAGTACTCCAACGGACCCAGTTTGGAACCTGGTGCGATCTCAATCCAACAACAGAGGGATGCTATTTCCCTTATGCGCACTTGCCGAGTCATCCAAAGGGCTGGAACCAGACATGGTTCTACTGCAAGGATATTTCTCTGGCTGATGAGAATGGACTGCCCGGCTTTCGCGCCCTATGCCTTGAATCAAATCATCCTCTCCCTGACAAGCTGACAACCACTGAACGCAAAAGATTCGCCCCTTCTATTGCCAAGGTTAAGGCTCTATTGGGGAATGACTTAACGAGCATTGACTTAGTTCGATGCTGGGTCGCATGTTGGATCATCCCCTTGAGTCGCTGTCGGGGGTTGGGTACGAGATATGCCAAAGGATGGCTTATCATGGTGGGAGCGAGTAGAACTTCGCCGGTGCCCGGAAGCGGGATGAGGCGAAGACATGCACGCCGTCGGATCTTACCCAGCTTCAGGGCTCTCCATGGAGATAACACCCCTACTGCTGTTCTGCGGGGTCTCCGCAGGGTCACTATGGCAAAGTGAGTACAATGGTGCTCCTAGAGCTGTTTCTGGAGGTAGGAGAGGGCAAGGCTAGCTCTCTCCTTCCTATGTTTTGGGGTCTAGTGCTATCTGGGTCTGAACCCTTTGCATGGGCTTCCTGGGGGTTTATATAGGCCTACCCCCCAGGGGTATAAGGGTAATCCCGCTGGGCGCGGGTCCCAGCCGTCTGTCTCTCAGGCCGTCGTCTTCTCCGCCGACTACTAGGGCCCGCCGACTGGCGGGCCCCGCGGACAGGCCTGGTACTGTAGCGGTGCTCCTGATGACGCTGGCTTGGTCATCAGGTCATGGCAACAGTGCCGCCGTCTGGCGGGCGTTCACTGTCGCCATTCCCCATCCTGTCTGATTAATGGCATGCGGGGCCCGTGGGAGGGGCCAGCCGACTCCAGGGGGCGGACTCCCATGGGTCCGTCTTCAGGGCGCTCTTGTCGTCTTCTGTCTACCCGCTGACAGGCGGTCCCGCCGTCCTTGGGTCGTACAGGCAGGCGTCGTTGGCATAGTGCACCCCCCACTAAAGCTGAGGTTAGGGCCGGCATGGCAACAGTGCCGCGCCACGATGGAGATCTCCAGCGATATGGCGCACTGTAGCCATGCTGGTCCTTCATAGGCAGGGTAGAGACGGCCACGCTGTGACCGTTCCCCGCCCTATCCCTCGCGGCGAAGGCAGGGGGTGGTTGGAGTCGCGAGCCGCCTACCCTTAGCCTTCTTCTCTAGAAGTCGTCAACTTAGAGTCGACTTATCTGGGACTCGGCATATCTGGGAGTCGTCCCTGGGACTCGGCATATCTGGGAGTCGTCCCTGGGACTCGACATATCTGGGATTCGTCCCTGGGACTCGGCATATCTGGGAGTCGTCCCTGGGACTCGGCATATCTTGGAGTCGTCCCTGGGACTCGGCATATCTGGGAGTCGTCCCTGGGACTCGGCATGAGCGGCGCAGCCTGTCCTAATGTCTTGAAAGGTTCTGGGGCTCGGGTTAGCCTACCCGTGGCCCATTACTCCGACAATAGTCCCCGAAGCTAGTGAGGCTCCATGGATACTGTGTCGTGGGGCTTCAACAGTTTCATTCTTCTGGTCGCGGAATCGGGGATTCGCTTGCCGTCTTCCTTCAGGCCGACTATCCGGAATCGGACTCGCAGAGGGCCGCCTCACTCCCTAAGGAGTTCGAACATCGCAGCGGGAAACCAGGCGGCGTGCCTGATACGCTTCCCCGCGATCGCCTGCCACAGCCTCGTCGCGCAGCGCCACGTGGCGAGGATAGTCTGCCTACCCACGCGCGCGACGGGACATGCCGTCAGGTGGGGCCTGCCACTACCGCGCCTCGGCATGCAAACGGATCCGTTGCGGCCGCACGGATAGTTGGGTTTCCCACGTTGTTACTGCGTGCAGTAACTTCGTGGGGTAGATCGTGGGAGGGGGCGTGGGGTCCCATGCGCAGTTAATCCCACGCCCGCCCCATCGGCTTCTCAGCCTACGAGGCT
>NC_041383.1:740068742-740148001 GCF_002162155.2 Triticum dicoccoides | reverse complement strand
TCCCCCGCCTCCTCCTGCCTCCTCTGCTTCCTGTCTCCTTCTTGCCGCCGTCGTGCGGAACCACGCGCGGCCGCCGTGATGAGCTCTTCCTCCGCCGCCGCGGCTCCTGCCGTGCGCTCCGGCGTGTGGGACGGCTCCATGGTGGACGATGACCTCATCTAGTTTCTTCACGAGACACGCCGCCTCCCCGGTGCAAACCTCGTGCGAGCCCGCGCCGTGTCGGCGAGGGAGATATCACCGGTGCCAGAGGAGGGCGAGCGGGTCATCTTCCGCTCGCACCTCATGCGCGGCCTGGGGCTGCCGGCGAGCGGCTTCTTTCGCTCCTTCTTGGAGTTCCACGGGCTCCAGCCGCACCACCTCACGCCAAACACGGTGGTGCTGCTAGCTGCCTTCGCCACCCTGTGCGAAGGCTTCCTTGGTGTTCTCCCCACCATCGAGCTGTGGGGAGAATTCTTCCAATCCAAGCTCGGCACGCACGTCGCCGGCGTGCCGGCCCAGTGCGGCGCCTTTATCGCGATGCGGCGAATGATAGCCGACAATCCGTTTCCCTCCATCCCGCTGATCAAGTCGGTGAAGATGTGGCAGCGGTCTTATTTCTACGTGAAGAACGTCGCTCCAGACGGCGACTGGGTCAATCTGCCGCCTTACGAAGCCGGTGCACCGGCTAGGAGGCTCCCCAGCTGGTCCCACCGAGTCAAGACGCTGACTCCCGCCGGAGCCGCCGCCGTAGCGCGACTCCGAGTCTTGACGCAGTGTCACATCCCCAGTTCAGGGCTTGTTTGTCTTTGCTTTAGCTTCCATGCATCATGTTTAAATTCTTTTGAAAACTTGAAATGGGGATGCTTAAACCCTAGCACCAAATGAATTCAACTAGGGTCAAAATAAAATCTTTTTCATTGAACTCAAAATGCCCTCTAAAAATGTTCAACATTTCTGCTTTGAGGTGTAAGCATCTACCAAAAATGGTTTATATTTTTGCAGGACATATTTGGCTCTGAATTAAATCATACTCTCTTTGCATTTGGGCATTTAAATGCTATAAAATATTTTAAATGCTCAAATAATCATAAACTAAAATGTTTACTGTTGGATATATTCTAAATAGTAGCCATGATTAGTTTCATGATTTTTGGATTTGTTTAAGTATTTTATATAAAGCCTTAAAGATTACAGAATAATAGAAAACAGAAACAATAAATAAAAGAGAGAGAGAGATTTTACCTGGGCCACTTACCTGGCCGCAACCCACCTGGCAGGCCCAGCACTGTGCTGGCCCATGCCAGCCAGCTGCTCCATCCTTGCCAGGCAGGCACAGAGGTGACGCCGGCGACCACGAGCTCGCCACGGCGCCACCTACTTGCCGCATGCGCCCCTGGACACATGGGTGAGCTCCACGCCGTCGCCCCGACCCCCTGGACCCTCCATTCGCCCCCAACGCCTCTCCCTCGCCCGTTCCCCGCCATGGCCGAAGCCTCCATGGATGCGCCGCCGTAACCCCGCACCCACAGCCACTGCCCCACCTCCCGACGCATCCCAGAGCTCCGCCTCGACCTTCTCCTTCTCCTCACCACGCCAAGTGAGCCGGAAAGCTCTGTTTCATCTTCACTGTCGTCATCTTCAACATGCGGCCGCCGAGATCGCCTCCGCCGCCCTGTTTGCTCCGGTCATCCCCCGAGCTCGCCATCCACCCCACGACGATCACCGTGAGCTTCTGCCTATCCTCCCCCTCTCCGTTCGCTCTGGCGCGCACCGTAGCGACCACACTGCACTCACCCGGACGCGCCTCCATCCGCACTCGTCGCCGGTGATGCTCCAGTGACCATTTGGTCCCGGGCATGCGCCCAACGCACTCCCCGCATCGCGTAGAGGCTCCGTGGCACCTCGCCGCGCTCGTTTGCGCACCGCAGCCCCATCCCCACTTGCACCCGAGCTTCGGCCGTCGCCGAGCTCGTCGCCAGCACCACTCCGGCCACTCCCCGTCCGCGCCACCACCACGGTTGGATGCGGACGAGCGCCCGCATCCCGTAGCTGTGCTTCGCGCGCTAAACGGCGCCCTGTAGGCGGATCCCGCAGCGCACCGCCGCGTCTGGAATCGCCGGCGGCTAAACGCCGGCAAGTTGACCCGCTGACTGTTGACTGGGTGGGCCCAGTTTGACCCTTCTGGGTCACTGACGTGTGGGCCCCAGGCCGCTAACTAAACTAGGTTAGTGTTAGTTTAACGCTAATTAAACTTAATTAGTTTAACTAACTACTGACACACGGGACCCACTAGACAGGTTTGACCTGGACCGGGTCAGTTGACCTGCTGAGGTTAGGGTGACGCAATGCTGACGCAGTAATAGGTTTTTCTGGATTTATTCTTATACAGGAAATTCCAGAAAATACCACAAACTTTAAAAAATCATAGAAATTAATCTGTAGCTCCAAATGCAAAGTTTTATATATGAAAAATGATCAGAAAAATCCAATCTATCCATCTGTACCATTTTCACGCTTGTTAGAACACTTTAACCTTTCTGTTTAGGTGAAACAAGGTAATGCACTAATATGACCTTTTAAAATGGGTTTGCATTTGAATCTTTGGTTCAAATGGACTCATCTCAACCTGTTCTAGCTTGCATTAGCCCAAAACACAATCATATTGCCATGTCATAGCAGGCATCATATTGTGCATTGCATTGATCGTGTTTCTTCTCTTTTTGTGGGTGTTGTTCCCCCTCGGTAGACGTTGTATCGACGTTGTGATCATTGACACTGATGAAGACTCAATGTTATCTTCAGAAGTGCCAGGCAAGCAAAATCCCCTTGTTCATTCCGATACAGTCCAACTCTCTCGCTCCTGCTCTCTTTTACTGCATTAGGACAATAACGATTCATCTGTTACTTGCCGTGGTAGTTGAACCCCTTTATCCTCTGCATGACCTGTCATTGCCACAGTAAATAGATGAAACCCACTAGCATGCGTATGAGTTGTTTGAGCCCTGTTGTGCCTACTCATTCATGCTTGTTTGTCATGTCTGCTACTGCTTAGAATTGAGTTAGGTCTGATTCATCGGGGATGAAACAGAGGTGTGTGAACATGTCCTACTGTGTGTGAGCTAAGTGTGTGAACATGATTTGGTAAAGGTATCAGTGAGAGGCCGTGTAGGAGTACATGGTGGGTTGTCTCATTGAAGCCGTCCTCAGGAACTGAGTTCTGTGTTTGTGATCCATGATTCAGCTATTACCATGCATTGGGCCCTGAAATATGACCCCGCTCGACTTCTTAATCACCCTTGTCCTCTGTCCAGGAGTTGCAAGTAGTTTCTAGTGTTTGTAGTATGCTGGAGGACGTGGGCAGCGCTGACCCGAGGGGTGGGCTATGATGCGGTAGGCACGTGGCCGGGTAGGGCGCCCGTTTGGTGTCACGGAACCCTGTACACATAGTTCGGGGTCGTATGTGGAAACCTCGGCCGGACTCCCTGCGGATGGAACCTGAATAGGCAATAAACCTGGACTAGAGACTTGAGTGTTTAGGTAGGTCATGGTCTACACCCACATCGGCTTTCGCTTGAAGTCTGCCGAGCACATGTCGTGTGCAGATGCTAAGTGGTGGAAACATGTATGAAGAAGTACACCCCTGCAGGGTTAACATGATCTATTCGAATAGCCGTGTCCGCGGTAAAGAACTTCTGGGTTGCCTATAACAGTTCATAGACAAGTGAAAGTGGATACTTTAAAATGCGCAAGATAAGCGTGAGTGCTATGGATGGCGTTCTCGTAGGGAGACGGGAGCGGATCCATAGTGGTGTATTGATATGGTGAATATGTGGACTCGTGTGCGCCACCTCAAAAGAGTTAATTGCAGTCGTAGTTTAGGATAGCCACCGAGTCAAAGCTGGCTTGCTGCAGTTAAACCCCACCATCCCCTTGTTGATAATGATGCATATGTAGTTAGTTCTGATGTAAGTCTTGTTGGGTACATTTGTACTCACGTTTGCCTATTTTATGTTTTTGCAGAGAGACTTCAGTCTGACCAGTAGTTCCACGTGGACTTCAATGTTTAGCTTGTTACCTCAGCTACGATCTTGTGCCCTCGGCAGGATCTTGTAGATCGTGAGGCTTCTCAGCCTTTTTCATTTGTAGATGTCTGTACTCAGACATGTTAAGCTTCCGCATGTGTTTGACTTGTATGCTCTGAATGTTGGGTCGTGAGACCCATGTTTGTAATATCTCGCTCCTCGGAGCCTAATGAATAAACACTTGAGTTGTAGAGTCATGTTGTGATGCCATGTTGTATTTGCACATATCGAGCATATTGTGTGTATGTTATTGAAATGCTTGGTATGTGTGGGATCTGATCATCTAGTTGTTTATCTTTAGTAGCCTCTCTTACCGGGAAATGTCTCCTAGTGCTTCCACTGAGCCATGGTAGCTTGCTACTGCTCTGGAACACTTAGGCTGGCCGGCATGTGTCCTTCTTCGTTCCTGTGTCTGTCCCTTCGGGGATATGTCACGCGATGTTTACCGAAGTTCTGCTAGCCCAGTTGCTACAACCCGGATTCACTCGCTGATGACCGACACGTTCGTTGTTGGGTCATGTATGCCTATCCCTGTAAGTTAGTGCCACTTTGGGTTCACGACTAGCCATGTCAGCCCGGGTTCTTTGTCATATGGATGCTAGCGACACTATCATATACGTGAGCCAAAAGGCGCAAACGGTCCCGGGCCAGGTAAGGTGGCACCGGTGGGAATACCGTGCGTGAGGCCGCAAAGTGATATGAAGTGTTACATGCTAGATCGGTGTGACTTAGGATCGGGGTCCTGGTAGCTTTGGTATCAGAGCCTGACTGCCTTTAGGATTACCAAGCCAAACTGGTCGAAGTTGAGTCTAGAAATTCTTTAGTTATGTAAGGGAATTGATTGTGGGATGGAACATAAGGCTCTTTTTACTCCTTATACCTCATGCCCTTCTGATCTGAGTCATCTTATCTTTCCTGCGGGGTTAAGGAACTAGGCTTTCTCTTCTTCTATCAGGATCACGTGTTACTAATCCATAGACTTATAGGATTGATGGATTTAAGCCTTTATTCAGTTTCTACTACTTCTGTATGTTGACAGTTGGTCTAGGAACCTTGATATTGTGATGTTAAGTGGTTATGCCACCATTTTTGTTGGATGTCTCAAATCTTTTTGAGAATTTACAGCCGTTATGCTGTCCGAGTCATCCCAGGTTTCTAAATAATCTGATGCAATTGCAAAATCCGTCCTTTTGTTTTTGATGACCTTTCTGGCCAGGTTAACCACACTAAACGCTGAGTTGAGGTATTCTATTACCTCGACATATATGTTGGAGTTATTATTATGACCCTAGGTGTCTTAGGGGATCATCTAGTAATCTAGCCATGATTTATGTCCTAGTGTGATCACTCTGGCCATCATTCTCGAAAGCATCCCGTGATGCCACTTAGTATGCAGGTATTCCACTTTTGGGTTTTGAACCCGAGATTCACCCTACTTACTTCATGTTGATAGTAATTGCTAGCCCCCTTAGGTTATTAGTAACCTTTGCGTTAGTCCTCGAGGTCCGTGGTATTCCCTTCTTCCAAATACTATGAACCACTTACAGCAGATGTTTGTTGGATCAAAAGTCACAACATGAGTGCTCTCGATGAGTTCTCCATTCTATATTGTGACTCTGCCAGTTCTACTTTTTTGCATGGATTATCCGAAAGAAATCTGTTGAACTTGATTCTACATACTAATCCATGCATCCACAACTCAGAAAATGATATGTTCATTTGAGTTGTCCCTCTTAGTTGTCTTCTAACCATCATCTATCAATTGATAGACAGGAGTAGTTGTGCACTCGAGCTCATCGATGCCTATTACTCTTGTGGTCCGGCAAGCCATTCTATTCTGAAATGACTAGGAGAAACAAACTCCAGTACCTTATCCATATCCAGGATTGGGTCAAAGTAGTTGTATTCCACAAATCAAATGCCAAACCAGCTTTTGCTTTGCTCTACCTTGGAGTATTACTCTATTTATGCCAAGAATATCATAGGAATTGCACCATCTCTTATGAATTTTTGACGCAGTGATACTTCTTGCCATCATTGTTCATTCCTCGGCTCCCGTGTTATTGTAACCGGAATGCTGGCAAGTGTGTCGTGATGTGTGAAATAAATACTCCTAGCAACTCCATTGCTTGGTAGTTAATGGACAACATTCTCATTCTTAGCGTGTTGGTTATTAAATCATCATCCTAAGATTGATCGTGCTATCTAGTCCTTATTTCCTGGTGCACTTTCCGATCAATGAGATAGGATTGTGTCAATCCCTCACTCTTTTGATCACATCGTCTTGCCCTGAAAAGCAAGATTGTTCTCGAGCTTAGTAACATACCGGTGGTTCGTGATTTTCCAAATATCTTCTCGGAAGTATCACCAGGTCGTCACCTGACCGCTATGTTGAGTTCGTGATCAAGTTGGTTTATTCTTGTGAACCACCCCTTCTCCAAGAGTCTATGTTGGGTACCCCTGAGCTAGTTGGCTAAGCTGAATAACAACTTGGAGAGTTGGATGATGGAAGCTTGTCCGATTTAGTTCATCTTAAGGGATATCTTGTATGTATGTTGAAGAAAGATGATATCTTCATCGATTGGTCCCTGTGATCAGTTGTTGGACCTATTACCTTATCAAAACTTTGATTTGAGTATGGGCTATTCTCAAATCAAATCAGAACCAACGATGTTCGTAATGTTGTCTTACTCGTGGTTCCTCCCTGAGCATACTCCATTATATCTTTTGGTCTGACCAATGCTATCACCATGTTCACATAATTGTGGAATTCCACTTATATGGAAACCTGGATGAATTGTTGTTGAGCCCATCAGCAACACTGCTACTTTCTCCATGATTCGTGTTGAACATCCAACTAGTATTGGAAACTTCTATAAGCATTATCTTCATGTCCCGTGCATGAAGCATATGTTCGGATGAAAGAAGGACTCCTTTTAATTCATGTGCATTTGATGCAAGTTGCCGCCGTGGATTCGAGAAAGTCAATGTTGCTTCCTTTGGAATCATCCCAAATCGGTCATGCATATGTACGAAGTATTCTGTGGTTCGGAGACTTGCAACCTCCATTCTATATGTGTCCCTAGCACACCAAGCCACTAATTGATTTGTTCAAGGTTAATAAGTTCTAAGTGCTAGTCCCGAAGGTACCAGACGGATTTGTACAAGATGTCGTTATCCTCGATGATGGTTCCCCACCAGAACTCGGTGGTGTTTTATTATAAGACTACTACGTGGTCATGCTTGTCTGCGACAGCGTGTTCACATGTATGTAGCAGAAACGGCTCATGTTTTGGAGCTTACTACCATAGTTCACTCCCCGAGAATCTCGCAACGTCATCTCGTCGATTTGTGTTGCAAACTTTCATTTTTCTTTCTAGACTCGATGAGTCTGAATTATTCTGACACCAACCAGATCTGAATCTCAGGCAGATATGATGGTTGGAACGTTTCCGAAGAATTATAATATTGGTCTCTTTGTAACCCAGTAACGTGGATGTCGTGGCCAACACATCTAGGCGGAAGACCCATTATTGTAGGCTCTTGATTGAGAAAGTTGGCTACCTCCCCATAAGGATTTCGTGGGATTTACTCCCTAGTTGACCCTTATGGATTTTTGAGATCCCGAAGTCCGACCTTTACTTGATGTTCTATATATCAAACCATATCTATGAATGGATTACGCTAGCACATTAAGGAGAACATTAGAAGCGGAGTGCTAAATGTCTCTCGGTCGATCATCCAGATTTTGTTTCCTTGGCTCTGCTAAGGTGAAATCTGAGAAGGTGTTATCTTCTTTTGCATCTGCATCATCCATCACCATTCATCATGGTAGTAAGTTGTGTTGCCAGGATCCTTGACACGGATATTGATAAAACCTTGATGATTATGGAAATTCTCAAGTTCTTGAGAGCACACACAAGCACTAGGTGTTATCATCGTCATAACTAGGATTGCTCCTAGCTTCCTCGGTTATGCTATAAATTTTCAAACAGTGTACTCACTCTCTACTGTTGAGCTTCTCCCCAGTTACTAGAATCATTCCAAGCTTTAGCATTTTGTTCCATCTTGCCCCACAATTGTGCCATTCCACCATGGATCCCATCCATCTCCGATGATAAGCAAAATCAACCCTTGTGTTGTCTTCAACAAGGTAATCCACATCATCTATACTGGTCCGGGTATGTCATTCCACCGAAAGCCTCCAAATGATCGATTTTGATTTGCCTTAAGCTGGTATAAAAAATTTCAATGATCTCGGAATCAAAGGTAATTCTTTTTGCCACTTAAGGGGATATTTCTACGAGTCACCCTCCTCCCAGATGTCTCGTTATGTTATCATGGCAACCCAACTCCTCGCTACGTTGACAACCGTTCACCACCTTCTTAAGCGTGAAATTGTTGTCTACCTAGTGAACCTTCGCCATCTGTTCCACTCCATCCCTCCAGATGTATGCTTCGTGTCTCAGCTCGAGAGGTGTTTCAATGTCTCACTCCGTGAGTTGATCCTGAGTTGTTCGATATTCGAGAAGATCGATCCTTCTAGAATTTTCCTTTCCTCTCGTTGCCATGTTGGTTGGAGTTCTCAGAGCAAGACATCGAGACAATGATGGTGATCGAATCAATGTTCTTATGAAGGGCAACTTGGATCGTGAAGATTGTGTTAGGTTGCGTTCCCCCTTCGTCTTACCCTACGCTTGAATCTCGGGACGAGATTCTTGCTTAGTGGGGGTGAGTTGTCACATCCCCAGTTCAGGCCTTGTTTGTCTTTGCTTTAGCTTCCATGCATCATATTTAAGTTCTTTTGAAAACTTGAAATGGGGATGCTTAAACCCTAGCACCAAATGAATTCAACTAGGGTCAAAATAATTTTTTTTTCATTGAACTCAAAATGCCCTCTAAAAATGTTCAACATTTCTGGTTTGAGGTGTAAGCATCTACCAGAAATGGTTTATATTTTTGCAGGACATATTGGGCTCTGAATTAAATCATACTCTATTTGCATTTGGGCATTTAAATGCTATAAAATATTTTAAATGCTCAAATAATCATAAACTAAAATGTTTACTGTTGGATATATTCTAAACAGTAGCCATGATTAGTTTCATGATTTTTGGATCTGTTTAAGTATTTTATATAAAGCCTTAAAGATTACGGAATAATAGAAAATAGAAACAATAAATAAAAGAGAGAGAGAGATTTTACCTGGGCCACTTACCTGGCCGCAACCCACCTGGCAGGCCCAGCACTGTGCTGGCCCATGCCAGCCAGCTGCTTCGTCCTTGCCAGGCAGGCACAGAGGTGACGCCGGCGACCACGAGCTCGCCACGGCGCCACCTGCTTGCCGCCCGCGCCCCTGGACACATCGGTGAGCTCCACGTCATCGCCCTACCCCCTGGACCCTCCATTCGCCCCCAACGTCTCTCCCTCGCCCGTTCCCCGCCATGGCCGAAGCCTCCATGGACGCGCCGGCGTAACCCCGCGCCCACAGCCACTGCCCCACCTCCCGACGCATCCCAGAGCTCCGCCTCGACCTTCTCCCCCTCCTCACCTCGCCAAGTGAGCCAGGAAGCTCTGTTTCGTCTTCACCGTCGTCGTCTTCAACCTGCGGCCGCCGAGATCGCCTCCGCCACCCCGTTTTCTCCGGTCATCCCCCGAGCTCGTCATCCACCCCACGACGATCACCGTGAGCTTTTGCCTATCCTCCCCCTCTCAGTTCGCTCTGCCACACACCGTAGCGACCACAGCGCACTCACCCGGACGCGCTGCCGCCCGCACTCGCCGCCGGTGATGCTCCAGTGACCATTTGGTCCCGGGCATGCGCCCAATGCGCTCCCCGCATCGCGTAGAGCCTCCATGGCACCTCACCGCGCTCGGTTGCGCACCGCAGCCCCATCCACACTTGCACCCGAGCTTCGGCCGCTGCCGAGCTCGTCGCCGGCACCACTCCGGCCACTCCCCGGCCGCGCCACCACCACGGTTGGATGCGGACGAGTGTCCGCATCCCATAGCTGTGCTTCGCGCGCTAAACGGCACCCTGTAGGCGGATCCCGCAGCGCACCGCCGCGTTTGGAATCGTCGGCGGCTAAACGCCAGCAAGTTGACCCGCTGATCGTTGACTGGGTGGGCCCAGTTTGACCTTTCTGGGTCACTGACGTGTGGGCCCCAGACCGCTAACTAAACTAGGTTAGTGTTAGTTTAACGCTAATTAAACTTAATTAGTTTAACTAACTACTGACACACGGGACCCACTGGACAGGTTTGACCTGGACCGGGTCAGTTGACCTGCTGAGGTCAGCGTGATGCAATGCTGACGCAGTAATAGGTTTTTCTAGATTTATTCTTATACAGGAAATTCCAGAAAATACCACAAACTTTAGAAACTCATAGAAATTAATCTGTAGCTCCAAATGCAAAGTTTTATATATGAAAAATGATCAGAAAAATCCAATCTGTCCATCTGTACCATTTTCATGCATGTTAGAACACTTTAACCTTGCTGTTTAGGTGAAACAACGTAATGCACTAATATGACCTTTTAAAATGGGTTTGCATTTGAATCTTTGGTTCAAATGGACTCATCCCTCCCTGTTCTAGCTTGCATTAGCCCAAAACACATTCATATTGCCATGTCATAGCATGCATCATATTGTGCATTGCATTGATCGTGTTTCTTCTCTGTTTGGCGGTGTTGTTCCCCCTCGGTAGACGTTGTATCGATGTTGTGATTGTTGACACTGATGAAGACTCAATGCTATCTTCAGAAGTGCCAGGCAAGCAAAACCCCCTTGTTCATTCCGATACAGTCCCACTCTCTCGCTTCTGCTCTCTTTTACTGCATTAGGACAACAACGATTCATCTGTTACTTGCTGCGGTAGTTGAACCCCTTTATCCTCTGCATGACCTGTCATTGCCACAGTAAATAGATGAAACCCACTAGCATGAGTAGGAGTTGTTTGAGCCCTGTTGTGCCTACTCATTCATGCTTGTTTGTCATGCCTACTACTGCTTAGAGTTGAGTCAGGTCTGATTCATCGGGGATGAATCAGAGGTGTGTGAACATGTCCTACTGTGTGTGAGCTAAGTGTGTGAACACGATTTGGTAAAGGTATCGGTGAGAGGCCATGTAGGAGTACATGGTGGGTTGTCTCATTGAAGCCGTCCTCAGGAACTGAGTTCTGTGTTTGTGATCCATGATTCAGCTACTACCATGCGTTGGGCCCTAAAATATGATCCCACTCGACTTCTTAATCGCCCTTGTCCTCTGTCCAGGAGTTGCAAGTAGTTTCTGGTGTTTGTAGTATGCTGGAGGCTGTGGGCAGCGCTGACCCGAGGGGTGGGCTGTGATGCGGTAGGCACGTGGCCGGGTATGCCGGGCGCCCGTTTGGTGTCACGGAACCCTGTACACATTGTTTGGGGCCGTATGTGGAAACCTCGGCCGGACTCCCTGTGGATGGAACCTGAATAGGTGACAAACCTGGACTAGAGACTTGAGTGTTTAGGTAGGTCGTGGTCTACACCCACTTCGGCTTTCGCTTGAAGTCTGCCGAGCACATGTCGTGTGCAGACGCTAAGTGGTGGAAACATGTATGAAGAAGTACACCCCTGCAGGGTTAACATCATCTATTCGAATAGCCGTGTCCGCGGTAAAGGACTTCTGGGTTACCTATAACAGTTCATAGACAAGTGAAAGTGGATACTTTAAAATGCGCAAGATAAGCGTGAGTGCTATGGATGGTGTTCTCGTAGGGAGACGGGAGCGGATCCATAGTGGTGTGTTGATATGGTGAATATGTGGACTCGTGTGCGCCACCTCAAAAGAGTTACTTGCAGTCGTAGTTCAGGATAGCCACCGAGTCAAAGCTGGCTTGCTGCAGTTAAACCCCACCATCCCCTTGTTGATAATGATGCATATGTAGTTAGTTCTGATGTAAGTCTTGCTGGGTACATTTGTACTCACGTTTGCCTATTTTATGTTTTTGCAGAGAGACTTCAGTCTCACTAGTAGTTCCATGTGGACTTCGAGGTTTAGCTTGTTACCTCAGCTATGATCTTGTGCCCTTGGCAGGATCTTGTAGATCGTGAGGCTTCTCAGCCTTTTTCATTTGTAGATGTTTGTACTCAGACATGTTAAGCTTCCGCATGTGTTTGACTTGTATGCTCTGAATGTTGGGTCGTGATACCCATGTTTGTAATATCTTGCTCCTCGGAGCCTAATGAATTAATACTTGAGTTGTAGAGTCATGTTGTGATGCCATGTTGTATTTGCACATATCGAGCATATTGTGTGTATGTTATTGAAATGCTTGGTATGTGTGGGATCTGACTATCTAGTTGTTTATCCTTAGTAGCCTCTCTTACCGGGAAATGTCTCCTAGTGCTTCCACTGAGCCATGGTAGCTTGCTACTTCTCCGGAACACTTAGGCTGGCCGGCATGTGTCCTTCTTCGTTCCTGTGTCTGTCCCTTCAGGGATATGTCACGCGATGTTTACCGGAGTCCTGCTAGCCCAGTTGCTACAGCCCGGATTCACTCGCTGATGACCGACACGTTCGTTGTTCGGTCATGTATGCCTGTCCCTGTAAGTTAGTGCCACTTTGGGTTCACGACTAGCCATGTCAGCCCGGGTTCTTTGTCATATGGATGCTAGCGACACTATCATATACGTGAGCCAAAAGGCGCAAACAGTCCCGGGCGAGGTAAGGTGGCACCCGTGGGAATACCGTGCGTGAGGCCGCAAAGTGATATGAAGTGTTACATGCTAGATTGGTGTGACTTAGGATCGGGGTCCTGACACGCAGACGGAGGGCCTGGTTGGGGCCGAATTGCTGGCCGCCTTCGTCGCGCGCCGAGTCCTCCCTCTCCATGGCCGGCCTCATCTGATCAGTCAGATGAGCGACCGCCGGGACCCGAGTCGGATGTGCACCAGGGACATGCCCCATGCAGAGGTGGCGAACATGGTGAATCACATCGCAAACTGCGAGCTTGCGGCGGACTGGCAGTTCGGCAAGGAGCCGTACTCGCGCGCCAATCCCCCTCCGGCGGTAAGTCACATCTCTTGTTGCTCTGTTTTCTTTGTAGCCGAATCCGACTTCTGATTTTTTTTGGTTTCTCTGAGTCAGAATCCCCTCATTCAGCCTGCAGCCGGCGTCGAAAGACCGCCCCGTGAATTCTTTCCTGTCCGGGCGGAGAGCAACGTCGATGACCCCAACTTGGGGGCGGTGGCGATGGAGGTCGACACCGAAGGCGGACGAGGGGGAGCGGGAAGCGGCTTCAGGCCCTCGGCCACCTTCGCCGACTGGCCTGAAGACGATGTCGAAGGGGAAGTCGCCCCGCGCCGCCAGCCAAGGGTCAGCCTGCCGGGTGCGAGTTCCTCCACTGGCCTAGCCGGCCAAGGCGGCGTGAAGACGCGCCACGCCAGGCTGAGTTCACTCGGCGGCAAACCGAAGAAGTTCAAGGGGGCGGCCGCCGTGACCAAACGGGAGGAGGCGGCTGCGAGGGCCAACCGTTTCCGCAAGGAAGTGAAGAGGCCGCCACTGGTCTCTGCGTAAGTGTTTCTGCCTTCGCCTTATTTTCCTTTGGTGAATTCTGTCCGAGTTTTTTACACCCCCTCCTTGCTTCAGGGCTCCTCTTACCCTTGAAAGGGTCGCCGCCCCCTCCGTCATGGGGTCGGCGGAGACGTCCACCAACACTCGGCGGGTTGACCCCGCCGCCGACCTCTGGGAGGCGATGGAGCAAAACGTGCGGGAGAAGCGCGACGAGGAGGAGGCCGACCGCCTGGAGAAAGCGGAGGCTGAGAAGGCGGCGGCCTCTGCCCAGAAAAAATTGGAAGAGGCCGAAGCCGCCGTTACAGCAAGGCGGCAAGCTGAGGAGGCCGCGCACCACCAATCGGTGTTGTTCGTCATCCCGATGTCCTCCGCGCCGCCGCCCACGGAGTTCAAGGCGCAGACTGGAGAAGCCGGCGCCGAGAACCCCATCGTGGAGAAGGAAAGCGGCGAAGCCTCCATGTCGGACACGCTCATGCCGCCACCGCCGCCTCCGCCGCCGTCTGGGAGCGCGCGCGGAAAACAGCCGGCGGGCCCGCCGGTGCCGCTGACCGCGGACAAGTCCGAGGCGAGGCTGCTCCTCCAAGTTGCCTCTCGAGCGCGCCGCCGCCTTGAGAAGGCGACTTCGGCGTCGCGACCCTTGGAGACCAGCGCCGCCAGCTCGGCTATCCCAGACGCCGAGGCGACAAGCGACCCGCCCATTGGGTGGTTGCATGGAGGCGGCACAGGTCCGCTAAACCAGGCATGTCTGGACGTCCAGGAGAAGCTGCGAGCTAAGGGCGACGCCCTTCCAAACTGCACCAGGGCGCATCTGGCATCCCGAACGGCCATCCGAGTACGCCTTCTTCTTTTGATTCTTGTTTTTCTTGTTCTTCTCTGTGGGGGCGCGCCAGCGCACCCACCGGGTGTAGTCCCCGAGTCTCGGGCCGGCTGCTGAGCAGGCGGTTCGGAACTCCCTCTGGCGAGTTCCAAATGTTTAACTTTGTCTGAAATGCTTATTACAGGAGTATGACAACCTCCGCGCTACTGCCTTCAACCGCAATGTTGAGGAGCTGGGCAAGCGGACTGCTGACTTGTCAGAGAGCCGGAATGAGTCCTTCTTCTTTTTCGCGGGGGTGTGCTGGCGCACCCACGGGCTATAGTCCCCGAGATTCAGGCCGACTGGCGAGCAGTCGGGCCGGAACTTCTCATCGACTTTCCTTGTTGACGACTTATCGTCTTTTTTCTTTTTTCTACTTCAGAGCCCAACGCCACTCTTCAACAGCAGCTGGGCGAGGCCAGCACCGCCTTGCACGCCAAGGGGGAGGAGTGCAGCAAGCTTGTCATGGAGCGTGATCTGCTGGTTGCGCAGCTGGCGGAGCAAAAGGAGCTGCTCAAGAAGGTGCAGGAGGAGGCAGATAAGAAAGAGGCTGCGCTCCTGGCCGAGTTTGAGAGCGAGCGCTCCTACTGGACCGACAGGGAGGCGCAGCTGACTTCCGGCTTCCATGAGATCGAGAACATCGTCGATGGTGAGTTTCTTGGTTTCCTTTGAGCCGCCGACCATGGGTGGGGCCGACTTTTTCCTCTGACTTTTTCTTTTTTGTCTTGGCAGACTTCTTCCCTGGCCACTCGCAGGCAGTCACTCAGGCCATCGAGGCTGATCGTGAGGCACGAAGGGCAAATGGCGTGGAGATCGCTGCCAACGCCCCCCTGACCATCGACGAGCAGCTTCTGAGTATCGAGGCTCGTCTTCGGCTGGCCCATCGGTTGATGCGCCGACTTCAGCGTGCTGGCGCCCAGGCGGTTGCCGCTCTGTGGCCAGACGCGCCGGTTCTATGCACTGCCAGTCGAACTGCCGACTGGCTGGATGTCGCAGCTGGCCGTCTTGAAGCCTGGAAGGGCTCTTCAGCCCGGGCCGGAGCGCGCCGGGCCTTGGAATTTGTCAAGGCATGGTATCCGGGGCTGGACCTGGACCGGCTGGCCGCGTTCCGGTCAGAGGCCCAGGCGGAGCTGGTGGCTGTGGAGGGTGCCCTCGTCGAGCATGCGGCGGTGATTGTTGACTACATAGACACTAGTGTCTTTGTCCCCGAGCGGGCTGCAGGCGGCGAGGAGGTGCCGCCGGAGTGGTTCGGGATGAACCCGGACTATGACGAGGACTCGGCAGAGCTGATTGGCTCCAGCACCCAGGAGGAAGACGAGGCGGAGGACGAAGGCGAGACAGAGGCGCCAGAAGACGGGGCGGGCGACTAGCCTCAGCTCGACCGCGCCTCCAGCAACGAACCGCGTCTGGAGAAGGCGACTGCCACCAGAGATGATCAAGCCGAGACTGCTCAGCCGGCCGCCCCGACGCCTGACACCGCCGTCTCCTCCGACCCTCTGAACTCGGATGCCGCCTCCTAGGCTGCCGTCTTTGCCTTCGCTTCATCTACCTTAGTAGTCTTTAAAAAACTTTGTTAATTCGAAAAATTCCACCCGCGGGGTGTATCTTGAACTTCTACTTGAAGATTCGGCCAAGGGCCTATGTAAATATTTATCCGAGTTCTATCTTTCCTTGCTCATTGCTCTTTTGGCTTTTCCCTTTGCTGCCTTCCCTTAGTTGCCTCCTTGCCAGACGGACAACCGCTCCGCGGAATGCCGCTGGATCAAACGCTTGGCTACTTTAGGAAGGCAAGTACTCGACCATTTTAGAGTCTCTTTAACAAGTTGGATAGAAAGCGGCAAGCCAACTACTCACGAGTCGGCTTTTACTTGAAAGATGCTGGAAGCCGTCTTAAGCTATGTTTGTGCTTTGGGTCCTTAGCCATTTTTCGTGTGGGCGCCCGTTCTTCCTTACTCCTGCCTACCAAACAGTCGCTCTGCGAGCTGCGGCTTTGACAAGAGACGGCTTAGGCACCACACACTACTTGTCTGACTGCGGGAAGCACTTTATAGCGTGAGGCAGCGAGTCCCCGGGCCGACTAGTCGAGCCTGGTGCCAGGCGGCATTAACAAAGAGTAATATACTCGAAGGCATAATTCTTATCATATAGATAACGAAAAAGGGAAGTCCCCGAGCTCGTCTCAGGGGGCCCAAAGTCTTGGTACTTTAATACAAAGGGTAGCGTGATACATACTGCATCAACTGTAAAATCTTCGGAGAAGATTTGCATTCCACGGGCGCTCTATCTCTTTGCCGGAGTCGTCCCTCTTGCGCGCTCGGGGCTTCTGAGCGTCGATCGGGTAGTAGGAGTCGTTTCCCAGCACCTTGCTGATAATGAAGGGGCCTTCCCAAGGTGCCGACAGCTTGTGCTGGCCGGCTGTTTGCTGGATCAGTCGGAGCACAAGGTCGCCCTCTTGGAAAGATCTTGGCTTGACCTTCCTGTTGTAGTATCGGCGCAGACTCTGCTGGTAGATGCTGGACCGGCTGAGTGCCAACAACCGGCCCTCTTCCAGCAGATCGAAGCCGTCTTGACGTGCTTCTTCTGCTTCTTCCTCGGTGTACATGGTGACTCGCGGGGAGTCGAACTCTATGTCCGTCGGGATGACGGCTTCGGCACCGTAGACGAGGAAGAAGGGTGTGAAGCCGGTTGACTTGTTTGGAGTCGTGCGCAGACTCCAGAGGACGGCCGGCAGCTCCTCAAGCCAGCAGCTGGCTGATCGCTCCAACGGCTCGACCAGTCGAGGCTTGATGGCAGATAAGATGAGGCCGTTTGCTCGCTCCACCTGGCCGTTTGACTGCGGATGGGCAACAGACGCTAAGTCCAGTCGGATGCCTTGCATCGCGCAAAAACGGGCCAAGGCGCCTTTGGCAAAATTTGTGCCATTGTCGGTGATGATGCTGTGTGGTATGCCGTACCGAGTCGTGATGTCAGCGATGAAAGTCACTGCAGTCGGACCATTCAACTTCTTGATCGGTTTCACTTCTATCCACTTGGTGAACTTGTCCACCGCGACAAGTAGATGAGTTAAGCCACCTCGTGCCGTCTTGAATGGTCCCACCATGTCCAGGCCCCAAACCGCAATGGGCCAGGCGATGGGGATGGTCTTGAGTGTGGAAGCTGGCTGAAGCGGCTTGCAACGGAACATCTGGCACCCCTTGCATTTTTGGACTAATTCCTTGGCTTCTTCTAGGGCAGTCGGCTAGAAGAAACCATGCCGGAAGGCTTTGGTGACGAGTGCTCTTGAAGCCGCATGGTGACCGCGCTCACCTTCATGGACGTCTCTGAGAATTGCTTGGCCTTGTTCTGCCTCGACGCAGCGTTGGTAGACACCAGTGACGCTGCGCCTGACCAGCTCTCTGTTGACTATGGTGTAGGCTGCCTCTCGATGTTGCACTTGCCGAGCCAAGATTTCATCAGTTGGCAGCTCTCTGTTTACTAGGAACTTGAGGATGGGCTGGGCCCATGAGGGTGCTGCTATTTCTTCAATTGCCACTAGTGTGACTTGGACAAGGGCGGCTGGGCTGGGAGGCGGCGGGTTGGAGTCCGCAGCCGCTTGCTGACTTGACGAAGTCCCCGGGCCGACTGGAGCAGTCCCCGGGCCGAGTTCTAGAGTCTTTGGTCTGGTCACCGCAGTCCCCGGGCCGGGTTCTAAAGTCCTCGGGCCGGTTTTGACTGCAGCTTTCTTGGAGTCGGATCCGACTTCTTCGGGTGGAGCTGGCACAAAGATTGAGTCTGACTCTGGTGAAGGCTTGATAGACGGCTTGAGGAGGCGCCGAAGGGCGACGCCGGATGGTATTGCTTGGCGGGTGGAGCCGATTCGTGCCAAGGCGTCTGCTTGGTCGTTGTCGTTCCTTGGCACGTGGAGGAACTCGCACCCCTCAAAGTATCCGCTGAGTTGCTACCCAAGGAAGCGGTAGCTCGCCATGTTTGCGTCCTTGGCGTCCCAATCGCCAGATGATTGCTGGACCACCAAGTCAGAGTCGCCATAACACAGGATCCGGCGAATGCCAAGTTCCTTGGCAAGCCGGAGCCCGTGAATGAGCGCCTCGTACTCGGCCACGTTGTTGGAGGCGGCAAAATGGATCTGCAGCGCATATCTGAGCTTATCGCCTTTGGGGGAAGTGAGGATGACGCCGGCTCCTAGGCCAGTGCGCATCTTGGAGCCATCAAAATGCATCCGCCAATGGGTGGAGTCGGGCGCTGGTGGCAGGTACTGGGTCTCGGCCCAGTCGACGAGGAAATCGGCCAGTGCTTATGACTTGATGGCGGCGTAGGGCTTATAGTAGATGGTGTAGGGATCCAGGTCGATGGCCCATTTGGCCACTCGGCCAGAAGCATCTCGGCTTCCGATGATTTCGACTAGTGGGGTTGTGCAGACCATGGTGATTGCATGCTCCTGGAAGTAAGGCTTCAATTTCTTGGCGGCAAAGTGCACGCCGTAGCACATCTTCTGGTAGTGGGGGTAGTTCTGCTTGGAGGCCAACAATACTTCGCTCGGGTAATATACTGGTCTCTGGACAGGTAGCGCCTTGCCTTCCTCCTTGCGCTCGACTACAATGACTGTGCTGACTACCCGGCTGGTGGCGGCAATGTATAGGAGCATGGGCTCTTTGGGAGTCGGAGCCGCCAGCACAGGGGGAGTAGTCAACATTTTCTTCAGTTGGAGAAAAGCCTCGTCCGCCTTGGGAGTCCATTCAAAAAAGGTCGTCTTTTTCATGAGCTGATATAAGGATAGAGCCTTCTCACCCAGCCGACTGATGAATCGGCTGATGGACGCCAAACAGCCGGTGAACTTTTGCACATCTAACAGTCGTCTGGGTGCTTCCATCCTCTCGATGTCCTTGATCTTCACAGGGTTGCACTCTATGCCGCGTTCAGAGACCAGGAAACCAAGGAGCTGGCCGGCTGGTACTCCGAAGATGCACTTCTCGGGTTTGATCTTGATCTAGAATCGGTGCAGGTTCTCAAAGCTTTCCTTGAGGTCTTCCAACAGAGTTCCACGTTTTCCCGTCTTCACCACCACGTCATCCACATAGACGTGGGCATTTCTGCCGAGTTGCTTGAGGAGGCACTTCTGCATGCAACGCTGAAAGGTGGCGCCGGCATTCCTCAAGCCGAACGTCATGGTCAGGTAGCAGAAGGCACCAAACGGCATGATGAAGGCGGTCTTCAGTCTATCAGCCGGGTTCAGCTTGATCTGGTGATATCCAGAATATGCATCCAAGAAACTCAACAACTCGCATCCGGCTGTGGAGTCTATCACCTGATCAATTCTTGGCAGAGCGAATGGGTCCTTGGGACATGTTTTATTGAGGCTTGTGTAGTCGATACACATCCGCCACTGCTTGTTCTTCTTCAGCACCAGTACTGGGTTTGCTAGCCACTCTGGGAAATTAACTTCCATAATGAAGCCGGGTGCCAGGAGCCGGGCTATTTCTTCTCCAACAACTCTTCTCTTCTCTTCTTACAGGCGGCACAAGGGCTGCCTGACGGGCTTCACATCAGACCGGACATGTAACTTGTGCTCGGCGAATTCCGTCGGTACACCAGGCATGTCTTTAGGGGACCATGCGAAGATGTCTCGATTCTCATGGAGGAAATCGACGAGCTCGCCTTCCTATTTGCTGTCAAGGTTTGTACCCATGATAGCGTACCTCTCTGGGTGCTCCGGGTCCAAAGGTATCTTCTTCGTTTCTCTGGCCGGCTTGAATGATCCTTCTGCTTCCGACTCCTTGGGGTCGGGCGACATCTCGGGCTGCTTGCCGGCCATCGCCACAACCCGATCAAGAAGCCGCTTCTCAGCCTTGATCACCAAGGACTCGGCCAGCTGACTGCTTTTAGCCGCGCAAGTGGACGACTTTCTGTAGTCACCGGCTACGGTTAGAATTCCCTTGGAACTCGGCATCTTCATCTTGAGGTAGGCGTAGTGGGGGACTGCCATGAACTTGGCCAAGGCTGGTCAGCCAAGCAACGCATGGTACGGGCTTTCGAGGTCCACCACTTCAAACCAAATTGGCTCTCGGCGGAAATGATCTTTGTCCCCAAAGAGGACGTCTATTAGGATCTTGCTGGTTGGTGAGCAGGAAAGGCCGGGAACAATGCCGTGGAACACAGTCCGACTGCTCTGAAGCTGTCTTTGCTTGATTCCTAACTTCTCCATCGTATCCTTGTACAGGATGTTGATACTGCTGCCTCCGTCTATCAGCAGTCGCGAGAAGCGAGCGGCCCACCTATCTGTGGTGAGTGTGGCGCCTAAGACCAGGGCGTAGGAGCCTGGATTCGGCATCACCTCTGGGTGATCAGCTCTGCTCCAACTGATGGGCCTTTCGGACCAATGCATGAACTCTGGAGTGCTTGACGCGACTGCGTTCACCTCTTGCTGCTGCTGGCGCCTGCTGCGTCGATCGTCAGCCACACTGGTGAACACCACATAAGCTCCGTGCTCATCTGGGAACTCGTCTTGCATCGCGCCGACTAGCCTGACAGCCGGCTGCTGGGGCGGCTATGGAGGAGGCGGCCCAGCAGGCGGGGGAGGGAGTAGGCCGTCTCCCTTGGCGATTCTGGTCAGCCAGTGGCATTTCCGGGTGGTGTGGTTTGACGGCTTCGCGCCGCTGTGGAACTTGCAGGGGCCATCCAGGGTCTGCTCGTAGGAGAAGGCCGGCAACCAGTTGGACTTGCCACCTTTTTGTCGCTTCACCGGAGGCTGCCCCTCCGGCTGCTGGTCTTCGACTGTTGCCACTGGCCGACTGTTGGAAGCCAGCTGCGGAGCCTTGCGCTTGTGGTCGTTCTGCTGCTGCCGCCGACTGGTGTCCCCAGCCGGAGTTCTTGGAGCCCGAGGGGCGACTTTTCCAGTCGCGCTGACTTGAATCTCCGCCTTCATGGAGGAGTCGGCTGTGGCGTACTTGTCTGCTGTGATCAGCAGCTCATCGAGGGTCTCCGGCTCGTCGCAGAGGAGCTTGTGCTTGAGGAGGGTGCCTTCTCTGCACCCGGCAGTAAAGTACTCGATAGCCTGCACCTCGTGCACGCCCTCGCAGGAGTTCCGAAGCTCGGCCCAGCGCGTGAGGTAGTCGCGAGTGGACTCGTTGGGGCCTTGCACGCACAAGGAGAGTTGGCGAGGCTTGGGAGGTCGCTTGTACGTGCTCGTGAAGTTGTGGACGAAGGCCTCGGTGAAGTCGACCCAGCTGTTGATGCTACGGGGCTTCAGACTATTCAACCATGTCCGGGCCGTGCCCTGGAGCATGAGCGGAACATATCTTACGGTTACACGCTTGTTGCCGTTTGCTATATTGACGGCTGTGGAGTAGTCAATCAGCCAGTCCTCCGGCTTCACGGTGCCGGTGTATTTGGGCGTGTCTCGGGGGAGCGTGAACCCTTTGGGAAAAGGCTCATCTCGGATGCGGGGTCCAAAACAGGGAGGACCCAACTCGTCTTCTTCTTCCAGCGCCAGGGATCGGTGGAGTCGGTCGATCCGGTGGCAGCCATTGTTCTCTCCGACTCCCTCTCGGCGGCCAAGGCGGTCACCGAGAGTCGGATGCTCTACGGGTGGCGGGGAGACTCACCTTTCTCTACGAGGAGGGGGAGGCAGATAGTCGTCCCGCCGTTCCACCGCTTTGGGGCGACCGTCTTGGTCGCGCTCGATGGTGATGCGAGTCCGACTGTGGCTGACAGCCGGCTCCTTGTCCTTCTTTCTGCGGACCCTGCCAGTCGGCGTCCGAGACATCGCGCCTTGGTCTCGGCGGAGTGGCGGGTCGTCGTTTTGTCGCCGCGGCGCCTCCGTGCGGCAGCCGGCTTCATTCTGCGCAGCAGCCGCGTTGAGGAGCTGCTGAACTCGCTCCGTCATCAGGCGGCGCTCTTCGCCCTCGAAGTTGTCGAGCTCATCCGCCGCCGCCTGGGCGGCGTAGATGTTCTCCGCAGGCGTGGCATACACAGGGCGATCGGCCCCGAACAGGTTGGCGATTGCCGCGCCGCGTTGCCGGACCGCGCCTAGGCGGCTAGGCCCAGTCGGAGCCGGCGAGCCGCCCACGGCGCGATCCGTCTCACCCTGGTAGGCTTCTGACAAGCATCTCATGCTTGCCAGCTTCTTTGCGCCCTCGATGAGCTGAAGGTGGCGCGCCTCCAGCGTCTCGGCGTCAGCGTCTCCCGGAATTGGCGCGGTTAGGTCTCGTAGAGCCGCGTCGAGTGGGTCATGAGCTCCCTCGCCGGAACGATCACCCTGATCGAGGACGAGGACCTCCGTGACGGTGCTTCCGCCACTCTCCACGCAAGGGAGCGGCTCTTCGTAGACCACCACGTTGGTGGGAAACGCGTCGAGCGACACGGTGTTGGAGTCGACCAGCATCGGATCGGTGGATCCTATGGACTCCAGGTCCACGGCAGGCTCGCCGGCGACGTGGAGTTGGTCGAGGAGACCCGCGAGGAGGCTCTCAGGGTCGCCCGTGCCTGCGTCGGACGCAGGCTCGTCGGAGAGGTGAACCTCGCCGATAAGCTCGGCGAGGCGGCTGGCCGTGTAGGCGATCTCAACACCGTGCAGCGCGTCAGCGCAGGCTCCATCTGGCATGCCGGGCTGGCTATGCTCGCCAGGGAGGAAAAGGGTTGCCGTCCAGAGCAGGTCTCCAGACGATGGTGCACCTCGCCCCACGGTGGGCGCCAAATGTCGGGGGTTGGGTACGACATATGCCAAAGGATGGCTTATCATGGTGGGAGCGAGTAGAACGTCGCCGGTGCCCGGAAGAGGGTGAGGCGAAGACATGCAAGCCGGCGGATCTTACCCAGCTTCAGGGCTCTCCGTGGAGATAACACCCCTACTGCTGCTCTGCGGGGTCTCCGCAGGGTCACTATGGCAAAATGAGTACAATGGTGCTCCTAGAGCTGTTTCTGGAGGTAGGAGAGGGCAAGGCTAGCTCTTTCCTTCCTATGTTCTGGGGTCTAGTGCTATCTGGGTCCGAACCCTTTGCATGGGCTTCCTGGGGGTTTACATAGGCCTACCCCCTAGGGGTACAAGGGTAATCCAGCTGGGCGCGGGTCCCAGCCGTCTGTCTCTCAGGCCGTCATCTTCTCCGCCGACTACTGCGGCCCGCCGACTGGTGGGCCCCGCGGACAGGCCTGGTACTGTAGCGGTGCTCCTGATGACGCTGGCTTGGTCATGAGGTCATGGCAACAGTGCCGCCGTCTGGCGGGCGTTCACTGTCGCCATTCCCCATCTTGTCTGATTAATGGCATGCAGGGCCCGTGGGAGGGGCCGGCCGACTCCAGGGGGCCGACTCCCACGGGTCCGTCTTCAGGGCGCTCTTGCCTTCTTCTGTCTACCCGCTGACAGGCGGTCCCGCCGTCCTTGGGTCGTACAGGCAGGCGTCATGGACACAGTGCGCTGCCCACTAAGGCTGAGGTCAGGGCCGGCATGGCAACAGTGCCGCGCCATGATGGAGATCTCCAGCGATATGGCGCACTGTAGCCATGCTGGTCCTTCATAGGCAGGGTAGAGATGGCCACGCTGTGACCGTTCCCCGCCCTATCCCTCGCGGCGAAGGCAGGGGTGGTTGGAGTCGCGAGCCGCCTACCCTTAGTCGGCTTCTCTGGAAGTTGTCAGCTGAGAGTCGGCTTATCTGGGAGTCATCCCTGGGACTTGGCATATCTGGGAGTCATCCCTGGGACTCGGCATATCTGGGAGTCGTCCCTGGGACTCGGCATATCTGGGAGTCGTCCCTGGGACTCGGCATATCTGGGAGTCGTCCCTGGGACTCGCCATATCTGGGAGTCGTCCCTGGGACTCGGCATATCTTGGAGTCGTCCCTCGGACTCGGCATATCTTGGAGGCATCCTTGGGACTCGGCATATCTGGGAGTCGTCCCTGGGACTCGGCATGAGCGACGCAGCCTGTCCCAATGTCTTGAAAGGTTCCAGGGCTCGGGTTAGCCTACCCGTGGCGCATTACTCCGACAGTCGCCGCTCCGCCTTAATGTGCACCTACACCGGTAGCACAAAGGATCCACTGCGCCACAACTCCGAGGAGTTAACTGATGATACCATCAATGAGATGAAAAAATCTCTTCTGAATGAGAGCCTAGCAGACTGCGGCAAGGTGGGCCTAAGCCCTTTCTGCGTAGCTAACCCAGCTCCACGAGTAAGCCGCCAAACATTGTTATTTTTCCTTCATCTTTAATACTTTGTTTAATTCAACATTTGATGACTTTCACAGGCTGATGATGATTTTTGGAAGAAAGAGTATGACCACGAAGTTGCCAAGAGAGCCAGGAAGGCCAAGAAAGCCGCCAAGAGAACCACCAAGAAGAAGGGAAAGAAGCCCAGCGCTTCTAAGCTGCTTGAGTTGGATGACACCTCTGAGTCGGAGGTAGCCCTTGACTCTCTTGGCTCCTTTTTCAACCATCTTATTGACATTGACTATCATCAGGATGACAGGGGACCAGTCAAGCTCTTGAAGAAGAGGTAACTATCATTTCATCCAACTCCGAGCTTTTGCCAAGACAGAAAATCCAAAGAGTGACCTGGAAAGTAAGATTTTCACACCCCTTAGCTCATCTGGATCCTCACTTTCTTTTGAGACAACAGCAGCATGAGAGCCGGCGACAGACTCGGACAAGCAAGGATGAAGAATTATCCTCTGGCTTATCGAACACTCCAAGGAAGCGTCGAAATGAGGTCACCCCCAACCTAAACTCTTTTTATCCTTTGGCGGGTCTCATCCGCCAACCACTCAATTCTTCCCACTCAAATTATCAGGAAACGTCTCATTCTTCCTCCGGCGACTCAACTCAATCGCATCTGCCGGCTTTCAAGACTGCTCCCGGGTAATAATAATTACTTACTTTCCCATTACGCTCCTTGATACTTATATTAACCTCTCATGACTTATGCAGTGGAAAATCCAAGCCCAGCAAAAAAACAAGGGTGAATAAGCCGGCCGAAGACCCGAAAGTCAGTGAACCGGAAGAACAAACTGCGGCACCTGAGGCCTCTGTTCCTCAACCATCTGAACCGGTTCTTGATATTCCACCAGTGATTCCTGACCCGCCTATCGATCAAACCAACGATGACTCTTTGAATCTTGAAGCCTCAAGCCCTGTTAAGATGGCTGAGGGAGTTCCGGACTAGGGGGTATCATGATCGGCCGGACTCCAAGACTATGAAGATACAAGATTGAAGACTTCGTCCCATGTCCGGATGGGACTTTCCTTAGCGTGGAAGGCAAGCTTGGCGATACGGATATGTAGATATCCTACCATTGTAACCGACTCTGTGTAACCCTAGCCCTCTCCGGTGTCTATATAAACCGGATGGCTTTAGTCCGTAGAACGAACAACAATCATACCATAGGCTAGCTTCTAGGGTTTAGCCTCCTTGATCTCGTGGTAGATCTACTCTTGTAACACACATCATCAATATTAATCAAGCAGGACGTAGGGTTTTACCTCCATCAAGAGGGCCTGAACCTGGGTAAAACATCGTGTCCCTTGTCTCCTGTTACCATCCGCCTAGATGCACAGTTCGGAACCCCCTACCAGAGATCTACCGGTTTTGACACCGACATTGCTGCTTTCATTGAGAGTTCCTCTGTATCGTCACCGATAGGCTCGATGGCTTCTTCGACCATCATCAACGACCCAGTCCATGGTGAGACCTTTCTCCCGGACAGATCTTCGTATCCGGCGACTTTGCACTGCGGACCAATTTTCTTGGCCATCTGGAGCAGATCGAAAGCTACGCCCCTGGCCGTCAGGTCAGATTTGGAAGTTTGAACTTCACGGCTGACATCCGCGGGGACTTGATCCTCGATGGATTCGAGCCACAGCCGAGCATGCCGCACTGTCACGGCGAGCATGATTTAGCTCTGCAGCCGGACAGTACCCTCGAGGCCGCACTCGAACCCGCTCCGATCTTCAATTCGGAGCCGGCTGCGCAGATCGAGGACGAATGGCTAGACACCGCCTCGGGGGCTGCAACCTCTACGGCGATAGAGCCGAACACTAACCTTGTTCCTCATAAAGCTTGTGACTCCGAGGTGTCGGACTCCTCGCCGAACTCTGAACCTCCCGCGCCCCCTCCGGTTGAATCCGATTGGGCGCCGATCATGGAGTTCACCGCAGCGGACATCTTTCAACACTCACCTTTCAGCGACATCTTGAGTTCGCTGAAGTGTCTCTCATTAGCAGGAGAGCCCTGGCCGGACTGCGGCCAGGACAGTTGGGATGTGGATGACGAAGAAATTCAAAGCCCACCCACCACCCAGTTAGTAGCCACTGTCGATGATCTAACCGACATCCTAAACTATGACTCCGAAGACATCGACGGTATGGATGACGATGCCGGAGACGACCAAGAATCAGCGCCTACCAGGCACGGGAAAGCCACCCAACTCACGACGTATACATGGTGGATACACCAAAAGGAAATAATGAGGAAAAACGGGACGTGGCGAAGGACAACTCCCCCAACAAACAACCAAAACGGCGACGCAAGCGCCGCCCGAAGACCGGCCTCGATAAAAACGGTACCCATACGGACCCGGCCCTAGAGCAGGGCGAAGCAGTGGACGACGCACATGTCACCAAGCAGCCAGCCGGACATGAACTGCACAAGCAACCCATCCCCGGCGAAGATGATCTCACATCACCAGAGCATACGAATCTTCATAAAAGGCTCGTCGCCACTGCAAGAAGTTTGAAGAAGCAAAAGCGGAAGCTCAAAACAGCGGAGGACGCACTCAGAATGAGATGGAGCAAAGTACTCAACAGCGCAGATAAACATGGCGCTAGTCACCAGACAAAGAGCAACCCGAAGCGCAAGCTGTTGCTCGAATTTGACGAGGAGGCCTTAGAGCCCCCGTAGTCAAAAAAGAAAGAAGCCGCCTGGCCGGATAGACGACCAGATGACAGGCCAAGAGCAACAAGGGGCGCCGCACACAAACCGGCACACGATCAGCATAAAGATCCTCGGAAAAAGGACGACCCAGTCAGATCTATTTATGGGCCAAAAAAGAAGACTCCAGGAAGCAACATAACCCGCCGAGCATTTGAAGACAACGGCACACCCAAATACAGGGGCGCCGCACACCCACTATGTTTCACCGACGAGGTACTGGATCATGGATTTCCAGCGGGATTCAAACCCGTAAACATAGAGGCATATGACGGAACAACAGTCCCCGGAGTCTGGATTGAGGATTACATCCTACACATACATATGGCCAGAGGAGACGATCTCCATGCCATAAAATACCTACCCCTCAAGCTCAAAGGGCCAGCTCGGCATTGGCTTAAAAGCCTCCCGGAAAATACCATTGGAAGTTGGGAAGAGCTCGAGGATGCGTTTCGAGCAAATTTTCAGGGGACCTATGTCCGCCCTCCGAATGCAGACGATTTAAGTCACATAACTCAACAGCCCTGAGAGTCAGCACGCAAATTCTGGAACAGGTTCCTCACTAAAAAGAACCAAATAGTCGACTGTCCGGACGCCGAAGCCTTATCAGCCTTTAAACACAACGTCCGAGACGAATGGCTTGCCAGACACCTCGGCCAGGAAAAACCAAGAACAATGGCCGCACTAACAAGCCTCATGACCCGCTTTTGCACGGGGGAAGACAACTGGCTGGCTAGATAAAGCACCAGCGACCCAAGTACATCCGAAGTCAGGGATGGAAATGGAAAACCACGACGCAGAAAAGATCAGCGCCGGAATAAGGAAAATGGCCCGAATAGTACGGCGGTCAACGCTAGATTCTAAGGCTCTTGGCCGAATAACAAAACACTGCCCCTCAAGGACAACAGTGACGACCTTTCTAACCTAAACAAGATTCTGGATAGACTATGTCAAATACATGGTACCTCCGGGAAGCCTGCAAACCATACCCACAGAGATTGTTGGGTCTTCAAACAGTCCGACCGACTTAATGCCGAATACAAGGGGCTCGACACACCAAGCGAAAGTGACGAAACCCAAAAGCAGCACTCCGGAAAATAGAAGACTTTCCCACTAGAAGTCAAAACAGTGAACTCACTTCATGTGATAACACGAAAAGACAGCGCGGCACCTGCAATACCAGGACACCGCCCGCAGAATGGGGATAGACCCTACCAAAATTCGCCATAGTAGCACTTCCTTCAAAGGAGTGACGCCAGGCCTTTAAGCCAATTATACAGGCTCTGTATCACTATAGGTTGTGTCTGGTTCATCCGACAACCTCCGTCGCAAAAAGCTCACTCTCCATCGCCCCATTCAGACAGTAGCCCTTAAGCACTACTGGGGCGCACAGCTTTCGCCAGCCCTAATGCAATAGCACATTACGCGTTTTTTACGCTTAAGCATGCCCGGTCAACGTGGCATAATTTCATTAAAAAGTAACTCCGAGTGTTCCTCGACCACGGAGAACGTGAGACTGCTTCGACAGCCACACACTAATCAGACCTTGCAGGTCAAAGCCCCTAAAAACAGGTCATTCAGACCTCGGACATGGTTAGGTGAGTCCGGCGTAACTAAACAAGGGGCTTCCCAGCCGCATACCCCCTTTATAAGGGGCCGCGTGTATAAATGATGAGAGCCAATAAAGCTCAACTTTCTTCATTTTATTCTATTTTAATACAACTTCTGCATGATATTTCTTGGAAACTAAGTCCTTCTCTTTTACAGATGAAGCACGTGCTACACCCGTCCAGGATACAGCACAACGGAGACACAGGCGCAGACGTGCAGCAGGGACCCGTTGCAAGGATTCTTTTCAGATTAAGACCCTGCGTAAACCTTTCTTACTGTCTCTTGTTGATACACATCCCCAAGTTTCCCACCATAGCTGAGGAGGAGGCTGGCGTTTTGGCATCGGCCGCGTCATAAGTTCCTGCCTGTACCTGGACACTAGGGGCTTAGGGCATTGTTCTGCCCGGTATCATAAAGACCAAACACCTCAGGGAGTGTTCGGCGTCTCGAGTTAGGCCTTATATGCATCAGCTCCGAATCATGTCTCTGGTCAAATGTTGGGTTTGCCCGGCTCCTGTGTTTTGCTGCCTTACGTTCCGTATCATCGGCTAACGCGGCACCAGGAAAACTACTGCAATTGTGCCCCGGTTCGGCCGGACGAGCACCTCAGTAGAGAAAGCCGAAAACTGATTGTCATGATATAGTGAGAGACTGGTAAACCACTCGATCGACCATTGGAATGTTTAGAATTCCTCCGCTTTGACGAAGGACCGCTTCCCAGTCAGGCACATATGCGCCCCGAGTTCGGGGAAGAGCGGTGCCACCAGGGGCTATATAGTAGCCCCACATTCGAGCTCCTATGGCTAAGTGAAAGTGATAAAGCATTATAGTCTGGTTGCCTAGTTTGCTACGCTATCACCTCCTTAAAAGGACCAAGACGTTGGATTAAGTGTGAAAAAGCGCTTTTCTTTTTGCAAACACCCCCGCACTATGTGCGTGGGGGCTGAAGCCAAAGACTGGCATCTTTCAGATTATACATACATATACGGCCGCACAGGAGATAGTTCAATACTTGAACACACAAGTATAAAAAGTTATTGCATTATAAACATGATCTCAAAAATCATACATGTCATTCAAACATAACATCTTTCGAGCACTGCGACTCTATTAAACGAGCGCCCTGCAGGACTTCCCCAAAATAGTGCTCGGTGGGGAATGGGATTTTGTCCGAACCCCGGGATGCAACAGCGGTGGCATCCATCTCCGCCCAGTATGTCTTACCACGGGCGAGAGCCATCCGTGCACCTTCTATGCATGCCGACCACTTCATCGCCCCAATACGCGGCACCGCCCCAAGGAACTGCTGCAACAAGCCAAAATAACTCTTCGGCTTGGGCCTTTTCGGCCACAGATGAGCGACCACATCCGTCATGGCAAGTCCGGACAATCTATTCAGCTCAGCCCACTCAACCAGCCGATCACTCAACGGAAGTGGACGCTCCGGACTATGGAATTGAGACCAGAAAAGCTCTTCCATTTCGTGATCCTCTTGGCTTCGAAAGTGCACGACTGCGTCCGCCGCACTCGCCGCCAAGTCCAGATAAGGATCCTCCGCACCGTACAATCGGCCCAGCCGAGCATACTTCAGATCCGTGAACTTCCTACGCAGCATAAAGGGCTTTCCAGCCACAATGTCTCCGACCTGACGCAGTTCCTCCTTCATAGCCCGCATCGCACTACGGGCATCCTTGGCTTCGGCGTCGGCCTTCTTCACGTCCTCTTGCTCCGCTCGGCGTTCTCTTTCAAGAACCTCCAGGCGGTCGGTAGCAACTTTTAATTTCGTGGCCATTCCGGCCATCTCCTCCCTGCTTCGGCAGTGAGCAGCCTTCTCGGCTTCTAGCTCTTCCGCTGCCTTCGAGGCAGCCTCCTTGCTTTTTCTGGCTTGCTCCTTGGCCCGAGCAAGTTCTGCTCGAAGGCCTTCCATAGCAGCAGCACTATCTGCATCAGGCATACAAATTGTAAGGAATGGGCGTCAACTCCCTTACTAGGCGATCGTAGAGCAACCACATACCTTGTGACTCATCAAGTCGTTTATTGACCAGCGAGATGTCCGCATCTGCAATGTCGAGTTGCCTCTTCAGCTCGGCAAATCCATCAGTCTGGCTGGCCACCGAACATTCCGCCACCTGCATAGGAAAGGCGACAATCTATAACTGAGATTATGATCCTCGCCTCGTTGTCGCTTTCGACAGCATACCAAGTCTCAGGGGGTACTATCTATACAGGGCGCACTTCATGTGGAAAACTGTCAAAAGGTATATCATTTTTGCGTACCTTAAACCCCGTCAGCAAACTTCCGACGGCCTCACACAACCCGCTTTCGGCGGACGAGATCCTCTCAATCACCATACTCATTAATGTGCGGTGATCTTCTGAGATGGACGCCCTCTTAAGCAAATCCTGCAGCTCCACCGGCCGTACTCCAATGGGTGCCGAACTCTCTGGCCCCGTCGGACTCTGGGAGACCCTTCGCGACGACACCTCAGGGTCGTCCGCCCCGCACGATGGGGCGGCAGATGGAGGCGTTTCGCTCTCCATCATCTCCAAACGAAGGTCTCCTGAAGATGAGTTGTGCTGAGACGGGCTGAGATCCGAACTACAAGATGAAAACTTCGGTTACCTTTAGAGATTAAGCATGGGTGTCCACTATTACAAAATTCCCCCCTTTTGTACTTACGGCTCGCTGGAGGGCTGATTCCTCCGAGGAGACAGTACGCCGGGGCTCTTCCCGGCACAGGACCTTCCGGTACATATTTCTTTCCCCGCTTTGAGGCCTTGGCCTCCGGGTCTTCGGAAGCGGTCCTCTTCTCCCCCTGGAAGGAGGGACTCTGTCAGGACCCCGACTCGATGTCACATCGATCTAGCCGGTAACACCTCATATCACTTTGCGGCCTCACGCACGGTATCCCCACGGGTGTCGCCTTACCTTTGCCCGGGACCGTTTGCGCCTTTTGGCTCACGTATATGATAGTGTCGCTAGCAACCATATGATAAAGAGCCCGGGCTGACATGACTAGTCGTAAACCCAAAGTGGCACAGACTTACAGGGACAGGCATCCATGACCCAGCTTCGAACGTGTCGGTCATCAGCAAGTGGGTCCGGGCTGTAGCACTGGGCTAGCAGGACTCCGGTAAACCGGGCTGTAGCGGGCTAACAGGACTCCGGTACTCAAAGCGTGACATTTCCCCGAAGGGACAGACACAGGAACGAAGAAGGACACATGCCGGCCAGCCTAAGTGTTCCGGAGCAGTAGCAAGCTACCATGGCTCAGTGGAAAACACTAGGAGACATTTCCCGGTAAGAGAGGCTACTAAAGATAAACAACTAGATGATCAGATCCCACACATACCAAGCATTTCAATAACATACACACAATATGCTCGATATGTGCAAATACAACATGGCATCACAACATGACTCTACGACTCAAGTAATTTATTCATTAGGCTCCAAGGAGCGAGATATTACAAACATGGGTCTCACGACCCAACAATCAGAGCATACAAGTCAAAGCACAAGCGGAAGCTATCATGTCTGAGTACAGACATCTATAAATGAAAAAGGCTGAGAAGCCTGACTATATATCAGATCCTGCCGAGGGCACAAGATCGTAGCTGAGGTAACAAGCTAAACGTCGAAGTCCACGCGAAACTACTAGTGAGACCGAAGTCTCTCTGCAAAACATAAAATAGGCAAACGTGAGTACAAATGTACCCAGCAAGACTTACATCAGATCTATCTACATATGCATCATTATCAACAAGGGGGTGGAGGGGTTTGACTGCAGCAAGCCAGCTTTGACTCGGTGGCTATCCTAAACTACGACTGCAAGCGACTCTTTTGAGGTGGCGCACACGAGTCCACATATTCACCATATCAATACACCACTATGGATCCGCTCCCGTCTCCCTACGAGAACGCCATCCATAGCACTCACGCTTATCTTGCGTATTTTAGAGTATCCACTTTCACTTGTCTATGAACTGATATAAGCAACCCAGAAGTCCTTTTCCGCGGACACGGCTATTCGAATAGATGATTTTAACCCTGCAGGGGTGTACTTCTTCACACACGCTCTCACCACTTACCGCCGTTTACACGACATGTACTCGGCAACCTTCAAGCGGAAGCCCAACGTGGGTGTCGGCCACGACCTACCTAATCACCTAAGTCTCTAGTCCAGGTTTATCGCCTATTCGGGTTCCATCCATGAGGAGATCCTGCCGGAGTTTCGCTCACAGCCCCAAACGATGTGAACAGGGTTCCCGAGACACCAAACGGGCGCCCGGTACACCGTGCCACGTGCCTACCGCATCACAGCCCACCCCTACGGTCAGCGCGGCGCACGGCCTCCAGCATACTACAAACACCAGAAACTACTTGCAACTCCTAGACAGAGGACAAGGGTGATCAAGAAGCCGAGAGGGTCCATTGGTTTCGGGCCCAATGCGTGGTAGTAGCTGAATCATGGATCACAAACACAGAACTCAGTTCCTGAGGACGGCTGCAATGAGACAACCCACCATGTACTCCTACATGGCCTCTCACCGCTACCTTTACCAAATCGTGTTCACACACTTAGCTCACACAGTAGGACATCTTCACCCGCCTCTGATTCATCCCCGATGAATCAGACCTGACTCAACTCTAAGCAGTAGCAGGCATGATAAACAAGCATGAATGAGTAGACACATCAGGGCTCAAACAACTCCTACTCATGCTAGTGGGTTTCATCTATTTACTGTGGCAATGACAGGTCATGCAAAGGATAAAGGGGTTCAGCTACCGCAGCAAGTAACAAATATGTCGTTGTTGTCCTAATGCAGTAAAAGAGAGCAGGAGCGAGAGAGTGGGATTTTATCGGAATGACCAAGGGGGTTTTGCTTGCCTGGCACTTCTGAAGATAACATTGAGTCTTCATCAGTGTCAACGATCACGTCATCGGTATCACGTCTATCGAGAGGGGACAAATACCGGCAACACAGAAAGGAACACAATCAATGCAATGCACAATATGATGCATGATCATGACATGGCAAAATGAATGTGTTTTGGGCTAATGCAACTAGCAACAGATTAAATGAAGTTGGTTTGAATATAAAATTCAAATTCAAACTCCATATGTGATTAAATAAATGCCCTTTATATGATTTGTGCTAAACAGCAGCTATAGGTTGTTCTAACATGCATGAAAATGGTACAGATGGATTCCTTGAATTTTTCTGATAATTTTTCATATATAATTTATTTAATTTGGAGCTACGGTTAATTTTCTATGATTTATTGAAGTTTAGGCATTTTCTGGAATTTCCTGATTAAAATTAGATCCAGAAATATACTTATTGCGTCAGCATGACGTTGGCATGACGTCAGCAAGTCAACAGGGGCCGGCTCGGGTCAAACCTGACGTGTGGGGTCCACACGTCAGTGACACAGGGGCTAATCCCGCGTTGACCCGGGCTTTGACCCGCTACGGGGCCCACTGTCAGTGTCACGGGGTTAGTTAACAGGGTCATTAGCGACTAAATAAGTGCGCCACGTCGGCGTCACCGGAGACCAGCCGGCGGCGACCAAACCCGGGGTGGCAACACGCCGGAGTTGCTCGGGTTTCGCGTACAGACAGCGGTTTGAGCCGCGGTTGATCTCTACGGACGCGTCGTGGTGAGGCGCGTCGTTTGGTAGCAGCGGGAGGTGCTGAGGTGGTCGGAATCAGCAACGGCGGCGAGCGAGGCTGCGGCCGGAGCTTGGGTGGGTGCGGGGTTAGCGCTGCGGCTTGCAAACGAGCTAGCTGCCACGCTAGCGTTACTCCTCGGGTCGTTGCGAGTGCAACGGACGCACGCGCGGGGCCATTTGGTCACCGGGGCTTCGCCGGCGACGAGCCCGCGCGGCGACGGCTACGGTAAGCAAGGGGGCGGCGGCTACGGCAAGCAAACGAAGGCGGGATTAGGGGGAAGAGGACCGGGGGCTCACCACGGTCACGAAGAGATGCTCGGCGAGGTCGGGGACGGTCCGGAGCCGGCGAATTTGATGAAGATGGCCGGCGGGTCCGAGGTAGAAGACGACGGCGATGGCGGTGATGCAGGGCTTCCGGAGGGCTGTGGATCGGTGGGGAGGAAGAGGGGGTCGAGGCGGAGCTCCTGGGTGCATCGGCGAGGCTAGGGGTGGCCGGTGGCCATGGGTACGGCGACGATGACGGCGAGCTCCGCTCGGTCGCAGGAGGGGAAACAGAGGAGCGAGGGGGAGGGAGGTCCAGAGAGCGAGGGAGAGGTGAGAGGGGTCGGGGAGGCGCGTGGCGTCGTCCGGGGCGTCGCTGGGGAGGCCAGGGAGGAAGCAGGAGGTGGCCGAGCAGGGTGGAGGTGGCGCGCGCGGCGGTGTCGCGGTGTCCGTCCTCCTGGCAGAGGAGGAAGAGGACAAGGGGGAGGAGGAGGTGGGCTGGGCCGGCCAGGTGGGGGAGCTGGGCCGGCTGGTGGGCTGCACGGGTGAGGCCAGGTAGGCTTTACTCTTTTTATTTTTTTTTGTTCTGTTTCTTTTATTTAATATCTTTTGCCATTGTTTGAATTTAAACAAATTCAAACAATGCCAAAAACTCCTCTGAATATTTTTATTTTGCTAGATGGACTTTTCCAAAAGCTCATAAAATATTTCAGGGGTATTTGAAATTATATTCTAATTATATGAATATAATTCAAATTCAAATAGCTAATGATTTAAATTCAAAGTCCCAAAAATAATTCCTTAAAAATGTTCAATATTTTGGTTGGGTCCAGAACCCTTACCAAAAATTATCAAACATTTAAGAAGAGCATTTTGGAGCAATGAATGAGATTTCTAGGGTTTTTTTGCCCCTCTTTTATTTAAGTTTTTGAGGCTTCCAAAATTCCTCAGTTCAGGTTTCGAAAATATAGACATGATGCACACATGAAGCTAGCCTAGAGCACTACCAGCAGCTAGGGATGTGACAACTCACCCCCACTAAACAAGAATCTCGTCTCGAGATTCAAGCGTAGGGTAAAGTGAAGGGTATCGTAGACTAGTATAATCTTCACGATCCAGGGTGCACTTCAGTTGAACGTTGATTCATTCACCATCATTGTCTTGAAGTCTTGCCTTGAAAAATCCTGTCAACATGACATGGAGAAAAGAAGGAGACTCTAGCAGGGTCGATCTTCTCGAAGATCGAACAACTCAGGATTAACTCACGGAATGAGACATAGAACCATCTCTCGGGTTGAGACACGAGATACTCTTCAAGAGGGGTGGAAAGAAACGGATGACGAAGGTGCACTAGGTAGACAACAATTCCAGACTTAAGAATGTGGTGATCGGTTGTCAACGTAGCGAGGAGTTGAGTTGACATGGCACCATTATGATGCACCTTAGGGAAGGTGACTCGAAGATATATCCCCGTAAGTGGCAAAAAGAATTACCTTTGATTCAAAGATCATTGAAACTCTTTATACCAGACTAAATCAATCACAAGCGATAATTTGGAGGGGGTCGGTAGAATGGCATACTCAGACTTGGATGATGTGGATTACCTTGTTGAAGACAACGTCATGGATGAATTTGCTTATCATCGGAAATGGAAGAGACCCATGGTAGAATGGCACATTGACGGTGCAAGCTGGGAACAAAATGCAAATGCTGGGAATGATTCTGGTAACTGGGGAAGAACCCAACAATAGAGAGTGAATTCACTGTTTGAGTAGGTCATAGCATGTCGAGGAAACGGAGAGGATCCCCAGTTAGTGCCGAAGATAACACCTAGCGCTTGAGCGTGCTCTCAAGAACTTGAGCATTTCCATATTCATCAAGGTTTTACCAACATCCGTGTCAAGGATCCTGGCAACACAACATACCACATGATAAACAACGATGGACGATGCAGATGCATAGGAAGATAACATCAACTCAGATTTCGCCCTAGCGAGGCCAAGGAAACAAAATCTGGATGATCGACCGAGAGACATTTAGCACTCCGCTTCCAATGTTCTCCTTGACGTGCTAGTGTAACCCATTCATAGATATGGTTTGATAACTAGAACATCAAGTAAAGGTCGGACTTCGGAAGCAATAGAATCCATAAGGAACGGTTACGGAGGTAAATCCTACGAAATCCTTATGGGGAGGTGGCCAACTTCCTCAATCAAGATATTATAATAATAGGTCTTCCGGTTGGGTGTGTTGGCCACGACATCCACTTTACCGGTTATCGAGGGACCAATATTATAGTTCTTGGGAAATGTTCCAACCATCATATCTGCCTGAGATTCAGATCTGGTTGGTGCCAGGATATTCCAGACTCATCGAATCTAGGAAGAAAATGAAAGTTTGCAACACAAATCGGCGAGATGACGTTGCGAGATTCTTGGGAAATGAACTACGATAGCAAGCTCCAAAACATGAGCTGGTTCTGCTACGTACGTGTGAACATGTTGTCTCAGACAAACATGATCACATGGTAGTCTTACAATAAAACACTACCGAGTTCTGGTTGGGAACCATCGCCGTGGATAACGAAGTCCTTGCATAAGTCATATGATTAGCTCTTATAAAGGAACTTCTTCTCCTTGAATAAATCAATCAGTGGCTTGGTGTGCTCGGGACACATATGGAATGAAGATGATCAGTCTAACAGACCATAGAAATCTTCGCACGTGCATGACCGACTTGGGATGATTCCAAAGGAGCAAAAACAAACTTTCTCGAATTCACGACGGCAGCTTACATCAAAATGCACGTGAATCAAAGGGAGTCACTCCTTTCATCAAACAAGTACTTCATGAGCTAGCATGAAGAAAATGCTTTCAAAAGTTTCCAACACTAACTTAATGTTCAACAACATCATGGAGGAGATAAGGATGTTGTCAATGGACTCAACAACAACTCATCGGAATTTCCATATCACTGGACTTCCACCATCGTGTGAACACGATGATAGCATTGGTCAGACCCAAAAGATATAACGGTGTATGCTCGAGGGATCAACCATGAGGAAGACAACATTACGAGCATCGTTGGTTCTGACTTGATTTGACGATAGCCCACACTCAAATCAAAGGATTGATAAGACGATAGGTCCAGCAACTGATCACAGGGACCAATCGATGAAGATATCATCTTTCTTCAACACACACTACACAAGAATATCCCTTTGGAACGAACTAAGTCAGGCAAGCTTTTATCTTCCAACTCTCCAAGTTGTTGTTTAGCTTGACCAACTAGCTCAGGGGTATCCTACACAGATCCTTGGAGAAGGGGTGGTTTACAGGAATAAACCAACTTGATCACGAACTCAACATAGCGGTCAGGTGACAACCTGGTAATATTTCCGAGAAGATATACGGAAAATCACGAACCACCGATATGTTACTAAGCTCGAGAACAATCTTGCTTTTCAGGGCAAGATGATATGATCAAATGAGCGAGGACTTGACAAAATCCTAACTCATTAATCAAAGAGTGCATCAGGAAATAAGGACTAGGTAGCACGATCAGTCTTAGAATGATGATTCAAGAACCAATAGGCTAAGAATGAAATTATTGTCCTTTAACTACCAAACAACGAGGTTGCTGGGAGTATGGATTTCACACATCACAATTCATTTGTCGGTATTCCGGTTGCATCAACACGAGGGCCGAGGAATGACTAATGATGGTGAGAAGTATCACTACGTCAAAATTCATGAGAGTTGGTGCAGTTCTCATGACAATTCTGACATAAAGGGGGTAATACTCCAAGGTAGAACAGAACCAAAAGCTGGATTGGCATTTGATCTGCGGAATACAACTACTTTGACCCAATCCTAAATATGGATGAGGTACTGGAGTTTGTTTCTCCAAGTCATTCAGGACAGAATGGCTTGACGGACCACAAGAGTAATAAGCATTGACAACACGAATGCACAATTACTCCTGACTATCAATTGATAGACGAGGGTCAGAATGCAACTAAAGAGAACAACTCAAAGGAACATATAATTTTCTGAGTTGTGGATGCATAGATTAGTATATCGAACCAAGGTCAACATATTTCTTCCGGATAACCCATGCAGAAGGGTAGAACTGGCAGAGTCACAATTATGAATGGAGAACCCATAGAGAGCACTCCTGTTGTGATCTTTTGATCCAACAAACTTTTGCCGTAAGTGGTTCATGGTATTTGGAAGAAGGATATACCACAGACTTCAAGGACTATCGCAAAGGTTACTAATATCCCAAAGGCACTAGCAATTACTATCAACATGAAGTAGGTAGGGTGAATCTCGGGTTCAGAACCCAGGAGTAGAATACCTACCACTAAGTAGCATCACGGAATGCTTTCGAGGATAAAGGCCAGAATCATCACACTGGGACACCAATCATGGCTAAATTACTAGGTGATCCCCTAAGACACCTAGGGTCATAATAATATCTCCAACATATATGTCAAGGTAACGAAGTACCTCAACTCACTGATTAGTGTGGTTAATCTGGCCCATGGGAACATTGGAACGGGAAGAAAGGATTTGCAATTGCATCAGACTACTTAGAAACCTGGGATGACTCGGACAGCATAACGGCTGTAAATGCTCAGAAAAGATTTGAGAATTCACAAAAATGGTGGCATAACCACTCAGAAGCACAATATCAAGGTTTCGAGATCAACAATTAACATACGGAAGTAATAGGAGCTGGACTCAAGCTTAAATCGAACAATCTTATAAGTCCACTGATTAGTAACACGTGATCCTGATAGAAAGATGAGAAGACCTAGTTCCTTAACCCCGTAGGAAAGAAGATGATGACTCAGATCAGAAAGCCATGAGGTATAAGGAGTAAAAAGAGCCTTACGTTCCATCCCACAATCAATTCCCTTATATAACTAAAGAATTTCTAGACTCAACTTCGACCAGTTTGGCTCGGTAATCCTACAGGCAGTCAAGCTCTGATACCAACGCTGTCAGGACCCCGACTCGATGTCACATCGATCTAGCCGGTAACACCTCATATCACTTTGCGGCCTCACGCACGGTATCCCCACGGGTGTCGCCTTACCTTTGCCCGGGACCGTTTGCGCCTTTTGGCTCACGTATATGATAGTGTCGCTAGCAACCATATGATAAAGAGCCCGGGCTGACATGACTAGTCGTAAACCCAAAGTGGCACAGACTTACAGGGACAGGCATCCATGACCCAGCTTCGAACGTGTCGGTCATCAGCAAGTGGGTCCGGGCTGTAGCACTGGGCTAGCAGGACTCTGGTAAACCGGGCTGTAGCGGGCTAACAGGACTCCGGTACTCAAAGCGTGACATTTCCCCGAAGGGACAGACACAGGAACGAAGAAGGACACATGCCGGCCAGCCTAAGTGTTCCGGAGCAGTAGCAAGCTACCATGGCTCAGTGGAAAACACTAGGAGACATTTCCCGGTAAGAGAGGCTACTAAAGATAAACAACTAGATGATCAGATCCCACACATACCAAGCATTTCAATAACATACACACAATATGCTCGATATGTGCAAATACAACATGGCATCACAACATGACTCTACGACTCAAGTAATTTATTCATTAGGCTCCGAGGAGCGAGATATTACAAACATGGGTCTCACGACCCAACAATCAGAGCATACAAGTCAAAGCACAAGCGGAAGCTATCATGTCTGAGTACAGACATCTATAAATGAAAAAGGCTGAGAAGCCTGACTATATATCAGATCCTGCCGAGGGCACAAGATCGTAGCTGAGGTAACAAGCTAAACGTCGAAGTCCACGCGAAACTACTAGTGAGACCGAAGTCTCTCTGCAAAACATAAAATAGGCAAACGTGAGTACAAATGTACCCAGCAAGACTTACATCAGATCTATCTACATATGCATCATTATCAACAAGGGGGTGGAGGGGTTTGACTGCAGCAAGCCAGCTTTGACTCGGTGGCTATCCTAAACTACGACTGCAAGCGACTCTTTTGAGGTGGCGCACACGAGTCCACATATTCACCATATCAATACACCACTATGGATCCGCTCCCGTCTCCCTACGAGAACGCCATCCATAGCACTCACGCTTATCTTGCGTATTTTAGAGTATCCACTTTCACTTGTCTATGAACTGATATAAGCAACCCAGAAGTCCTTTTCCGCGGACACGGCTATTCGAATAGATGATTTTAACCCTGCAGGGGTGTACTTCTTCACACACGCTCTCACCACTTACCGCCGTTTACACGACATGTACTCGGAAACCTTCAAGCAGAAGCCCAACGTGGGTGTCGGCCACGACCTACCTAATCACCTAAGTCTCTAGTCCAGGTTTATCGCCTATTCGGGTTCCATCCATGAGGAGATCTGGCCGAAGTTTCGCTCACAGCCCCAAACGATGTGAACAGGGTTCCCGAGACACCAAACGGGCGCCCGGTACACCGTGCCACATGCCTACCGCATCACAGCCCACCCCTACGGTCAGCGCTGCGCACGGCCTCCAGCATACTACAAACACCAGAAACTACTTGCAACTCCTGGACAGAGGACAAGGGTGATCAAGAAGCCGAGAGGGTCCATTGGTTTCGGGCCCAATGCGTGGTAGTAGCTGAATCATGGATCACAAACACAGAACTCAGTTCCTGAGGACGGCTGCAATGAGACAACCCACCATGTACTCCTACATGGCCTCTCACCGCTACCTTTACCAAATCGTGTTCACACACTTAGCTCACACAGTAGGACATGTTCACCCGCCTCTGATTCATCCCCGATGAATCAGACCTGACTCAACTCTAAGCAGTAGCAGGCATGATAAACAAGCATGAATGAGTAGACACATCAGGGCTCAAACAACTCCTACTCATGCTAGTGGGTTTCATCTATTTACTGTGGCAATGACAGGTCATGCAAAGGATAAAGGGGTTCAGCTATCGCAGCAAGTAACAAAATATGTCGTTGTTGTCCTAATGCAGTAAAAGAGAGCAGGAGCGAGAGAGTGGGATTTTATCAGAATGAACAAGGGGGTTTTGCTTGCCTGGCACTTCTGAAGATAACATTGAGTCTTCATCAGTGTCAACGATCACGTCATCGGTATCACGTCTATCGAGAGGGGACAAATACCGGCAACACAGAAAGGAACACAATCAATGCAATGCACAATATGATGCATGATCATGACATGGCAAAATGAATGTGTTTTGGGCTAATGCAACTAGCAACAGATTAAATGAAGTTGGTTTGAATATAAAATTCAAATTCAAACTCCATATGTGATTAAATAAGTGCCCTTTATATGATTTGTGCTAAACAGCAGCTATAGGTTGTTCTAACATGCATGAAAATGGTACAGATGGATTCCTTGAATTTTTCTGATAATTTTTCATATATAATTTATTTAATTTGGAGCTACGGTTAATTTTCTATGATTTATTGAAGTTTAGGCATTTTCTGGAATTTCCTGATTAAAATTAAATCCAGAAATATACTTATTGCGTCAGCATGACGTTGGCATGACGTCAGCAAGTCAACAGGGGCCGGCTCGGGTCAAACCTGACGTGTGGGGTCCACACGTCAGTGACACAGGGGCTAATCCCGCGTTGACCCGGGCTTTGACCCGCTACGGGGCCCACTGTCAGTGTCACAGGGTTAGTTAACAGGGTCATTAGCGACTAAATAAGTGCGCCACGTCGGCGTCACCGGAGACCAGCCGGCGGCGACCAAACCCGGGGCGGCAACACGCCGGAGTTGCTCGGGTTTCGCGTACAGACAGCGGTTTGAGCCGCGGTTGATCTCTACGGACGCGTCGTGGTGAGGCGCGTCGTTTGGTAGCAGCGGGAGGTGCTGAGGTGGTCGGAATCAGAAACGGCGGCGAGCGGGCGGCGGCCGGAGCTCGGGTGGGTGCGGGGTTAGCGCTGCGGCTTGCAAACGAGCTAGCTGCCACGCTAGCGTTACTCCATGGGTCGTTGCGAGTGCAACGGACGCACGCGCGGGGCCATTTGGTCACCGGGGCTTCGCCGGCGAGGAGCCCGCGCGGCGACGGCTACGGTAAGCAAGGGGGCGGCGGCTACGGCAAGCAAACGAAGGCGGGATTAGGGGGAAGAGGACCGGGGGCTCACCACGGTCACGAAGAGATGCTCGGCGAGGTCGGGGACGGTCCGGAGCCGGCGAATTTGACGAAGATGGCCGGCGGGTCCGAGGTAGAAGACGACGGCGATGGCGGCGATGCAGGGCTTCCGGAGGGCTGTGGATCGGTGGGGAGGAAGAGGGGGTCGAGGCGGAGCTCCTGGGTGCATCGGCGAGGCTAGGGGTGGCCGGTGGCCATGGGTACGGCGACGATGACGGCGAGCTCCGCTCGGTCGCGGGAGGGGAAACAGAGGAGCGAGGGGGAGGGAGGTCTAGAGAGCGAGGGAGAGGTGAGAGGGGTCGGGGAGGCGCGTGGCGTCATCCGGGGCGTCGCTGGGGAGGCCAGGGAGGAAGCAGGAGGTGGCCGAGCAGGGTGGAGGTGGCGCGCGCGGCGGTGTCGCGGTGTCCGTCCTCCTGGCAGAGGAGGAAGAGGACAAGGGGGAGGAGGAGGTGGGCTGGGCCGGCCAGGTGGGGGAGCTGGGCCGGCTGGTGGGCTGCACGGGTGAGGCCAGGTAGGCTTTACTCTTTTTATTTTTTTTTCTGTTCTGTTTCTTTTATTTAATATCTTTTGCCATTGTTTGAATTTAAACAAATTCAAACAATGCCAAAAACTCCTCTGAATATTTTTATTTTGCTAGATGGACTTTTCCAAAAGCTCATAAAATATTTCAGGGGTATTTGAAATTATATTCTAATTATATGAATATAATTCAAATTCAAATAGCTAATGATTTAAATTCAAAGTCCCAAAAATAATTCCTTAAAAATGTTCAATATTTTGGTTGGGTCCAGAACCCTTACCAAAAATTATCAAACATTTAAGAAGAGCATTTTGGAGCAATGAATGAGATTTCTAGGTTTTTTTTGCCCCTCTTTTATTTAAGTTTTTGAGGCTTCCAAAATTCCTCAGTTCAGGTTTCGAAAATATAGACATGATGCACACATGAAGCTAGCCTAGAGCACTACCAGCAGCTAGGGATGTGACAGACTCTCAATTCCTTCCTTACTGAAAGCCTCCGTGGCAGAGGTGGTAGTTCCCCTGCGCCCCTCTTCGCCCTCCTCCGAAGGTGCAACCTCTAACATTTTGATTAACACGGGATCCTGCGTGGTCTCAGGGAGGGGGGCCGGACATCGTATCAGTTTTGCTTGCGCTATCCACTCCTGTCCAAGGGATAGCTGGTTAAAAGGCAAACCCACAGTAAATGAATGGACGATGTGTCCGGACACAGGGCTACTTACTTGAGTATCCGGGCGATTGCAGCTTAGGCCAGCATCCTCGGTCAATTCCGGACGCATCTCTTGCGATCCGAAGAACAGTTTGTACATATCCGCGGGTGTCAAACCCATGAAGTGTTGAAGAGCTCGTGGCCCCTCCGGATTAAATTCCCACAGGCGGAGGGGGCGACGTTTGCAGGGCAGTAAGCGCCGGATCAACATAACATGTACCACTACGGCCAAATTGATCTCCCTTTCTTGGAGGCCTTGAATCCGGTCCTACAACAGGGGAACGTCCTTGGACGGCCCCCAGTCACGCCCCTTGTTGACCCATGACGTCAGCCGCTGTGGAGGGCCCGAGCAGAAGACGGACGGCAGCCTCTGCCTGCTGCCCCTGGGAGCGGTGATATAGAACCACTCCTGTTGCCACAAGCCGAGCTCCTTCTGAAAAAAGCCCTCGGGCCATGGAGCATCGGCCCTCTTACTTATAACCGCCCCGCCGCACTCTGCCTGATGCCCCTCAATCATCTTCGGCTCCACATTGAAGGTTTTGAGCCACAAGCCGAAGTGAGGGGTAGTGCGGAGGAAGGCTTCGCAGACGACAATGAATGATGAGATGTGGAGGATGGACTCCGGAGCCAAGTCATGGAATTCCAGCCCATAGTAAAACATGAGCCCCCTCACGAAGGGATTCGTCGGGAAGCCTAAACCCCGACGGAGGTGAGACACGAACACGACGCTCTCGCCAAGCTCGGGAGTAGGAATAACTTGCCCTCGGGCAGGCAGCCTATGCGAAATATCGTAGGTTAAGTACCTGGCGTCTCTTAGCTTTAGCACGTCCTCTTCCGTGGCGGAGGAGGGCATCCACCGGCCTTGTAGGTCGGGGCCGGACATTGTCAAAGATCGAAAGTACCTGAATATGGAGCCCTGGGTGTTGGAACTCGGGGCAAGGGGCGGATTCGATAGAGGATTGAAGGAGAAGAACGGGCCTTGGTCTCAATATAAAGAGGAAGAATACCAAGAGCCGTCCCCGTGACCGTTTGGAACCCGCCTTCGATGGAGGGGGCGTGGCAACGGGCGTGGTTGGGTTACCCACGTCCGTATTGATGGGAATCCCGGAATAAGGGGAACACGATCTCTGCTTCGACAAGACGTGCCAAGGAAACCGCCTCGCTAAATGCGTTGAGGTGATACAATAAAAACAATTTGAGTAAAGGCTTGGTAATGGTTTGACGTCACGCCACAAAATACGTCAGCAGATTGAACATGTGTAATATTATTCTCTCTACGGTGGTACGTGGAATTTATTTTTGCAGAGCCGGACACTATCTTGGTGTTCACAATCTTCTATAAATTATTCGGAGGAGGAACCCGCCTTGCAATGCCGAAGACAACATGCGCTCCAGACTCGTCGTAATTGAAGCCTGGTTCAGGGGCTACTGAGGGAGTTCCGGACTAGGGGGTGTCCGGATAGCCGAACTATCATGATCGGCCGGACTCCAAGACTTTGAAGATACAAGATTGAAGACTTCGTCCCGTGTCCGGATGGGACTTTCCTTGGCGTGGAAGGCAAGCTTGGCGATATGGATATGTAGATCTCCTACCATTGTAACCGACTCTGTGTAACCCTAGCCCTCTCCGGTGTCTATATAAACCGGATGGCTTTAGTCCGTAGAATGAACAACAATCATACCATAGGCTAGCTTCTAGGGTTTAGCCTCCTTGATCTTGTGGTAGATCTACTCTTGTAACACACATCATCAATATTAATCAAGCAGGACGTAAGGTTTTACCTCCATCAAGAGGGCCCGAACCTGGGTAAAACATCGTGTCCCTTGTCTCCTGTTACCATCCGCCGAGACGAACAGTTCGGGACCCCCTACCCAAGATCCGCCGGTTTTGACACCGACAATGGCCGACGCATAAGGCGGTGATGTAGTGATCACCAAGACTGGCTTTAAAGAGCTCGGAAGATCTACTGCCCTAGCCAAGCACTCTGCCAAAGAAGAACAGTTTGAGAAGCGCAAAGTGCGATTTGATGTCGCCAATTATTCTCAATTGAGCATTTGTGAAATATACTCTGGCTTTTTTAGTCAAGTACACATCAGCCGTGAGCTTGAAGTTGACATAGTGAAGCAGATGCACCAAGAATTTGAGATATAAGCTCCCCCATTCTTAAGTTATGCACATCCTGCCAGCCCCCAAGTCTACTGTTTATGATGAATTTGAATATGTTGTAGACTTGATTACCATGAACATAAATAACCACTGTTGAAAGAATCCTTTCGAAATCCAGCTTAAAGCTTCCGATATAAAATAGATATATCTTGATTTGTACTAAACCCGTAGCCCCCAAGGGCCGGTTTAATCATCATGAATGAGCCGGTCCTTTAAACTCTTGTGTAGAAGACAATACTTACTTGTGTAGTTATCATGAGCCGCCTATGACTGTGTTCAGTACAACCGGGTCACTTAGAGTAGTAAGAAAACAAGCAATATGCATTAGCCCCCAAGTGCCAAGTATTCTTGCTTGCAAAATGCTTGGAACTTATTCATATAAACCTGTGCATGAGTAGTCTTTTTCAGTAGACATTAGCCCCCAAGTTCCAAGTGTTGTTTGCTTGCAAAAAGCTTGGGACTTCATGTTTTGAACTGACTTATGATTTTGACCTGGTGTATGTACAGACCACCATTGCTCAACTTCAATCAGAGTTGTCTAACTTGAAGACTCATCTGGAGCTACAAGAATCGGAGACCCAGAAGGCGAACTCAAAGTTTGAATTTAGTGTGTCTGAAGCAGAAAAATTGAAAGCCGACTATGAAGTTGAAAAGAGCGCCTGTGCTAAAGAGAAGATTGCCTTAACACAACGAGCTGGAAAGGCGGAGACGGCTCTCCAGGAAGCGACCACTGAACTTACCGGCTTAAAACGCCAGGTGTCTCAGATGGTGTCTCCTATCTTTGGTAAGTCGCCTTATGACTGTCAAATTTGAATACCTTCTTTGATGATATAAACCGTTTTTTAATCCATCCATAACTATCATGCAGGCCACAGAAGCACCTATCTCAACCAAGATATGCTTGTGAAGCTGAAGGAGGTTTACACACTAGTGGAGCAGCTTTACACTGGTGCTCAGCGCACATTGGCCACAATTTCTCCAACTAATGAAGCCCCCACTCTCCTGGTTGATGTGTCAAGGAAGCTTTCTGTTCTGCCTGAGAGGTTTAGTGAGATTAAGCGATCATCTGCAAGAGGTGGAGTTGTGACTGCTTTAAGCCGGGCCAAAGCATGGTTACCGGAGCTAGACCCGGCCGATATCTCTACCGGGTATCCAAGCTTTAAGCAGGACTGCACTGTGTTTGACAAGAAAGACTTTGCTGCTTGTGTGAAAGATATATGTCCTCTGGCCAGTCTGATTGCCAACGAGACATACCTCACCAAGTATTAACCGGCTTATGACTTGGAAAATCAGAAGATGCCAACGTCGTCTTACAAAGTGAAGGCCCTTATCCCCCCAATTCGTAAGCACACTTTTGCTCCTGAAGTTGACCCGCCCAAGCTTATTGATGATGAAGCTGAGTTCCAAGCTTCGAATGGCATTGACTGGTCATCACCAACCTTCCAGGAAATAGAACAGGACAAAGAAGCGGAGAGGGATGAGCCAGAAGCGTCAGTCCATCAAGAAGATTGATCCGCTGGGTGGCTCTTATTTGTGATCTTCTAAAAAACAGTTAATCATTTTGACTATTTGGAGTCATGTAATAGGGTGACAATGACTTTGCTCTGTCGTGCCATCGTGCACGTTTATGTTATGCTTAGCGATGTTAAGACGCCACTTGGTAATTATCTTTTTAGACTTATCCTGATGCTAACTGGTGCAGATGAAAATTTTGAATTATCCTGCACACAAGTAGATCACAAGAATCCTTGGCGGTTTACCGCAGGACAGGTCATAATACCTTTCATATAACTATTGATGTTTAAAATAGTTTATAGATAAGGCTGGTTTAACCAGAATTTAGACATAATAACAATATCATACCTGTGATATTGAATCGTACTACCGGTTTATGAGACGTGTGCACTAAGGGTGAACACCCAAAGCTTGTAGGCTCCAATACTTCCAAGTGCTTGATAGTATTATGTATGGGCGACTTGTTGCCTCTTAGTAAGCCGGGTAATAGAAACCACAGGTAAGCTTCAAATATGAGCTGTGAGAGTGAAGGTTGTATAACCCGAATCACTTTAAACCAAAAACCAAGATAGTATCAAGAAGAACCGATTTTTTTTTTCAAAAGATCAAGACAAATGACAAAAATGAGGCTATGGTTCGAATACGACCAGGAAGCCGGACCAAAAGGGTTAATAGCTATGATTCGAATACGATCAGGAAGCCCCCGAATGGTTTTTGGCATTGCGCCGAGCAAAGGGGTACCGACAGCTATGATTCGAATACGATCAGGAAGCCCCCCAGTGACCAAAGTATTTAACAGCTATGATTTGAATATGATCAATAAGCCGGACCAAGAGGGTTAACGGCTGTGATTGGAATACGATCCAGCCCCCAAGTGATCTAAGTGTTTAACGTCTATGGTTCAAATACAACCAGGAAGCCGGGCCAAAGGGTTAATAGCCATGATTCGAATACGATCAAGCCCCCAAGTGATCAAAGTGTTTAATGGCCATGATTCGAATACGATCAATAAGCTAGACCAAAAGGCGTTAATAGTTGTGATTCGAATATGATCACGCCCCCTAATGATCAAAATGTTTAACGGCTGTGGTTCGAATACGACCAGGAAGCCGGCCAAAAGGGGTTAGTAGCTATGATTCGAATACGATCAAGCCCCCATTTGGTCTTTGAAATTTTGATGATGAAGACGCATGATTGTTGAAGATGAAACAACAGAGACCCAGCTTTATTATAATCGTCATAATATATACATCATCAAAAATATGTACGTCATAAGAGCCGGTGGCTCAAGTGTAGTAAGGCCGAAGATGAGCAATATTCCACGGCCGACGGGTCTCCTCCTCCGACTTACGTGAGTCTTTGTGCTTCGAATATCGATAAGGTAGTATGGCCCGTTGTTCAAATTCTTGCTGACCACAAAGGGCCCAGGTGGGGACAACTTGTGCATATCCATTTGATCCTGGATGAGCCGGAGCACCAAATCACCCTCCTGAAAGGTTCTGGATTTAACCCGGCGGCTGTGGTAACGGCGCAGATCTTGTTTGTAAATCACCGAGCGAGCTGCCGCAAGGTCACGCTCCTCATCAAACAGGTCAAGTGCATCCTCACGTGCTTGTTCATTATCTAGCTTCCACGTAAGCCGCTATGCGGGGCGAGTCGTGACAGATGTCACTAGGAAGAACCGCCTCTGCTCCATAAACCATGAAGAAAGGCGTATAACCCGTATATCTGTTGGGGGTAGTATTGATACTCCATAGCACTGAAGGTAACTCTTCCACCCAACAACTCGGCGTCCTCTGCAATGGAACCATAAGCCGGGGCTTGATGCCTCTCAGAATTGCTTGATTGGCTCTTTCAGCTTGACCGTTGGACTGAGGGTGAGCCACTAACAAAACGTCAAGTCAAATATGCTCACGTTGACAAAACTCTTCCATAACACCCTTGGACAGATTAGTGCCATTATCAGTTATGATACTATGGGGAAAACCAAAGTGAAAAATCACCGTTTTAATGAATTGAACCGCCATTGCCGCGTCACACTTACTGACCAGCTCTGCTTCAATCCACTTTATAAATTTGTCAACTGCCACCAAGAGGTGGGTCTTTTTTATCTTTGGACCTTTTAAAAGGCCCCACCATATCAAGCCCCCAGACTGCAGACGGCCAAGTAATTGGAATCATCCTCAATTCTTGAGCCGGCACATGAGCTCGTCGTGAAAATTTCTGACAACCATCACATTTACTGACCAAATCCTCTGGATCAGCATGAGCCGTCAGCCAATAGAATCCATGACGAAAATCTTTGGCCACAATGGACTTTGAACCGGCATGATGACCACAATCTCATTCATGAATCTCATGAAGAATTTCACGGCCTTCCTCTGGAGAGACGCAACGCTGAAACGCCTCAGTGACACTGCGATGGCGTAACTCACCGTTGGCAATTGTCATTGACTTAGACCACCAAGTTATCTGCCTCGCCAAAGTTTCATCCTCGAGTAACTCGCCCCGGGTCATATAAGCCAAATATGGCACTGTCCAATCAGGGATAGCGTGAGGAGCCGCCACCAATTATGCCTCTGGGTCAGGAACAACCAAATTTTCCTCTGTAGGCAATTTGACAAAGGGGTTATGCAGAATATCCAAGAAAGTGTTAGGTGGCACCGGCTGACGTTGAGACCCCAACCGGCTTAAGGCATTAGCCGCCTCATTTTTCCTGCGATTGATGTGTTCCACTTGATAACCCTTGAAGTAACCGGCAATAGCATCAACTTCACGGTGATAAGCCGTCATGAGTGGATCCTTAGAATCCCATGTGCCTAAGACTTGTTGAGCCACCAAGTCTGAGTCGCCGAAACATCTCACCCGGCTTAAGTTCATCTCCTTAGCTATCCGAAGACCATGAAGTAAGGCTTCATACTCAGGTGCATTGTTAGTACAAGGAAACATCAATCTTAGAACATAACAAAACTTTTCACCTTGAGGGGAAGCTAAGACAACTCTAGCCCCCGAGCCCTCCAATTGCCTAGACCCATCAAAGTGAATAGTCCAATATGTGTTATCTGGCTTCTCTTCAGGCATCTGCAGCTCTGTACAGTCATTGATGAAATCCACCAGTGCTTGAGACTTGATGGCAGTGCGAGGCACGTACTTAAAACCATGAGGCCCAAGCTCAATGGCCCACTTGGCTACCCGCCCTGTGGCTTCTCTGTTTTGAATAATATCCCCTAAGGAGCAGAACTGACCACGGTGATGGGATGACCCATAAAATATTGTTTAAGTTTCCGGCTAGCCATGAACACCGCATAAACGAGCTTTTTACCAATGTGGATACCTCTGCTTGGACTCAATAAGCACCTCACCGATGTAGTAAGCTGGCCGTTGAACTGGATATTCCTTGCCAGCCTCCTTCCGTTCCACCACAATGGCTACACTAACGGCACGGGTGTTAGCGGCCACATATAACAGTAATGGCTCATTATCAATGGGAGCAACAAGGACTGGTGGCTCAGCTAGCTGCCTCTTTAAGTCTTCAAACGCATCTTAGCAGCATCACTCCAGACGAAGTTATCTGTTTTCTTCATCATCTGATACAGCGGTATGCCTTCTCACCCAACCGGCTTATGAACCGGCTTAAGGCAGCAATACGACCCGCTAGACGCTGAAAATCATTGATACACGCCAACTTTGCCAGGGAGGTGATGGCCTTGATCTTCTCCGGGTTAGCCTCGATGCCTCTGTTAGAAACCAGAAAACCCAAAAGGTTGCCTGCTGGCACAACAAAAACGCACTTAGCGGGGTTAAGCATCATCTTGTAGACCCGGAGATTATCGAAGGTTTCTTTCAAATCATCTATCAAAGTTTCCTTCTCTCTAGATTTCACCACAATATCGTCCACATAAGCATGAAAGTTGCACCCAATCTGACTGTGAAGACAATTCTACACACTTTGCTGGTAAGCCGCCTGGGCACTCTTGAGCTCGAAAGGCATAGACACATAGCAGAAGGATCCAAAGGGAGTGATGAAAGTTGTCTTCTCCTGGTCCTTAACTGCCATCTTGATATGATGATAACCAGAATAAGCATCCAAAAAACTCAAACGATCACAACCCGCCGTAGCATCAATGATTTGATCAATACGAGGGAGAGCGAAAGGATCAGCCGAACAAGCCTTGTTTAAATCCGTGTAGTCCACACACATATGCCAAGTGTCGTTTTTCTTAAGCACCAACACCGGGTTAGCTAACCAGTCAGGATGAAAGACTTCAACAATGAACCCAGCCGCCAAGAGCCGAGCCACTTCTTCAGCAATGGCCTAACGCCTCTCCTCATTGAAGCGATGAAGGAATTGCTTGACCGGCTTAAATTTCGGATCAATATTGAGAGTGTGCTCAGCGAGTTCCCTCGGGACACCCGACATGTCAGATGGTTTCCATGCAAAGATGTTCCGGTTCTCACGGATGAACTCGATGAGCACGCTTTCCTATTTTGGATCCAAAATTGTACTGATACTGAACTGCTTGGATGAGTCGCTAGGGACAAAATCAACCAGCTTGGTGTCATCGGCCGACTTAAATTTTAGCAACGGTTCATGCTTTGTAGTTGGATTTTTCGAAGACGTCATATCCGCCGGATCAACATTGTCTTTGTAAAATTTCAGTTCTTCTGTTGCACAGACAGACTCAGCATAAGCAGCATCACCTTCTTCACACTCTAGGGCTATCTTCCGACTCCCAATGTACTGTGATGGTCCCTTTGTAACCCGGCATCTTGAGCTGTAGATAGACATAAAACGGCCGGGCCATGAACTTGGCATAAGCTGGCCGTCAAAACAGAGTGTGGTACGGGCTCCTGATTTTGACCACTTCAAAGGTTAACTTCTCAGCCCTGGAATCATGCTCATCACCGAAGGCTACCTCCAGCTCGATCTTGCCTATAGGATATGCCGACTTACCAGGCACCACTCCATGGAAAACAGTATTAGACGGCTTAAGATTCTTATCGGTTAACCCCATGCGACGGAAGGTTTCATAATAAAGAATATTGATGCTGCTTCCCCCATCCATGAGTACCTTACTGAACTTGTATCCACCTACTTGAGGCGATAGTACCAAGGCTAAGTGACTCGGACTATCGACCCGGGGCGGATGATCCACTCGACTCCACATAATGGGCTGCTCAGACCATCGCAGGTAATGGGGAACTGCCAGCTCAATGGTGTTCATAGCCCGCTTATGGAGCTTCTGGTCCTGCTTGCATAAACTTGTGGTGAAAACGTGATACTGCCCACTATTCAACTACTTCGGATTACTTTGATATCTGGATTGCTGCTGCTGCTGACCCCCCTGACTGGATTGCTGATAGTAACCACCCTGATTACCTTGATTATAACCACCCTGATTGCCTTGGTGGCCGTGGAAGCCGGAATTAGAACCGCCACCTCCATAACCTGTGCCATGAGAACCGTCACCACCTGAGCCGCCGCCCGGCCCATGATTGTCGTGAAATGAGTTAGAATTTTTGAAAGCCCTCATAATTGAACAATCTTTCCAAAGGTGAGTAGCTGGTTTCTCCTGAATGGCATGTTTTGGACAGGGCTCGTTCAACAATTGCTCAAGAGTAGGACCCGATCCACCGGCCCGAGGAGGTGACCTTCCCTTACGGCGCTGATTATTGTTCTGCGCATTGGCGTTAGCCACAAACTCCAAATTACCATTAGCCTTGCATTTACCATTGTCCCCCTGATTCGTCGGGTTATGCTGCTGACACTTGGTGTTGCCGTTCTTTTTTCCCTTCCCTGTCTTTTCATCATCAGACTCGGGATCCTTGGTACTATTAGAGTCGGCATATTTGATTAGAGCTGCCATCAGCTGCCCCATATCATTACAATCGCGCTTGAGCCGCCCCAGCTTCTGCTTAAGAGGCAAAAAACGGCAATTTTTCTCCAACATTAAGACTACAGACCCGGCGTTCATGTTATCGGATGAATGTATGATAGCTTTGACCCGGTGCACCGAATGGGTCGTTGATTCACCCTCCTCTTGGGCGCAAGTAGCCAAGTCCATAATCGACATGGGTTGTTTGCATGTGCCTTTAAAATTCTGGATAAACCAGGCCTTTAACTCAGCCCATGACCCGATGGAGTTAGCCGACAACCCCTTCGACCAAGTACATGCCGTTCCGTCCAGCATCATGGTGAAGTACTTAGCACACACAGTGTCACTGACCTCCAATAGTTCCATGGCCATCTCATAACTTTCAATCCATACCTCAGGGGGTAAGTCGGCAGTGTAATTAGGCCTTGCGAGGTCCTTTGAAATCCTTGGGCAAACGCTTATTATGCAGAGCCGGCACCAAACAGGGTACACCTGTAGACCTAGAGGTCACGCCTGCTTCTATCGACGTCGTTGGATAAATCAGAAGGGGCTGGTGAGCCGCCTGCTCGGCTTCTTGACGCACTCTGTCCTGATCAACCAAATTAGGAGCTGCATCATGCGCCGGGTCATGCCCACGCGGCTGGTCACGGTGCTGGGCGTTGCCTGAAACGGCTGGTGAGTCCATGTGCCTGCTATAACTCCGGCTTGGGCGAGGGGTCGAGTGAATCCTATCTCGATTGTCAGAATATGCCTACTACTGCACCAATGATGTCTGAAGAAGTTCTCTGACCCTTAGTGTTTCAACCGCCGTTGGAGAGTCTCCATCCACCGGGAGAGCCGCCAATCGTGCTGCTGCGGCAACCATGTTCTCCAAAGGATTAAAATAATGACCCGATGGTGTTGGTACATGCTGAGGCGAAGCGGTATTCAGACGAGGGGGTTCCATCATGCGTGGTTGAACCGGCGTCCCGACCCCGGGTGCCGCAGCCCGGTTTATCTCCGGCGGGTTACTGGTCCCCGCACCAGGCGTGCGGAAGAGGTTTCTAGCCTCGTAAACCGGAGGTGGACAGGACTGGTGCCTTCTCCTCATGATTTCATTTGAAGCGTTTTGATCCATCGTAAGCTGGAAAGCCTCCGACTGAATCCGTTGGGCCTGAGCATCTAAAGCAGCCCGTTCCGCGGCTATCCTGATGTCCTCTGTCGCCAGGTCTTCCTTGGCTAGTGCTTCCTCATCACGTAACTTTGCCACCTCCGCATCATGCTGAGCTTGATTCACCGGGTTGACCACAGTTGTCAACAGATCCGTCAATTTATCCATTAAAGCCATCAAAACCTGAGTCGGCGGGCGTCCAGGATCTCCTGCCCCGTCTTCCGTCACCGCCGTTGACCTGGAAGCCATCGCCAGTGCGGTTGAAGAATTTTTCCCAGGCTGTGTACCAGCCATAAAGATCCCGACTCTGTTTGGTGGCTCATAGGAGTCCAGAATACCGTCGCCATCCAATAGTCCCCAAGCCCGCCATCTTGCAGCTGATACAACGAAGTAGTCTCGCCCGTAGACCACTCACCATCAGAGTAGATGGCCGTCTCACCGCCAGACATAGATCCTTCATCAAATTCTGCTCCATGGATGCATCCCACAAAGACACGTTTCACGGCGGGCTGATCCCAGGCGGGTCTCGCACGCTGAGCCGTCTCGATGATGTTGGTGCAGATGTCCGGCTCAGGGCTCAGCTCGCCGATCTTGCCGATGAAGACATGGATTCTGCCAAAGGGGACCCAGTACCCGTATTCAATTGAGCCGGCCTTGGGGCCCCAACCTGCATCGTCGATGTAGAGCTCGCCACAATGACTTTTGGTCATTCAGCCCATAGCGTATCCTTTGAGCCCTTCGAAGCTTCCCTTCAAGAACTCAAAACCACCGTGGGCTGGCCCCACGGTGGGCGCCAACTGTCGTGGAATAGTCACAACAGATGTCCTAGCTAAAGGACTTAGTCGTGGAGCCGTCGCAACTAGGTAGCTTAAAGGGGTTAAATGGGACAAAGGAAACGGGAGTTTATACTGGTTCGGCCCCTTGCGGTGAAGGTAAGGGCCTAATCCAGTTTGAGGTAGTATTGCTTATGTCTCGATTACTAGGGAGCGAATCCGCTTGGCCTAGCTTTCGATCTGTTCTCTCTTGTCCTAAACCGCTGTCGGGTCGTCCCTTTATATGCACAGGTTGACCCCCAGCGGCTCACGAAGTCCCGCCCGGCTCATAGATAACGTGTCCGGCTCGGTGACTATCTTTACATGCCTTACCATACAAGTCTTTACATATATGGCGGTTTGCCCCTACGGGCCTTAAGTCGCCTTTGGACCTTGGGCCCTTAACTAAACCGCCATCTTCAATATCCTCGTGGGCTTCATATGATGAATCACCATATAGGTATAACCCGGCCCCTCCTGGGCGGGTCATACCTAATAGTTATATCCCCAACACCTACACATCTCAATAATTCCCTGCTTGCAAGATTCAGAACCAACCCATTAGAGCCTTTGGATAAAGTGAATCTCGGGATTAAATTCATCTTGGCTAGCCGTATCATACAACCCAGTCTTCATCGCTCTCCCCAATCCCCGCCGCTGCAGGATCTAACTCCGGTTCCGTTTTGCAACAAGGGCCTAGTTACAGTCTTGCCTTCTGAAACAAGGATGAAGTTGCAAGAATATAAAGTAGGTGAAGGTTGACTCCCAATCGTTGGGTGAAGAACCAATCCGGTGGACATTGAGGCGTGGCGGACGCTCGTCTAAAATCAGTGGGTTGAAGGCAAACATTTCCAGGATTTTTGCGCCTCAGATCCAATGGTTTCAAAGGTGACCGAGACTTTTGCATGCTGGAACCCAAGAGCCCAAGAGGCCAAGACTACCTAGCATACCGTCTCCGACTCATATGCCTATTGCCTATTGCCTATTGCATGGTAGCTTTCTAAACAGGAACACCTCTACACCGAACACGGCTAGAAATCGGTACGAACATGCTCCATATAATGTTTGCATCCCATAGTATTCCCAGGCACGACGAGAACACCACCGTGCACGCCCTCCCCGCGGGCTCGCAACCGCCACCAGGGGGCGGACGCCATGGGAACAAGTTCGGCTTGCCACATAGCGGACGACAAGACAGCCTCCGGAGGCATGACGACGGTCGCCTCCCGAGTCGCTTCCATCTGCGAATTGATCGACAACTTAGCCGCTGGTACAACTCTGAGCGCCAGGCGAGTTGCCGCCATCTCCGCCATGATCGACGAGGTCGCCCAGGGAAGGAGGAGGAGGACCACGAGGAAGCGACGCATGGGCAACTCTCGCTGCTACGAGCAGGTGTGCACGCTCGGCGGCGGCACGTTCGGCGTCGTCGTCAAGGCGCGCCACCGCGCCACCGGCCAGACCGTCGCTGTGAAGACTCTCCGCAGCTTGCCCACCCAAGAATCGGTCGGTGAGCTCCTTCGGGAGGCCTGCTTCATGGCGGCCTGCAGCGGCCACCCCTCCCTCGTTGCTCTGCGTGGCGTCGTGCGCACACCCGGCACCAAGGGATGCAAGGACTACTTCCTCGTGATGGAATACGTCGGGCGCAACCTGTACGAGGTCCTCCGTGAGCGCATCGAACGCGGTGGCCAACCGTACCCAGAGGCTGACGTGCTCTGCATCGTGCGGCAGTTGCTAGCCGGCGTGGAGACGATGCACAGGAACGGCGTCGTGCACCGCGACATCAAGCCGGAAAACATTCTCGTCGCCCAGCACAGTGGCAGCGGCGGCAACATCGTCAAGATTGGAGACTACGGGCTGGCGCTCTCCACGGCCGAGCAGGAAGACGGCACGGCCGGAACGAGGCATTACATGGCGCCGGAAGTGCTGCTCGAGAAACCGGACCGCGACACGCTCGTCGACATCTGGTCCATCGGCTGCGTGATGGCGGAGCTCCTCACCGGAAAGACGTTGTTCAAGGGGGACGACAAAGCCGATCAGCTCCACAAGATCTTCGACCTGCTCGGCGTGCCAGGCGAGAGAGCGTCGGGGCCCGCCTTCAACTCGCCGCTCCTCGGAGAGGAGGTGCAGCTATGGCGAGCGCGGCAACGGTCCGCTGCTGGGCCCAAGAACCGGCTGCGCAAGCTGTTCCCCAAGGCGCTGCTATCCAAGGAAGGGTTCGAGGTCCTCCGGGGCCTCCTTGCGTGCAATCCCCTCAGGCGGCTGGATGCGGCCGCCGCTCTCCGACTTCCGTGGTTCGCTGACACAGGCGGCATGCCGGTCGCCGCTGTTCAGGAGATCTCAGCACCAACCACGAGGGCCCGAGGCTGAAGAAGCCCCTGTGGTCGTTCAAAGAGTTCGACATGCTTCGAACCTTGTTGGAGATGGTTAGAGACAGCACGAACCACATATGGCGAGGCTCTTCCCCATCTTTACTCCAAATCCAAAAGTGCAGCAGGAATTGCGCTTGTTTAATTAGCTTGTAGTATATATACAGGAAGAGATGGCAAGGTGGCATCGGCCGCATCCATGGCTAGCTCCATGGTTGACCGAGGAATTAAGTTCGTGGCTAAATGCATCCACGACGACTCACGAGCGTATTCTGCCTAGTCACTGGAGTAGCGAGTAGCGCCCAGTTTTTTTTCCTTTTCGGGAAATGCCCAAGGCCATATATTAGGTAGGTCCAACTTCGATCGAACACAAAAGATGACCTATTATCCACAATTATTGTTTGTTGTGTATCAATACAGAATCTCAATCTTTAGTTCGGCTGTGGTTTCTTTCTGGGTACGATAAAGCCCACACGTGTGGCATATTTGCGCATCGCACATACGTTTTGATCCAAGTTGATTCTGTTTTGCACGAATCCTAAAAAAATCTGTAAGAATCTGAGTGCCACGTGGGCATCATCGTGTCTGTGGACGTTGGAGAGTTCGCCCACACGCCCCGCAGCACACGGTTTGCCAGTTGCGCCGTGTGGGCGAACTAGTTTTTGCCCACACAACCACCACCTAGTCCACGCGAGTGTGAGCGAACTGTTTTTTGCCCACACGACACCCGTACATTGTTAGATGGCAACTGCAGTTGCACGTACGTGACAAACTATGCAAACACAATTCGTTGCTAGATGGCAACTGCAAATTGCGCGTATGTGACAACTATGTAAACACAATTCATTGCTAGACGGCAACTGCAGTTGCGTGTACGTGGCAACCAGACAAACACACATGACAACTATGATTAACCTTACATGACAACCATGGTTGTACCATATGTGGCAACTAGGTAAACACACATGGCAACTATTGTTTGACCATATGTGGCAAATAGTTAATCACACACGGCAACTATGATTTGATTACATGTGGCAACTACCATAAATTAGACATGACAACTATATTATCCAAAACTGAGAGAGTTGACATGCTTTTACAACTACATTTGCCATCTCGGATAACTACATCTGCCATCCCGGATGGCAACTAAATCGTCACCCCGCGGGTACCTAACGTAGCTGCGCCAGAACGTGTGGACATATTTTTTTCATGCCACATGCGTGGGGTGGGATAAGTAGTACTTTTTGGACGTGTGGCACGAAGTAGCTGCGCCCACACGTGTGGGCAATTCTAATGTTCGCCCACACACAGTCCGTGTGGGCTGCCTCCCGCTCACGCCACACACGATGTGTGGGCGGATGTCTAGTATGCCACACGTACTGAAAAGCACTGTGTTTCACCTGACTGATCACACGCACCGCATCCGCCGCCTTATCTGTTTGCAGCGTGTGCCGTGGGCCCCGTTGTGTACACACCTTCATTTTATCCTTTTCCTGAATTCTTCTTCTTTGTGTTCCTCCGCCCCCGATCCCCAAATCCCCTCTACCTCCGCCTCTCTTTCTACCTCTACTCACTTTCTACACCCATGCTCCGTCCATATCGGGACAAAGCCGGGTAGCTAGCCCAAACGGTGTTGCAAGCATCTTCCTCCTTCCCCTGCTGCAAGACGGACTTGCTGCCACAGGCCATGTCGCTCGCCGCCGGTGTCAAAGATGGACCGCACTGGCATGCTACAGTCGGGCCACAATAACCTCCCCCTTACTAGGAGCAACATCGTCGTTGTATCCCTCGTAACAACAGCCAAGTTCTTGCAAGCTGGGTGGGGGGGGGACGCAACCACCCCTACATCCTCCCTCGACGTCACCACCGAGCCGAGCTGGAACGCCACCGCTGCTGTGTTAGAGCAATAAGGAGAGCCGCAATGCTTTGAGGTTGCGTACGTCACAACAACATCAACCGTGCTGCAAGGCAATGTTGTCGCCGCGCGCTAAGTTGCATCCATTGTTTTGCAGCAGCTGTCACCGCATCGCCATATTGCAAGGCCACCTTCGACACCGCCGCAACATTGCAGCATCCATAGTTGTGCTGTTGTGCTATAAGTCCACCATAATTTTTTTTCTACTAACTTACTATTGCGTCCATTTTGTTTATCTCCACTACTATTAAACAATCCAAGAAGAACTTTCTTACGTGCACCCCGTAATTAAACCCATAACAATGCACGAACCAATCAACACCGCACAATTGGATCCACAAATCTTAATCTAATGGCCATTATTGATCTAATAGCTTCCTGGTGTGGATTTAGCAATTTGGAATGACTGACCGTACTCCACCTGTGAAAGAATATTCGAACTACCAATCCCGCACCCCCTAATCTCGCACCTTCCCGTCCTGGCCCTAACTACTCCACGAGAAGCCCACACATGTTGCTTTTTCTCCTCCGTCCCACTTCTCCCATCTAGCCGCCGGACGCCCGTCCCACGCCGCTCCTCCGCTCGCTGCCTCTCCCATCTAGAATCACCCTCTCCTACGATTGGATCGCCGCCCTCCGGTCCACCATGTGACGTCGCCTCGCCGCCCCGCACTGCTGCCTGTGCACAACACCCTCTGCCGCAACACCTTGCCACGCCATCCCAACCGCAAACTCCTCGCCTTGCAGCGGCGCCCAGCATTCACGCCGCCGCACCAGCCCCACTCCTTCTCCCGGCCCTGCCGTCTACCTGTCTCGCCGCCGGTGAGGCAGCCAAGAAGATCGCAAGTAGCGCATCCTTTGCCGATTGCAGTGCCCCTCGAGATGTCATCCTGCATCCCCTCTTTGTCTCGCGGGATGGCCCCCAAGGAGCTGGTGTATTTGTTGTAGGGCGATGGTGGCTTCTCTTCTATCAAAAAAAAGTTGAGGCCAGAGCATGATTCAGTTGCGAGGGACAAAGGCAATTCCAAGATGACAGTAGAATTTGATGAGGGAGAATGTGCCACATACACTACAGTCAGTAGTAGAAAGCACAAACCAGCAAACTGGTTCCCCGTCCTGTTGGGGCATTTTTGATTCTTTTTCTGCAGATGCAGGCATGCAACATTGTAAGTGGAGGGGCAACTAAAATATAAGAGTCATTGGCTCATTGCTGCCATCCACGAAAGACTTGAGTGAGTTAATTAAGGTTTTTTGACCTGAATCCTTAGTTCGTTTCCATAGTACACTCTTAGACTTGAGCCCGACAAAGTGAATGGGCTACACTTTATGGTGATGATATGCAGGCAAAGGAAAACAAAAAGAATCTGCCAGATGCTACAAAGATGACTGCATCAGTCATAGATGTAAAAAATGCATTTCAATCATTGAGTTTTAAATCAGGGACATGGAGCCATGGATTATGTGAAGGAACATCCTAAACTGTTTGAAGTATGTGGGATTGCCTGTTTCGAGCTAGGAGGATTTTGATGTACATAACTCTTTATTATTTAGAATTCTGAACTGAAGTTTGCCACACGTTGAATCTTTCAGAAAGAAAGGAAGATAGATGTATGAGGCACTGTCTTCCTTTATTTTTTTCTGTTTGCAGCTACAGTGTCGGTGTGGAAGAAACCACACCTATGGGATCACAGGAATCCCTACTACGGTCGGTGGGCGCGGTGCTGTGCGAAGAGCGGGTCCAGGAGCCAGCACAAGGATTATTTACCCATGTTTGGGCTGCGAGGATGCGTAATACCCTAGTCCTGCTTTAGTGTCTATTTGAGTGTTCTTGGAGTTCTTGAGCTAGCTACAACGTGTAACTCGTCCAAGGGTCCGAATCCCTCTCCAGTACGCCTCGGGCCTCCATTTATAGGTAAATGGGGATGCCACAGTGGCACACAGGAGGTGGAAGGGTACAGTGTACAAGCTTATCGCTTGTCATTATGGGACAAGGCGCATTAAATGCGCCCCCTGAGGTGTCCCCTTGCTTTGCTGCCACCTTGTCTTGCTTCGACACGCGTCCAGGCCAGCGGAGCGGGCGGCGCCATGTAAGCTGGCAAGCTGCTGAGGTGGCATGGGGGCAGCGTCTTCACGAAGATCGGCATGCCACCATGCAGGTGCTTGCCGATCTGGTCTTGGGACCGCACGTCACCATACACGCACCAGCCTGGCTGGCTGGGCTGGCAACTGCATACTAACAGCGGTGGAACCTTGGCGAGCACGGGCCTGGTCGCGACCCCGTCGATGTTTTTGGCAAGGGTCTTGCCGGGCCCCGGCAAGGGTCTTGCCGTGGCATCGTGGTCGTCCCCAGCAAGGACCTTGCCGGAGGTCTTGTGGATTTCCTCGGCAAGGATCTTGCCGAGGATCACCGTCTTCTAGACCTCATCTGATCTTGTGTGCTCCTTGTCTTCACAAAGATCTGCATGCCATCATGGAGGTGCCTCCCGAGCCTTGGTTCCAACGTGGTTGATGACATTTGTCGGTGTTTTGGGAATGGGGGTCCCCAGACTTGCCTGCCTGCGGCCCACGACATGGCTCCACCAGTGGCCCAGTACGACCCGTCTTTGTCAACCAACACTCAAGACTCGCGCGAGGGGCCAAGCCTCACGAGGCGGACGACACAAGGCCTCCCCAGGAGTGGCCTCACCAGACAGTCTCGCGAAGGGGGGTGGAGAGATCAAGGCAAGGGGTACCTCGTGAGGTTCCCGTGACGTAAGCCATGACGATCAAGGCCAGGCGGGCGCCAGGCAGGCGCCTGCGTGCACAGTGTCCTCATTTCTCCTTTGGTGCTAAGGGGGCAACCACAGGCGCGGAGTACGAGGCATCAGGAAAAGGTTTCCATATTGGTGCAACAAGACCAAGACCAGCAGGACGGCAGGATGGAGGTCACCGTGGAGCCCAAGACGGTGTCACCACCAGAGCCTTTGGCAGGCGAAGACCACCTTTAGTCAGGATAACTTGTACTAGTTGTGTCAGGACCCCGACTCAATGCCACATCGATCTAGCATGTAACACCTCATATCACTTTGCGGCCTCACGCACGGTATTCCCACGGGTGTCGCCTTACCTTTGCCCAGGACCGTTTGCGCCTTTTGGCACACGTATATGATAGTGTCGCTAGCATCCATATGATAAGGAGCCCGGGCTGACATGGCTAGTCGTAAACCCAAAGTGGCACTAACTTACAGGGACAGGCATCCATGACCCAGCATCGAACGTGTCGGTCATCAGCAAGTGAATCCAGGCTGTAGCACTGGGCTAGCAGGACTCCGGTGAACCGGGCTGTAGCGGGCTAACAGGACTCCGGTATTCATCGCGTGACATTTCCCCGAAGGACAGACACAGGAACGAAGAAGGACACATGCCGACCAGCCTAAGTGTTCCGGAGCAGTAGCAAGCTATCATGGCTCAGTGGAAGCACTAGGAGACATTTCCCGGTAAGAGAGGCCACTAAGGATAAACAACTAGATAGCCAGATCCCACACATACCAAGCATTTCAATAACATACACACAATATGCTCGATATGTGCAAATATAACATGGCATCACAACATGACTCTACGACTCAAATATTTATTCATTAGGCTCCGAGGAGCGGAATATTACAAACATGGGTCTCATGACCCAACACTCAGAGCATACAAGTCAAAGCACATGCGGAAGCTTAACATGTCTGAGTACAGACATCTACAAATGAAAAAAAGGCCGAGAAGCCTGACTATCTACCAGATCCTGCCGAGGGCACAAGATCGTAGCTGAGGTAACAAGCTAAACGTCGAAGTCCACGCGAAACTACTAGTGAGACCAAAGTCTCTCTGCAAAACATAAAATAGGCAAACGTGAGTACAAATGTACCCAGCAAGACTTACATCAGAACTAACTACATATGCATTATTATCAACAAAGGGGATGGTGGGGTTTAACTGCAGCAAGCCAGCTTTGACTCGGTGGCTATCCTGAACTGCGACTGCAATGTAACTCTTTTGAGGTGGCGCACACGAGTCCACATATTCACCACATCAATACACCACTATGGACCCGCTCCCGTCTCCCTACAAGAACGCCATCCATAGCACTCACGCTTATCTTGCGTATTTTAGAGTATCCACTTTCACTTGTCTATGAACTGATATAAGCAACCCAGAAGTCCTTTTCCGCGGACACGGCTATTCGAATAGATGATGTTAACCCTGCAGGGGTGTACTTCTTCATACATGTTTCCACCACTTAGCGTCTGCACACGACTGGTGCTCGGCAGACTTCAAGCGAAAGCCGACGTGGGTGTAGACCACGACCTACCTAAACACTCAAGTCTCTAGTCCAGGTTTATCGCCTATTCGGGTTCCATCCATGAGGAGATCCGGCCGGAGTTTCGCTCACAGCCCCAAACGATGTGAACAGGGTTCCCGAGACACCAAACGGGCGCCCGGTACACTGTGCCACGTGCCTACCGCATCACAGCCCACCCCTCCGGTCAGCGCTGCCCACGGCCTCCAGCATACTACAAACACCAGAAACTACTTGCAACTCCTGGACAGAGGACAAGGGTGAATAAGAAGTCGAGCGGGGTCATATTTCAGGGCCCAATGTATGGTAGTAGCTGAATCATGGATCACAAACACAGAGCTCAGTTCCTGAGGACGGCTTCAATGAGACAACCCACCATGTACTCCTACATGGCCTCTCACTGCTACCTTTACCAAATTGTATTCACACACTTAGCTCACACACAATAGGACATGTTCATACACCTCTGATTCATCCCCGATGAATCAGACCTGACTCAACTCTAAGCAGTAGCAGGCATGACAAACAAGCATGAATGAGTAGGCACAACAGGGCTCAAACAACTCCTACTCATGCTAGTGGGTTTCATCTATTTACTGTGGCAATGACAGGTCATGCAGAGGATAAAGGGGTTCAGCTACCGCAGCAAGTAACAGTTGAATCGTTGTTGTCCAAATGCAGTAAAAGAGAGCAGGAGCGAGAGAGTAGGATTGTATCGGAATGAACAAGGGGGTTTTGCTTGCCTGGCACTTCTGAAGATAACATTGAGTCTTCATCAGTGTCAACGATCACAACGTCGGAACATCGTCTACCGGGAGGGAACAGATATTGGCAACAAGAAGAAATACAATCAATGCAATGCACAATATGATGCATGCTCATGACATGGCAATATGAATGTATTTTGAGCTAATGCAACTAGCAACAGATTAAATGAAGTTGGTTTGAATACAAGATTCAAATTCAAACTCCATATGTGATTATTCAGATGCCATTTATATGATTTGTGCTAAACAGCACCTATAAGTTGTTCTAACATGCATGAAAATGGTACAGATGGATTCCTTGAATTTTTCTGATAATTTTTCATATATAAATTATTTAATTTGGAGTTACGGTTGAATTTCTATGAATTTTAGAAGTTTTAGGCATTTTCTGGAATTTCCTGAATATAAATAAATCCAGAAAGCATTACTGCGTCATCCTGACGTCATGATGACGTCAGCAGGTCAACGTGGCACAGTCCGGTCAACCCCTGACCGGTGGGTCCCGAGTGTCAGTGTCTAAATAAACTAACCTAGCTTAGTTAAAACTAACCTAACTTAATTAGCCGGGCGGGGCCCGCGTGTCAGTGAGAGAGAGGGGGTCAAACCGGGCAGTGGGGTCAACCCATGCCGGTCATCGGGTCAGCGGTCGCCGGCGTTTAGCCGCCGGCGAGTCCAGACGCGGCGGAGGGCTCGGGAAACGCCCTCCGGCGACCAAAACAGCGGCAGCGATCATCTACGCGTAGCTGGCGCTCAGCCGTATCCATCTAAGCAAGCGGGAGGGGCTGAGGTCGAGCGGGCTCGCCGGAATCAGGCTCGCGGCGGCGGCCGAGGTTCGGACCTCGACGGAAACGAGGCTACGGTTGACGAGAGGACGAACGGATGCTTGTTCTGGGCTCCTGGGACCACGCTGAGCGCAGACACGTGCTCAAACACGGGCGGCAGCAACTGTGGCCGCGGCGGCGCCATGGCCGTCGGCGAAGAGCTCTCGGCTCGTTGTGAACGGCAGCTAGAGAGGGAGGTAGGGCACGGGGAGAGGGGGAATCGGGTCAAGGGCTCACCGCGGAGCTGCAGGGAGGGTTAGTGGGCTCGGGGGCACGCCGGAGTGGCCGAATCGACGGAGAAGGGCACCGGGGCCGAAGCTTGAAGACGATGACGATGGCGGCTGCTCGGGGCCCTTCTGGTCGCGTGAGATGACGAGGAGGACGAGGGCGGAACAGCGGAGCTTTGGGAGGCGTCGGGGAGGCGAGACGGCGGCTGTGGCCGCGCGAGCGCTGGTCGGCGGCGACGGGCTCCGTTCGGTCGCGGGAGGGGAAGCAGAGGAGCGAGGGGGAGGGAGGTCCAGAGAGCGAGGGAGAAGTGAGAGGGGGTCGGGGAGACGCGTGGCAACACTGGGGCGTCGAGGAGGAAGCAGGAGGTGGCCAGTGGAAGCAGGAGGTTGCCGAGGCCTCTCGGGCGCGCGCCACGCTTCGCCTCTGCCTACTGGCAGAGGAAGACGACAGGGGGGAGTGGAGATGGGCTGGGCCGTGCTGGGCCAGGTAAGTGGGCGCCAGGTAACTTCCTTCTCTCTCTCTCTCTCTCTCTCTCTCTCTCTCTCTCTCTCTCTCTCTTATTTCTTTTCTATTTCTGTTATTTTGTTTTTGATTTGATTCAAAATACCAAATCATTTAATAAAATCCTGGAAACAATTATGGGTGCTTTCTGAATTATTTCAGTGACCCTTAACAATTTCCAACATTTATTTGAACATTTAAATTATTTATAGTGTTTAAATGCCCAAAGTCAAATACAATATGATTTAATTCAAAAATCCAAAAATGACCTAAGAATATATTCATCATTTTTGGCAGAGGTTTCCACCTTAACCAGAGATCATGAACTTTTCTTAGGAACTTTTTTGGGTTTATTGAAAAGATTTTAACTCACCCTAGTTGAGTTGATTTAATGCCAGGGTTTGAACATCCCCATTTCAATTTTAGGAAAAATTTAAACATGATGCAACACATGACTAGCTAGCTCAGAGCAAACCAGAAGTTAGGGATGTGACAAGTTGTCCCCTTTCAAATTGGCTGTTGTTGGATCCCTTCCCGCTCAATATTTGGGAAGAGGACCAGGGCCTCTATAAATAGGGCTAACCATCCACCAAGCTTGAGGAGAATCGAACCTTGAGCAGAACCACCCACAAAGCACAAGAACACGTCGCCTCAGGAGGCCGTTCTTCCCCTTTGTACTATTCATCACCAGCCCAAGAGGCAATCCACCACCACCACCATACTGGAGTAGGGTATTACACCACAACAGGGGCCCGAACCAGTATAAATCTTGTGTCTCTTTTGTTGCGAGTTGACCGAGCTAAGCTTAGAGATCGCGGCAAGGTTGAGAGCGAGATTCGGTAGGGGGAAATATTTGTGCGCACCCCAGTGTTCGAACCTCAAGGGTTTTGCCGGAATCCGAAATATGACATTTGGCGCGCCAGGTAGGGGGTGCGCCGGAACTTTCCGCCCATCGGCCCATGCTCCGCCAACACCGCGCTTCGCCCTCATGGCGGACATCGCGCCTCCGGCCCCGGTGACCAGTGCCAATGCTGGGGCCGAGGGACTCCGAGCCTTAGCCCCCGCTTTACGATGGGTGCAGTGGCCACCCGAGTTCAGGCCAGAGATGCCGCCGCGTTACGACGGCACGGCGGACCCGGTGGCCTTCCTGCTGGCATACGAGAAGGCCGTCCTCAAGGTCGGGGGCATCGACAAGGCCATGGCCAACTGGCTTCCCATGGCCCTCACTTGCGTCCCGCGCGGCTGGTTGCTCAACCTTCCTGGGTCCACGATGGCATCTTGGGATGAGCTGCATGGTCTCTTCGCTGCGCATTTCGCGGCTCAAGCGCCTCCCACGGTCGCGGCCCTCCTCGGCGGCTCGCAAGCGCCACCCTCAGACTGCCACGCCAAGCCGTTCTTTCGCTAGATTAGCGCCATCCTCGCGCGGCAAGGAGCTCCCTCAGGTTGGGTGGCGCCCAAGGCCGACCTGACCTTCAACTCGGAAGATCACCCCCTCACCACCTCCTGCTCGGGTGCGCTCCCGATGCTTTGCACGCCTAGCATCTACCATGTAGCAGTCACCAAAACCCTCATCGACGGCGGTGCTGGCCTCAACGTGCTCTTGGTGGAGGCCTTCAACCTCCTCAATGTACCATTGGAGCGGCTCCGTCCTAGCAAGCCTTTCTCAGGCGTCGGGGGCGGTTCCTCCAGTCCCCTGGGGCAGATCCACCTTCCCGTGACCTTCGGCGCCCGCGACAACTACTGCACGGAACTGGTCGACTTCAACATCGCTCGCATTGTCCTCCCATACAATGCCATACTCGGATACCCTACCCTGGCTTAGTTCATGGCAGCGACCCATCCGTCTTACAACCTCATGAAGATGCCCGAAAGCAAGGGCGTCCTCACCATAGCAGGAGATACCAAGGAGGCTCTCATGGCGCTCAAGCTGGCCCTCAAGGCCGCGATGGCGGTGCAGCCCGCAGACGTGGACGCCTCCAAGGCCAAGGAAGCTGCACCGACCAAAAAGAAGCAGTTGTTCACTCAAGATAAGGCGGAGACCAAGCAGGTGCCAGTCGAGGAAGACGGGTCCTCGGGAGCCACCTTCACCATAGGTGCCAACCTCAACCCCGACCAACAGAAGGCATTGGTGAAGTTCTTGCGCTCGAACAAGGAGGTGTTCGCATGGGAACCCAAGCAGCTAGTGGGGGTCCCAAGGGGGGTGATTGAGCATCACCTGAGGGTGTGCCCCAATGTGCACCATGTGAAGCAAAAGGCGACGCGGTAGTCCATAGAGAAGCAGGCCTTCATCGTCCAAGAAACCTGCAAGCTGGAGGCAGCAGGTGATATTCGCGAGGTTCGCTACCCTGAATTGCCGGCGAACCCTGTTGTCGTGCCAAAGAAAGGGGGAAAGGAGCGCATGTGCGTCGACTTCACCAACCTCAACAAGGCCTGCCCACAAGATCCGTTCCCACTTCCCCGCATTAACCAAATCGTCGACTCCACAGCCGAGTGCGACCTGCTGTGTTTCCTGGATGCGTTCTCGGGTTATCATCAGATCAAGATGGCGGTTGAGGACATGGAGAAGACAACCTTCCCGACCCCGTGCGGGGTATACTGCTACACTTGCATGCCGTTCGGGTTGCGCAACATGGGCACGACCTTCCAACGGCTGATGCACATTGCCTTGGGCTGACAGCTCAGGAGAAACACCGAGGCTTACGTCGACGACATTGTGGTGAAATCTCGGGAGGCAAAGACCTTGATACAGGACTTGGAGGAGACCTTCGCGAGCCTCCGCCAGGTGGACCTGCGGCTCAACCCGGAGAAGTGCGTGTTCGGCATCCCCTCCGGCAAGCTGCTAGGGTTCCTCGTGTCCCACAGGGGGATCGAGGACAACCCAGAGAAGATCAAGGCGATCGAAGACATGAAGCCGCCGCAAACCCTCAGAGAGATGCAGAAGCTCTCTTGTTCCATGACTGCGTTAGGACGCTTCATCTCCAAACTAGGAAAGCGCGCCCTACCATTCTTCAAGCTGATGAAGAAAAAGGGCCCATTCGAGTGGACACAGGAGGCCGACCAAGCATTTCAAGACCTCAAGAAATACCTGACTAGCCCTCCTGTCATGGTGGCGCCGCGCCCTCTCGAGCCCCTAGTGCTCTATCTTGCCGCCACTTCCTACTCCGCCAGCGTAGTCCTGGTGGCGGTTCGGGAGGAGTGTCGGGCTAAGGCCGTGCCCCGCCCAGCTACGGCCTCGGCCGGGGCACCACAAGACCAAGAGAGCCTCGCGAGGACCACGACAACGGCAGCAAGGGACCAAGCTCAGCAGGAAGATGCCACCAGGGTTGAGGAGGCCCCACAAGGCGACCAGGCGCTGGGGGCTCCATTATCTCAGGAGGCACCTCAGCCTCCGGAAGGCGCAGGCCACGTCGGCACACCCACCCTTGACGAGCATCCGGTGTACTTTGTTAGAACGGTGTTGCGGGATGCAAGGGCACGGTACCCCATGCCTTAGAAGCTCTTACTCGCGCTCTTGGTGGCCTCGCGTAAGCTGCGTCACTACTTTCAAGGTCACCCCATCAGTGTTGTCTCGGCCTACCCGTTGGAAAGGGTACTCAGGATCCCCAACTCCGCTGGGAGAGTCGCCAAATGGAACATCGAGCTGCTGGTGTTTCAGTTGGAGTTCAGCACAACCAGGGTCATCAAGGGAGCCGCGCTTGCTGATTTCATGGCTGAATGGATGGACGCACCCGAGCTCAAGGCGGGCGAGGATCGGTCTCTCTCCCCAGGAAGTGAGGCACCAGATGGTTGGGTCATGTATTTCGATGGCGCCTTCTCGCGGCAGGGTGAGGGGGCTGGTGCAGTGCTTATATCACCCACTCAGGACAAATTCTACTACATCATGCAACTCTGCTTCCAGCAGGGTGAGAAGGTCTGCAACAACATAGCAGAATACGAGGGCCTCATAGCAGGCCTGAAGGCTGCAGCAGTATTGGGGGTGAAGCGCCTCGTCATCAAGGACGATTCACAACTCCTCGTCAACTTCTCCAACAAGGTATACGAGCCTAAGGACGAGCACATGGAAGTGTATCTTGCGGAGGTACGCAAGATGGAGAAGCAGTTTTGGGGACTGGAGTTGGAGCATGTGCCCCGCGACACCAACCAAGAGGCTGATGACATCACCAGGAGGGCGTCCAAATGGCTTTCTCAGGAGCCTCGGGTTTTCGAGGAATGGCTCTTCAAGCCGGCGGCGGCACCACCACTCTCAAGAACGGCACAGCCCTGGGAAGAACTCCCTCAGCCACCTGCCACAGGATCCCCGGCCTGTGGCCCAACTTCGGGAACGCGCCTACTCTTGGCAGTGGAGCCTCAAGAGGGATGCTGGACCAAGGAATTCAAGGAATACCTTACACAAGGGACGCTGCCGGAGAAAGAGGAGGACGCGGAGTGCGTGGCCCGGCAGGCCACGGCCTACTGCATCCAAGACGGTGAGCTGTATCGGAAGCTGCTGAATGATGTTTCCTTATGTTGCATATCCAGGGAACAGGGGAAAGAGTTGCTGGCCGACATACACGGCGGAGATTGCGGACACCACTCGTCGTCATAGACCCTCGTCGGCAAGGCATTCCACTGCAGATTCTATTGCCCTACAACACTCAATGACGTGACGGAGCTGGTGAAGTCTTGCGAGGCCTGCCAATTTCATGCCAAGCAGATTCATCGGCCAGCTCAGGGCCTACAGACCATCCCGCTCTCATGGCCGTTCACGTCTGGGGGCTGGATATCTTGGGCCCATTCCCTCGGGCGCCTGGGGACTACCGCTACCTCTACGTCGCCATCGACAAGTTCAACAAGTAGGCGGAAGTGGAAGCTGTTCGCACCATCCCAACCGGCTCCGCGGTCAAGTTCATCAAAGGCCTCGTGAGCCGGTTCGGGGTCCCTAAGCGCATCATCACCGACAACGGTTCGCAGTTCACTCGTAATCTCTTCAAGACGTATTGTGCTAACCTTGGAACGCAGATCTGTTACGCTTCAGTGGCGCATCCCCGGACGAACAGCCAGGCGAAATGCGCCAATGCGGAGGTCCCGAGGGGACCAAGACCTACAAGAGGAAGCTGCAAGCCTACGGCAGGGGCTGGCACGACGAGCTCCAGTCCGTGCTGTGGTCCATCCGCACCTCCGCCACCAAGCCAACGGGCAAGACCCCGTGCTTCCTCGTCTATGGAGTAGAAGAGGTTCTCCCTCACGAGATCAGGTGTCGCTCCACGCGGGTCCTGGCGTTTGATGAGGCGCAACAGGACGCCATTTGGGGGATGGACCTAGTGCTGGGGGAGGAACGTCACCATGAAGCCGTGCTACGGGCGGCAAGATACTAGCAGGCGCCGCGGTAGTATCACTGCCGCAGTGTCCGTCCTAGGACTCTCGAGGTAGGTGACCTCGTCCTAAGGCGGGTGCTCTCCAGGGAAGGGTTGCATAAGCTCTCACCCATGTGGGAGGGCCCATTCAAGGTCGTCCATGTCTCCAGGCCTGGCGCCACACGCCTCGAGACCCAGGACGGGGTACCCATCCCGAACGCCTGGAACATCCAGCACCTCCGGAAGTTCTACCCCTGAAGAAAGGCCCGGTGCCTGTGAAGAAGGCCCAGTGCCTGTGAAGACTCGCCTCCCGTGACACTCTCACGTAATAATGAGTGGGGCTGCACACGCCCCGGAGTCTCAGGAGTGCCGCCCTTGGGCCTCGGGGGCTCCCTCCCATGCCTAGTGGCAGCACTTAGCTCCGCGCTGGTAAGAAGACTTGAAGACTAGACTAGGTGTCGGACTCGGCTTTTCATTTGCTTTCTGCGGTTGGCTTGCTCTCCCTTGTTTGAACTTTGATTGAAGTTGCTTCTGGTGTTCTTCGCCGGTTCTGTTCTGTCGCCTTCTGCCTCCGATTTCTGTCATCAGCTCTTTGTCTGGCACGCTCTCTCTCGCGTGCCTCGCGAGGGGGCTGTACGGGTACTCTCGTGAGTCCTTTTTCTTTTGATTTTTCCGTGGCACTCTCTCGATTCAAAGTTCGCAGCAGGAGCACCCCCCCCCCTCAGTCCAGGCCCCTCGGGCATCATGACACGAAGCGCCAAACCATGGCCGACAGCCCTTGCGGCTCGGGTTCGGAGAACGATAATCCCTCAAAAAGTTTATTTTGCAGCTCCTAGGGCGTCCGAAGCGGACACCTCGCAAGGCGGGAACTACTTCAAAGCGTACCAAGATAAGTTGTTCCTACACGCCGACGCACAATAACAACAACGCCTTAACACAACACAGGAACAATAAACGCAGCATGTTAACTCGAAAATCATAGTTTGTTGCACGCCCCTACGGGGCCCCATACTTGTCTCTCTGAAATGTAGGAAGGAAGGAAAACAAAACAAAAGCAGCACGTGCCTTGCAGCAGCCCGCGAGGAGGAACCTATGGCGATCTCCTGAGCTCAGCCAGACCCCGCCTCCCGCTTCACCGAGGCGTGGTGACGGGATGACCCGCTGCCGCCCTCGAGGCGGGCACGACAGCGTGGTGGGTGATCGTAGCCGCCGCTGGAGGAGCTGTCACCGGAATAAGAGCCGCCGTAGCTTGACGAGCCGCGGTCGCCACCGGGAGCAAGTTCGTCCTTGCCCTCATCACGACCGTCGCCAAGACCAAGAACCTCGTCACCGGCGCTGTCTTTAGGGCAGCAACCTACGCAACGGCCGTCCTCCCCGAACACTCTCACATAGAGGGTCGCGTCGCCATCGTACTTGAAGTGGAGGGTGCACCGCCTTCCCAGACCCCGCGCGCGGGCAAACGTCTGCCAGCCTCGGGCCAAGGTTGCGTTGCCAGCGACGGGGACCTCCACCACGACCCAGGAGGCCCTGCTGTAGCAACCGTTCGCCTGCAACCCGCCTGGGCCAGTTGCCGGCAGCTCGCCAGCAAAGAAGCGCAGGAGTTGAAGCCAGTTGCTGGCCGGGTTTTCCGACCACGCGATGAACTCCGGCAGCACCTCCGCCGAGTGGAAGCGTGACCAGGGAGGCCGCGCGGCCATGACATGCCTTCCTCCACCAACCGGGTGCCTCGACATGGGAGGCCCCTGCCACGTGAAGGGCCTCCGCCACGGCCGTGGGGAGCCACCGCTGGGGTCGCGAAGTGCTTGCGGATGCGACCGCGTTCGCGCTTAGGTGGAGGAGAGCCAGGCCCTTCTTGGCGAGCCTTCCCCTTCTCCGCGGCCGAAAACCTCTTCGTAGGCACCATGGGGGACGCTACAAGCAACATGGCGAGGGAGGAGAAGCGAGCGGAATGGGAAGAGATGGGCGACGAGGGCTCTCCTCCTTCCTCATTTATAACCCAAAGGAGGCCAACCGTCGACCTCCATGATTGCAGGTAATGATAACCTTTTTTGCATGCAGCAGGAATCGTCAAGTCGGGCAGTTGCCAAGGCAGCATGGGGAAGCGGAGACGCCCATGTCCAAGTAGTCGCCACACGTTGACCAAGGCTGCAGGCTGTCGGGGCCCGCGGCGCTCCGCACTTGCCCTTTGGCTTCACCGCTAAGCCAAGTCCGAGAGCGCCATGGGCCCGGGGGCTACTATCGGTGTTCTGGGAACGGGGGTCCCCAGACTTGCCTGCCTGCGGCCCACGGCGTGGCTCCACCAGTGGCCCAGTACGACCCGTCTTCGTCAACCAACACTCAAGACCCACGCGAGGGGCCAAGCCTTGCGAGGCGGACGACACAAGGCCTCCTTAGGAGCGACCTCACCAGGCAGGCTCGCGAAGGGGGGGCAGAGAGATCAAGGCAAGGGGTACCTCGTGAGGTTCCCGTGACGCAAGCCATGACGATCAAGGTCAGGCGGGCGCCAGGCGGGCGCCAGGTGGGCGCCTACGCGCACAGTGTCCTCGTTTCCCCTTTGGTGCTAAGGGGGCAAGCGCAGGTGCGGAGTACCAAGGCATTAGGCAAAGGTTTCCATATCGGTGCAGGACGGAGGTCACCGTGGAGCCCAACACGGCATCACCACCAGAGCCTTTGGCAGGCGAAGGGCACCTTTAGTCAGGATGACTTATACTAGCTGCCCCTGTTCAAATTGGCTGTTGTTGGATCCCTTCCCGCTCAATATTTGGGAAGAGGACCAGGGCCTCTATAAATAGGGCTAACCATCCACCAAGCTCAAGGAGAATCGAACCTTGAGCAGAACCACCCACAAAGCACAAGAACACATCGCCTCAGGAGGCCGTTCTTCCCCTTTGTACTGTTCATCATCAGCCCAAGAGGCAATCCACCACCACCACACTAGAGTAGGGTATTACACCACAACGGTGGCCCGAACCAGTATAAATCTTGTGTCTCTTGTGTTGTGTGTTGATCGAGCTAAGCTTGGAGATCGCGGCGAGGCTGAGAGCGAGATTCGGTAGGGGGAAATCTTCGTGCACTCCCTAGTGTTCGAACCTCAAGGGTTTGGCCGGAACCTGAAATACAACAACATTGGAAACCCTGGGGCTCAAGGGTGGAATGCTCTACTGGCGTTTGGGTAAGTTTCCCCGGCAAGGCCCTTGCCGGGGCTGTGGAGGCCACCCGGCAAGTGTCTTGCTGGGGGAGTCTGCCTTGCTATCTTGCTCTTTGTCTTGGCGCTGCTTGATTGATCCCGTGGTTTCGGCCTTCCTCCCTGCCCTGCTAAGTGTGGTCGTGGCCGCAGCTCTGACTGCCCATGCACAGGTAAAGGGTTATGAAGTAGAACCCCTACTTCTGTACACCGACAGGAGCCCCCAGTCCTGGGCCACACATAAGCACGACGCGTTGTTGGGCTAGGCCCAAAATGGTGGGCGGACAGGCGGGGCCAATTTTACCGTTGTAACTTTTCGGCCCACTGCGCTTCCCACGACTCGCATTGAATGCGCGACGTGGAGGGCCGTGCGTGACGTGGGGGGCATGCGTGGGGCACCTGCTGCACGCAGGCATCATGTCGTAGTAAATGGTAAAGAGGCGGCCGTGCCTTCCCCATAAAAAGGAATAACTGGAAGTGCGCTACTCATTTACCCTCCGCCCTTTTTCCAATGTCGGAACCGCCGTCCCCATCTTCTTCCTCCTCAAGCTCCCGCTTCTGCTTGCCTCTGCTGCGCCCCCGTTGCTTTCGATCCTTTGCTTCCTCCCAGCCGCCATGGTGCCCAAGACAGGCAAGGGCAAGGGGGCGGCCAAGGATATCATAGAGAAGGAGGCGCTGAAGCACGAGGCGGCGGTGCGACGGGCGCAGTTCGCCTACTTCTCCCCGTCGTCGGTCGACGTCTTCCACCTCAAGAACTTCTTCCAGCCTCTATGGGCGGCAAAGACGATGGGGCATTGATACGTCTCCAACGTATCTATAATTTTTTATTGTTCCATGCTATTATATTACCTAATTTGGATGTTTATGGGCTTTATTTTACACAATTATATCATTTTTGGGACTAACCTAATAACTGGAGGCCTAGCCCGTAATGCTGTTTTTTTTTGCCTATTTTAGTATTTCAAAGAAAAGGAATATCAAACGGAGTCCAAACGGAATGAAACCTTCAGAAGCGTGATTTTTGGAACGAACGTGATCTAGAGGACTTGGAGTGCAAGCCAAGAAGCAGCCAAGGCGGCCACGAGATAGGAGGGCGCGCCCCCTGTCTCGTGGGCCCCTCAAGTGGCCAGCGACGTACTTCTTCTTCCTATATAAGCCTACATACCCCGAAAACATCCAGGGAGCCACCAAAGAAATATTTCCGCCACCGTAACCTTCTGTATCCGCGAGATCCCATCTTGGAGCCGTCGCCGGCGTTCTGTCGGAGGGGGAATCCACCACGGAGGGCTTCTACATCAACACCATAGCCCTTCTGATGAGTTGTGAGTAGTTTACCAATAGACCTTCGGGTCCATAGTTATTAGCTAGATGGCTTCTTCTCTCTTTTTGGATCTCAATACAATGTTCTCCCCCTCTCTTGTGGAGATCTATTCGATGTAAACTCTTTTTGCGGTGTGTTTGTCGAGATCCGATGAATTGTGGGTTTATGATCAAGTTTATCTATGAATAATATTTGAATCTTCTCTGAATTCTTTTATGTATGATTGAGTTATCCTTGCAAGTCTCCTCGAATTATCGGTTTGGTTTGGCCTACTAGATTGATCTTTCTTGCCATGGGAGAAGTGCTTAGCTTTGGGTTCAATCTTGTCGTGTCCTTACCCAGTGACAGAAAGGGTTGCAAGGCATGTATTGTATTGTTGCTATTGAGGATAAAAAAATGGGGTTTATATCATATTGCTTGAGTTTGTCCCTCTACATCATGTCATCTTTCTTAATGCGTTACTCTGTTCTTATGAACTTAATACTCTAGATGCATGCTGGATAGCAGTCGATGTGTGGAGTAATAATAGTAGATGAAGGCAGGAGTCGGTCTACTTGAACGTGATGCCTATATAAATGATCATGCCTAGATAATCTCATAATTATTAGCTTTTCTATCAATTGCTCGATAGTAATTTGTTCACCCATCGTAATACTTATGCTATCTTGAGAGAAGCCTCTAGTGAATCCTATGGCCCCAGGGTCTATCTTTTATCATATAAGCTTTCAATCTACTTTTATTTTCATCTTTACTTTCTGCATCTATGTTAGAAAATACCAAAAATAGATTTATCTTATCATATTATCTATATCAGATCTCACTTTCGCAAGTGGTCGTGAAGGGATTGACAACCCCTTTATCGCGTTGGTTGCGAGTTCTTTGTTTGTTTGTGTAGGTTCGTGGGACTTGTGAGGAGCCTCCTACTGGATTGATACCTTGGTTCTCAAAAACCGAGGGAAATACTTACGCTACTGTGCTGCATCACCCTTTCCTCTTCAAGGAAAACGAACGCAAGCTCAAGACGTAGCAAGAAGGATTTCTGGCGCCGTTGCCAGGGAGGTCTTCGCACAAGACAAGACATACCAAGTACCCATCACAAACTCATCTCCCTCGCATTTACATTATTTGCCATTTGCCTCTCGTTTTCCTCTCCCCCACTTCACCCTTGCCGTTTTATTCGCCCTCTCTTTCCCAATCTCCTCTCTTTTCCACTTGCCTTCTTCTTCTTCTCTCTTTGGCTTGCCTTTTTCTGTTTGCTTGTGTGCCTGTTTGTCCTTATGGCTTTGCCTAAGAGTACCGACCTCCTTCTTAGGAGGTTCGAAGAGATTGAATAAAATATTAGAAGCTTTATGAATTTGCAATTTGAGCATAATAATTGCTTCAGAAAAGAGCTTAAAGAACAAAAAGATTTTTTGGGTTTTATGAATAAGGAGCTTGATGATATGAATAAAGAATTTTATGGTGTGAACTCTCAAATTATCCATCTTGAGAAGGCTATTGCCCAAATTTCTGATAAGCAAGCCAACTTAGTCAATAAGATGGCTGCCAAACCTGAAAAGTTAGATGAAAATAATGATGAAGATCTTAAAGTTATTGATGTGTCCCCTATTAGATCTTTGTTTTGCAATATGAATCTTGATAATAATGGGACTGGAGATGAGTCAACTTTATTTAGAAGGTGTCCCAAGAATTCAGAGTTTTTAGATCTTGATGCTAAATTTGGTAAAAGTGGGATTGGAGAGGTCATGACTTTAAATAGTATTGAACCCACTATCTCGGATTTCAAGGAATTTGATTATGATAATTGTTCTTTGGAAAGTTGTATTTCCCTATTGCAATCCGTTGTTAATTCTCTGCATGCTTATAGTCAAAATAAAGCTTTTACCAAACATATTGTTGATGCCTTGATGCAATCTTTTGATGAAAAACTTAATTTGGAAGTTTCTATACCTAGAAAACTTAATGATGAGTGGGAACCTACTATAAAGATTAAAATTAAAGATCATGAGTGTTTTGCTTTGTGTGATTTGTGTGCTAGTGTTTCCACGATTCCGAAAACTTTATGTCATATTCTAGGTTTCCATGATCTTGATGATTGCTCTCTAAATTTGCACCATGCGGATTCCACCATTAAAAAGCCAATGGGAAGAATCAATGATGTTCTACACTACTGGAATCAGCTACTTTGCCATCTGCCAGATCTTTGCCGTCCGCTAGCGGACGGCAAAGAAGCTCTTTGCCATCAGCCACCGAAAAGCCGACGGCAAAGAAATGGCAGACGACAAAGAAGCTCTTTGCCATGCGCCATTTCTTTGCGGTCCGCCAGCTGACGGCAAAGAATCTTTGCCGTCCGCCAGCTGACGGCAAAGAGGGAGGTGGCCCCCACCCACCAGCTTGTTTAAAAAAAACTTAATGCCCCGCCTCTTTGCTGTCCGCTAGCGGACGACAAAGAGCAAAAAAGCGGACAACAAAGGGGGCGGACGGCAAAGATTTAACTCATCTAACGGCGGCCGCGCCCCACCCCGCCCCTCTCTCTCTGTTTCTCTCCCTCTTCACACGCGCGCCGCCGCCCCCACCACTCTCCGCCGCCCCGTCGCCCCACCACCCCGCCGCCCCACCGGCCCCCGCCCCGGTGCCACCGCGACCCCGTCGCCCCCGCCGCC
>NC_041383.1:740067801-740068407 GCF_002162155.2 Triticum dicoccoides | reverse complement strand
AGTTTTTGGTTTATGTTTAGTTTAGATTTAGTTTTATTTTTAGTTTTAGGTTTAGTTTTAGGTTTAGTTTTAGTTTAGTTTTAGGTTTAGATTTAGTTTTTTCCTTTTTCTGTTTTTTTAGTTTTAGGTTTATGTTTAGTTTAGATTTAGTTTTAGTTTTAGTTTTAGTTTTAGTTTTAGGTTTAGTTTTAGGTTTAGGTTTAGGTTTAGGAAATAACAAGAAGAAAAAAGAGGAGATGAGGAGAATAAGAAGAGGAAAAAGGAAAGGAAGAAGAAGAAGAGGAGGAGGAGAAAAAAGAAGAAGAGGAAGAAGAAGAAGAAGAAAAAGAGGAGAGGAGGAGAAGAAGAAGAGGAAAAAGGAAAGGAGAAAGAAAAAGAAGAAGAAGGAGGAAAAAAGGAAGAAGAGGAAGAAGAGGAAGAAGAGGAAGAAGAAGAAAAGGAAAAAAGGAGGGGGAAAACCCCGACCCGGCACCCCGACACGACACCTCGACCCCGAGACCCCGACCCCGACCCCGACACCCTGACCCCGACCCCGACACCCCGACCCCGAGCCTGACCCGATCGGCACCCCGACTGCGACACCGACACGGCACCCCGACCCCAACC
>NC_041383.1:740060574-740066857 GCF_002162155.2 Triticum dicoccoides | reverse complement strand
CCGACACCGACACGACACCCCGAACCCCCGACCCCGAAACAACATCCGATCCGACGCATATGCTTTGTTCCGGATCCGACGCATAAATTTCGTCAGTGCCTATTAGAGTGTAGGTTGCATGGATGTAATAAAATTGACAAAGTAGATCAACTGATGAATATGTACATGGTGAATTATATATATAATTGTTGTGTGTCCAGTGATGATGATGATGATTATAGTGATGATAGTGATGATGATGATTATAGTGAGCCCATCATTGATTATAGTGATGATGATGATTATGCATTTATTGATGATACTGATCGAGATTATTAGTAGTGTGAGGTATTCAATTTTTTTATGTTCTACTTGATGATGATACACTTAAGTGATATACATATTATTATTCATGTCGGTACTTTTTTTTATGTTGTACTAATTTCGTTTATTCTTTGTCATGGCAGGTGTTGAAAGATGGTGGGCACTGGTCGGGAGCGCGCCGAGGCCCCTTCTTCGTCGGCGCGTGCTGCGAGGTCTTCCATTGCACACGCACCTCTCCGCCGAGCGTTGCTGGACAGTATGTCGACACCACCGGGCCCTTCTTCATCGACTGCGGGGCCCAGCAGGGGACGAGGTAAGAAGAAGAGAGGAGGTGGAGCACGTGGTCGCGGGAGAGGAGGTAGGGTGACTCTTAGGGCTCCTTCCTCGCCGCCACCCCCAGCTGTTTCACCCGAGCACGTGACTGCTAGGGTGGACTCGCCCGAGGAGGAGGCTACACGGACTCCGGTCCACGAGCCTCCGGTCCACGGGTCTTCGGCCCACGAGCCTCGGGTCGACGGGCCTTCAGCCCACGAGACCCCGGAGGAGCACACGTCTGGATGGGGTACCTGGTCGGGTCAGCATGAGGAGCTGAGTGGCCATGCTGATGATGGCGGGGAGCCGAGTGGCCATGCTGATGATGACGGGGAGCCGACTAATATTGAGGAGGAGGGGGGCAACGTCTACCAGCGTGGTGCTACAAGGCTCCCGTCCGTGTCGGCGACCCGCGAGCAGAGGTGGTTGATTTTCCCTGATGGGGAGAGGTAAGTGCATTTAATCTTTTTGTACCTTCTGCATTCACGTTTCTTCAAATAACTAATGCGTTGGCCTTGTCATACTGCAGGGGTTGGGACCACCATGAAAGTGTCCGCCGGCCCAACTCCGTCCTTGGAGTTCTGATTCGGCAAAACTTCCCGGGGTTTGTCACGTTGCCTGGTGAGGGTCGGCTTCCAGAGGTTGGATTGAGTTGGGAGCACTACTTGGCTGCCCCGGCCCCGCCGGGTGAGATTATCGACGGTGTCTTGTGCAAGACGAGGGCAGACGTGGTGATCAGAAAGTTCTGGGTAATTTCTCCTTTACACAATTAAAAATTTTGAACTAGCTAGTTATTAATTTTACTAATCAATATTGTATCATTTGATTGCAGACATTCTACAGGTGTGAGGAGGGATACGAGGAGGAGGCGGCAGATGTTATCGACAAGGAGTGCCAGCGCCTACTTCAGAACTTACGGCATGAGGTTCGGGTGCAGGCTGTTCGAGACTACTACGCCGGGTGTGGTATGAAGAAGCCCAAGCAGGAGTGCCGCGATAAGTTCTTGAGTAAGGAGCAGTACATGAAGGTAATTCTTAAGGCCTTGTACTTACTTCCTTCATTTAGTAATTCATAGCCGTAGCACTCAAGTTTCTATTTGCTAACTTAGGCCCCTCCGAGATGGTGTGCGAATCGGATGGATTGTTGGGAGGTGTTGGTCAATGCGTGGTGCTCAAAACAATGGCGGGCCTCCCACAACGAGGCCAAGGACAAACGTGCCCAAATGGAAGGTGTGCCACACCACCAAGGCAGCTCCAACTTATTTCAGTACGGGCGGAACTGGGTATGTGGTTTGCTTCATGATTCATGCAATTCATTCATCATGCTAGCTTTAGCCCTTTAATTACTAATTTACTTTGTTTCTCTCTTTCGGGCATGCTACAATAAGGCGGATAAGGTGCCAGAGGTGTACGACCTGTATGCCATGGCCCACACTGGCTCTTACAAGAAAGTCAAGGCATTCTCTGCGTCTGACCTCGATGATCCAAAGAACTTCACCGACATCTCCGCCCATGACAAGCTCGTGCAATATCGAGATCAGGGAAGGCGAGGAAAGGGGAGGACTTTAACCCGAGCCAGGGTCCCATTGATACAGAGCTGCTGATGATATCTAGTGGCGAGAGGTCCCATGGCTCCATAGCCATGGGAGATGGACTTATCTGTTGTCCTAGCACTCTCCCGGAGATCAAGGCACGCCAGTCGAGCTCCGCTCCTGAGATAAGGCCTCGTGAATGGCCAGTCCAACTCGCCTTCAAGGTTAGTTATAAGTACTCAGCTATCTTTCTCCATTACATTGTGTGTGCTTCCATCAATGATTACAAATGGTCATGTGAGTGGTGTTACAGGCTGCTATACAGAGTGAGAGAGATAGAACGGAGAAACTTCTGGCGGAGGCGGCGGAGAGGCAGCGGGAGTTGGAGGAGAGGACGACAAAGATGTTGGAGGAGGAGAGGGCACGGAATGACATGCAGGCAAGGGCCATGTATGAGCTCCTTGTGGTAAGTTTCTTCTGCAGATTACTTGCTAGTCTTAACATTTGAGTCTCATTACTAACTAGTACGACTCTGTTGTGAAAACCAAATGTGCAGTCTGTGTTCGAGAAGTCCGGTCAAACCGCTCCACCGATGCCAGTGATTGCTCCTGCACTACTACAAAAACCCCTACTAATGGCGCACCTAATATGGCCATTAATGGCGCATCTGTGGTGCGCCATTAACAACACGCCATTAGTAATTTTTACTAATGGCGCACCACCTGGTGCGCCATTAGTATCTGGTATACTAATGGCGCACGCGGGTGCGCCATTAGTATAGGCCAGCGTGCGCCATTAGTATGCCTCCCAGGGGCCATGTATACCCAGGTGCTTTGGCATACTAATGGCGCACCACCACTGGATGCGCCATTAGTAACCGCAGCATACTAATGGTGCACTACCCAGTGATGCGCCATTAGTATGCACTGTCATACTAATGGCGCACTGTCCTGTGATGCGCCATTAGTATGAATATTAGGTTTTTTTTATCTTTTTATTTTCTGTTTTTTGCACAGGTTACAAAATGTATAGTTTGACAAAATATAGACAGCACACATCAACAACAGATTCATCGAATACAATAGAAGATTAGTCTTTGAATACAATTCATCATATTAGTCTCCGAATACAATTCATCATATTAGTCTCCGAATTAAAAAGACCGAACAAAGATAGAACATTATATTACAAGTCTCGAGACCGCGAGTAGCGAGTTTGTCTTCACATTACAAGTCGATATCGATCATCTAAACTACCATCACATAGAAGAGAGCTGCGGTCATCACGATGAGCATCATCACGATGAAACTCGTCTTCATCCGGTTCCTCCAACGCTCCCTCCCCTCTCCCGCTAGATAGCGGGCGTATCTAGATTCGGCCTCGGCCCTAGTGGTGTACCCTTTGTAACTGTTACCGCTGAATCGGTGAACCTGTCTCCGACACTCCTCCCAGTCATCGTAGACTCCGGGAACCTTACCCTTGTACACGACATACGTCGGCATCGCTATGCACTAGCCAAACGAAACGTTAGTACCAATTCACAGACAATACATAAGCAATATATAATTATGCAACAGAACGATCGGAAGAGAAAAGGAAGACATTAATAGCATCAATTACATCTAAGTTGAATGACTCTCGAAACCAAAGAGACATACTACAAGTTCATTAAAGTTTAATTACAACATGAGCCAATCGATGTTTCAGAACTAGACAACTCGACTCAAGGGACCGGAGCGTGGATGAAGCCGCCGTCTATCGTGGGAGTCATGAAAGAACGGGCGTTGTCATCCTGCATTTGTAGCATTGTGTCGATGTCACTGTTGGACGGTTGATTTCTGAGGTAGAACTACCCCGAGGTACGAAGGACATCTTGATGGATGATTTCCACAAACTCCGACTGGATGCGAAAGAATTCTTGTCGGAGGTCCGCGTCCTGGATTGCCGACACGCTCGCGGCCCAATCTTTGAGTTTACTCGGTAGCAGAAGTTGATGATGGTCCCGTACGATCGCCCGCATGTGATGGATGGCGTAGTAGGCACCCTTCTGACCACCAGGCGGCTGCTTGACGCAGCAGAACGTCGTATTGTGGGAGAACACGTGCTTGCCGTACTTACGAATAGGCCTGGTGAAGGTGCCTCCAGATTGGGCGTAGCCGGGGAGAACATCATCAAGAACCTTCTTGACATTTGTGTAGTCTACGTTCGACTGACGGTCCGGGTCGAAATACGTGGCCATGGAATATTTGGGGCTTAGGAGGATGAGTGTGCAACGTGTGTCACTGCAGAAAACACGGAATGTTAAAAGAAAAACGATCGAAAAGTAAGAATTCATATGTTACGGGCCGGTTGAGGGGAGGACTTACTCGGGAAAGTAAGGCACGAGGAAGTTATCCTTATCTTGGTTTGCCAGAATGACGCCTTCGAGGTAAGAACTCGCGACTTGCCGGTCCCCAGCGCTGCCCAAGATCATGGCACGCATGTAGAAGGGGTCGACTATCACGATGTCCGGGGTCTTGTCGCGAATGATCCGCATCTCCATACTCAGCAAAAATAGCCGAACGAAGGTGTAGTGCAGCAGATGAAGGTTCAACATAGCGTGGATGTCATCAAAATGTAGGACGATCGTACGCCCGATGGAGTTATCCACAAAGCCCTTGCCCTCTGGCACCTTGGCCGCGAAAACCGGGTATGCCACATCCTTCTCCCTGAGACGCCGCTTCTCCAAAGCAAGAACACTGTCATGCAGACTCCGCATAGCACCGGTTGCAGCATTGAGCATATTTGTCGGTAGCATCGCCCTACCCGCCACATGCACCCTCCTCGAGATATCCTGCGGTGAAGGTGGCCCGTCCTGAGCACGGATCGTACTCGGTGCCGGCTGGCTCGCACCCTTCTTAGTCTTTCTTTTGCGTGCCTTCTTCTTCTCCTGTAATGGGACCGATTTCTGCTCACAGACCGCCTTCTTGAGTGTGTTGGGGCTGATAATATTTCGCACCTCGCCTATCTGAGGCTCGGTGAAGTCGGCAGCTGGAGGCGTCTCCTGAGAGCTGAACGCCAGACGGCGCCTGTTGCAACTTGGCTTCTCCGCGGTACGAGCTAGATCGCACACGTCTTTTGTTGGGTTTGGTTCTTGAGAAGGAGGCCCCACGAAGTCGCCATCGTACCCATGCTCGGCAAAGTACTGATCGACGTTGCCAAATGTATCATCGTCGTCGTCGTCGTCGTTCTGATCCTGTGCCATATGCATGTTTGGATCCAGTGGCAAGGGATGTCCGGCACCGTTACGGCAGTCTTGCCATGGGGCCGACTTGGCGCCGGCACGACTGGCGGTGTTGTCTTTGGGGTGGTGTCCCCCGCCCCCAAACGAATCTGGCTCTTCAGCCAAAGCAGGGGCCAGCTCAGGCAGGCGCTGAGGGTCATCACGTCATCATCGTCGGCCCCGACGGGTCGAATCGGAGGTAACAAGTCGTCGCAGCCTGGCAGCACCCGAACCAGTTGAACCCTAAACAAGTTGGGTGGCATCTGGGTACCGTGGAACAAGGGGTTGCCCGGTTGAACGATTTTGCCCTTGGAGACATCGACCAACTCGTTGTTCACGAAGTGGAGGAGAGTGCACGGAACGTCGGCGGCGCCCTGCGAAAACATGTAGGGCGTCAGGGATGCCCAGTTAAAGGCAAGGAGATGAAGTCCTCGGCCGAGAGAGGCTTAATTAGTTACCGTGATGATGGCGTCGAGCTCGGCTAATGTCGAGGCACCGCCAACGGCGGGCGTGCAGTTGACGGAGCGGCCGCTTGCTGAAGAGGTGCCGGCCGGCGTACACCCGGGTGCATTAAGCTCCCGTGCCGGCGTCGGAGACACCAATGCCGCCTCCGCCGGAGGCACCAATGGCCCCGCCATCGCATTATGCGAGTTGCTGGCCGTGAAGCTAGGAATCGGGGGCGGCCCCTGTTGGCCGCCCGCAATCCACGCACTCAACCCCGAGATCAAGGTAGGCACAAGGGCGGTGATCGTCGCTCCGAGTCGTTGTTCCACTTGCTCTTGGACAATCTTCGGAATCCGCGCCACCTGTGCCTTGAGTTCTTGAACCTCTCGCGCCTGGCTTTCCGAGCTGGTCTTTTTCTCCTTCCGCACACC
>NC_041383.1:740059912-740060564 GCF_002162155.2 Triticum dicoccoides | reverse complement strand
CGGGGCGGGGTCGAGGCGGCGTCGGCGCGGCGTCCGGGCGGCGAGGAGAGGGCGAGGGAGGGAGAGGGCGAGGGCGAGGGCGAGGGCGAGGGCAGCGGCGGCGGCGGCGGTGGATCGAGAGGGAGAGAACTGGCGAGGGGGATCGGGCAAAGGGGGATCGGGCGAAGGGGGGATCGGGCGAAGGGGGGCCACAATACTAATGGAGCACCTCACCGTGGTGCGCCATTAGCATGTCCATACTAATGGCGCACCTCACCGTGGTGCGCCATTAGTATTTTTTTTATTTCAACTCGAGCCAAAAGGTTATGTAGTACCAGAACCTATCTATGTCAAGCCCACTCTACTAGCTCGACTGGTCAGCAGCCAGTTCTCACACCAGGAGGTCCTGGGTTCGACTCCCAGGCTCCACAAATTTTTTTTAGCATTTAAAAAGTTGTTTGATACTTATTTATGTTTAAATATGTTCAAACTTGTTTAAATAATAACAGTAATATTTTTTTATAAGACAGTAGCATTTAAAAAGCTGTTTGATACTAATTTTTTTTATAAGACGGTGCGCGGGGTGCGGGGGGTCGGCGGCGGCGGTTGAGTAGGGGAATCGAGGGTGCGGGGGGTCGGCGGCGGCGGCCGGTGGACTGGGAGGGTGCTCGGC
>NC_041383.1:739994292-740059902 GCF_002162155.2 Triticum dicoccoides | reverse complement strand
TTTTTTTATAAGACGGTGCGCGGGGTGCGGGGGGTCGGCGGCGGCGGTTGAGTAGGGGAATCGAGGGTGCGGGGGGTCGGCGGCGGCGGCCGGTGGACTGGGGGGGTGCTCGGCGGCGAGGGGGGCCGGATCTGGCGAGGTGGGATAGCGATCGAGATGGAGGGGGATCGAGATCGAGTGTCCATGAAATTTAAAAATATTCATGATAGTTCAAAAAGTACCCATGAAATACAATCGAGAAATGAAGGCTACAATTTAAATACAATCGATCTTAGCTAGCTATCTGTTCACAATCTTCTTGCCCTTCTTTTTCGCAAATGGAGTTCTTCTGTGGAACGGACGTCCTTTAGGTAGGGTGGTCCTGCTTCTTCTTGTGGTGTATGCTGCTACTTCATCATCGTCGTCATGTTCGATCCTCGGGTCGCCGTACTTGTCGAAGTCTTGCTTATTGGCTACTCCATCCATTTCGATGATCTTCCTTTTGCCTCTCCTCACGACAACACGACTGGGCTTTGGCGGGTCGGTAATGAAGAAGCATTGGTCCACTTGGGAAGCCAGTACCGATGGCTCATTTTTCGCGGTGACGTTTGCGCCCGCGGTCTTGGATTTGGCTTCGGGTATAACCATGGTCGTGAAATACCGGTCTTCTTTTATGACGTTCTTGGCCCATCTGACACGGAACATCGGGACCTTCTCTCCAGCGTAGCTCAGCTCCCAGATCTCCTCGATCCTTCCGTAGTATCTGTCCTTGTCGTTACCGGTGTAGGATTCCATCGTTACCCCGGAGTTCTGATAACCATCGCTCTTCATGTCCTTGGCCTCGGTGTAGAATGTGTAGCCGTTGATATCGTACGCCTCATAGGTCATCAGGTTGTGCTCGGCACCCTGTGACAAGGCGAATATGAGTTGTTCTTCCGCGGAAGAATCCTCATGTAAAGGGTACGACAGAAGCTTATGCTTGAACCAACGCGTGAAACATGAGTTGTGCTCTTTGAGTGTATCTCCGTCCGTCCTCTGTTGGCCTCGGTCATTGTACGTCTTTTTAATAAAGGTTTTGTGCTCTACCACCCAAGGATCGAACACGTCTATGTGTTGTAGCGCGACTAGGTTTGCTCTTTCAAAGTCGGCGAGTCGACCCTCGAAGTCGACATGCATTTCGCGGCGACCCTCACGGTGACCCCATCCAGCGAGCCTGCCGAGGTGCCTGTTGATGGGCAGACCAACGGGGTTCTCGATGCCTAGATAATTCGTGCAGTAGGAGATGCACTCTTCGGTCAGAAAGCCCCTGGCTATGCTTCCTTCTGGACGTGACATGTTGCGAACGTATCCTTTGATGACACCATTCATCCTTTCGAACGGCATCATGCTGTGCAGGAACGTCGGCCCGAGTTGGATGATATCCTCCACTATATGGACCAGCAGATGCACCATAACGTCGAAGAATGCGGGCGGGAAGTACATCTCAAGCTCGCATAGTATCACCACGATCTCTTCCTGTAGCCTTCTGAGTTGCCTCACGCCAATCGACTTCCGAGAGATGACGTCGAAGAAGTTTCATAGGCCAAATAGCATTTCACGGACGTGCGCGTCCATGATCCCACGGATTGCAACTGGAAGTATCTGCGTCATCAGCACGTGACAGTCGTGAGACTTCATCCCGCTGAACTTCTGCTTCGCTGGGTCTAGGTATCTGCTTATCTTCCCCGCGTAACCGTAAGGAAGTTTTACTCCTAGGAGGCAGGTGAAAAACTGCTCGATCTCCTCCTGACTTAGAGTGAAGCACGCGGGAGGGTAGTCATTTCCGGTCTTCTTGGCCTTTTTGCCTTTGCGACGACTTTCTGTGTCCTGCTTCGCCTCATCATCATCATCATCATCATCATCATCATCATCATCATATATAGCGTGAAGCTCCTGCCTGATGCCCATTGATTTCAAGTCTGCCCTTGCTTTCGGCCCATCTTTGGTCCTCTCTGGCATGTTGAGCAGGGTACCAAGCAGACTCTCGCACACGTTCTTCGTGATATGCATGACATCAAGGCTGTGAGGCACACGGTGGATCTTCCAGTACGGCAAGTCCCAGAAAACAGACCTCGTTTTCCATACCTTCAGCAGCGGCTCTGGCGCCTTTCGCTTCTTTCCCGGCTCTGGCGCCTTTTGCTTCTTTCCCGGCAGTGGGCAGTCTTTCCAATTTTTCAACAGCTTGTCTATTTCCTCGCCGCTCCTCGTACATGGGCGTTTTCGGGGTTCGGTTTCACCATCGAACAGATCCTTGTGTTTCCTCCACGGGTCATCATCGCGAATCCACCTTCGATGTCCCATGAACACGGTTTTCGAAGACCCGGGATCTCTATCTAGCTGGCGATACGTTGTGTCATCCATGCACCTTACGCATCCAGAAAATCCGTGGACTACCTGCCCCGCAAGATATCCGTAACCGAGATAGTCGTGCACCGTCGTGAGCAGTGCGGCTCTCATAGGGAAATATTCTTTCTCTGCGGCGTCCCACGTATTGGCTGGCGTTTTCCACAGCGTGTCAAGCTCCTCTTTCAGCAGCCCCAGATACAGATTGATGTCGTTCCCTGGTTGTTTCGGCCCTTCAATTAGCATACTCATGTGAATGTACTTCCTCTTCATGCACAACCAGGGGGGAAGGTTGTACATCCACACAAACACAGGCCAGGTGCTATGTGTGCTTCTCTGGCTGCCAAACGGATTGACTCCATCGGTGCTCGCGCCCAGCACAATGTTCCTTGGATCGTTCCCAAATTCTGGGTATTCGAAGTTCAATGCTTGCCACTGGCTCGCATCCTTAGGGTGACTCAGCATCTTGTCTTTTTTATCTATCTCCGGATCATTTGCGTCATCTTCTCGCTTCTTCTCCTCCCTATCCGCGTGCCAATGCAGGAGCTTTGCTACCTTAGGATCCGCGAAATACCGCTGCAGACGAGGAGTGATCGGAAAGTACCACACCACTTTTCGAGGAGCTTTCTTCCTCTTCTTGTATCGAGTGACACCGCACACCGGACATATTGTAGACTCCACGTGCTCGTCCCGATAAATGATGCAATTGTTCATGCACACATGGTATTTCACGTGCGGTAAATCTAGAGGACACACGATTTTCTTTGCCTCCTCCAAACTGGTCGGGCACTTGTTCCCCTTGGGAAGACGTTCGTGCCAGAATGACATGTTCTCGTCGAAGCATGCGTCGGTCATTTTGTGTTTTACCTTCATCTCCAGAGCCATGAGCGTTACTTTCAGGCGGGTATCCTCGGGCCTGCATCCTTCATACAACGGAGTAACCGCGTCTAACTCAAGTTGATCCATCTTGGCTTTCTCTCGGGCGGCAGCTCTTGCGTTATCCGTCTGCTTGAGAAGCATCTCTTGAATATGAGGGTCCTGCACCCAGCCCATCGATGGTCCAACGTCGTCTGCTCCGCCGGCATCATCATCATGTCCTGCATCTTCTACATGATGACTGTGTACAGCATCACCGTCGTGATCATCTCCTGGGGATTCTTCGTCTTCTCGCCCCCCCCGAGCCGCGGTGGTTGTCTTGCTGCCCTTCCTCATTTCTTGCCCGGCCCCCATGAACGACTTCGTAGTCATCATCATCACCTTGCCACCGATAGCCATCCATGAAACCACGCAAGAGCAGGTGGTCCCGCACCTGCCCGGAATCCGGGTCCGCAATAAGGCTATTCAGCTTGCATCTTCGACACGGACATCTTATCTCCGTCTCGTTCTTTTGAAGCATCTCGGCCTTCACGGACCTCAAAAACCTATTCACGATGCCTTCGGTCATCGTGCGGACCATGGTCGCCTGCGGGGTAGAGCAAAACGATATTTTAGAACCAAGAAAAAATTTGGCATGACTTTCCCTAAAAATAGGACCAAAAAGAATGCTTAATGCCAAAATTCTCGCCAAAACGGAAATGAATCAACATTCCGGCAAAATATTGGCAACTATCGCATTTCAAATACCGGTACACCTCCAAACACAAACACATATGCAACACCACAAACATATGCAACACCACGAACATACATAGATCTAGCTAGGCCATAAAAAGTGCATGTGCACATTGTTTGTAGGGAGAACAACATAAATATAGCTTCCCCCCTTACTTACCTAGCAAAACAAGGTAACTTAACCACTTAATTTGAATGAATCTATGGTGGAAATGAGGTGAAAAAGAGGAGGCACCCGAGACAAGGAGGAGGCGGTGGAGAGAATGAAGTGGGGAGAAAGTGAGTGTGGGAGGAGAGGCTGTCCAAAATATCTTGTTGCTGCCCACTTACTAATGGCGCACCAGCAACAAATGCGCCATTAGTAATCCAGGTTACTAATGGCGCACCCCCTGGCGGTGCGCCATTAGAACTTTTGCAAAAAAGGAATAAAAGCAATAATAAAAAAATAACATTAGTGGCGCACCTCCTGGATGGTGCGCCATTACTAGTTACAACTAGTAATGGCGCACCACCAGGGGATGCGCCATTAGTATGTTTGGACAGGCGCACTAGTTCAAAAAAAAATTGGTACTAATGGCGCACCGTGGTCAGGGTGCGCCATTAGTAGTTTCAACACTAATGGCGCATCAGAGGGTGGTGCGCCATTAGTATATACTAATGGCGCACCACTTGTCTGGTGCGCCATTAGTGTCATTTCCATCTATAGCCCTTTTCCTAGTAGTGCTGGGAGCATGGTGAGTTTAATTAGAATGGACATTACTTGCTACTCTTAACATTTGAGTGTCATAATGCTAACGAGACATTGGAAATGATCTTTGGTGCAGCTTAACTCCAGAAACGCATCGCACGATCCTTCTCCAGCTACCAGCGCGAGCCAGCCCGCTGGTACACCTCCCTAATCACGGTAAGTTTCTCTAGTGTTTTGCTTAACAAATGCATAAAGACCTAGACTTAGCTTTATTTGCTCCAATATGCTTACCATAATGACCTAGAGTTAGCTTCTTTTCCTCCAAAATGACTTAATATGCTTAATGACCTCATAAACCATCCATTCTACCTAAGTTAGCTCTAAAACGATATGTACTTAGGTTACTTATGTCAAAAATTGCATAATTAGCTTAGTTAGCTCATAAACGATCCATTTTACCTAAAGTTAGCTCTAAAATGACTCATTTTACCTTAGTTAGCTTACAAGTGATCCAATTTATCCAAGTTAGCTCTAAAATGACCCATTTTACGTAGATTAGCTCCTAAATGATCCATTTTACCTACGTTAGCTTTAAAATGACCCATTTCACCTAGGTTAGCTCCAAAATGACCCATTTCACCTAGATTTGCTCCTAAACGATCCATTTCACCTAAGTTAGCTAAAAACGATCCATTTCACCTAAATTAGCTCATAAATGATCCATTTCACCTAAGTTAGCTAAAAAATGATCCATTTCACCTTAGTTATCTCAAAAACGTGGCATTTCACCTTAGTTAGGTCATAAACGACCCATTTCAACCAAGTTAGCTCATAAAAGCTCATAAATGATTCATTTCACCTAAGTTAGCTCAAAAATGATCCATTTCACCTTACTTAGCTCAAAAACGATGCCCTTCACCTTAGTTTGCTCATAAACGACCCATTTCAACTAAGTTAGCTCATAAATGATCCATTTCAACTAAATTAGCTCATAAACAACCCATTTCAACTTTGTTAGCTCATATATGATCCATTTCACCTAAGTTAGCTCATAAATGACATATACTTCTTGTTCTAGTCTTCTTCTTGTTCTGGTCACCTATTTCTAACTTTCTTATTTACCATTTTGCATATTTCATTCACTTCATGGAAGCTAGCTTGCTATGATGGAGTGCTTGGTTTTCCTTTGATGAAACTTTGCATTGTATCTAGCTTGCTATCATGGAACTTGCTTATGTATGAACAATGTGTATGGATGGAACTTACTTATGTATGAACAATGTGTATGGATGAAACTGATGTGATATGTGATATGTGATATGAAACTTATGTGCTGGATATGTGATATGAAACTTATGTGCTGGATATGTGATATATATTTGCTGTGAAAATTGTTGGAGTAAAAAAACAGAAAAAAAGAGGCAATATGTAGGATCTTTGCCGTCTGCCATCGACGGCAAAGAGATCTTTGCCATCAGCAGAGGAAGGCAAAGAGGCCACGTGGCAGGCAACTGTGCTTCCTGGGAGGCTGACCAATTTGGTCAGTTTGCCCACAGTGGCTGACGGCACAAGCTTTGCCGTTCGCAGCAGACGGCAAAGGCCTGCCGTTAACCACCTAACGGAGTAATAGCGCATTTATTGCCGTCCGCCTTCTTTATTGTTCGCTGCTGATGGCAAAGGCCCCTTTGCCGTCAGCTGCCCAAAGCGGACGGCAACGCAGCTCTTAGCCGTCCCCTACTTTGCCGTCCCCTTTTGCCGTCTCTGGCTGACGGCAAAGGTCTTTGTCGTCCGCCATCCATGCCTTTGTCGTCCGCCGTGGCAGATGGCAAAGTAGCTGATTCCTATAGTGCTAATTGTTGCAAATAGAAATTTGGTGCCCGTTGATTTTATCGTTCTTGATATAGATTGCAATCTTTCTTGCCCTGTTATTCTTGGTAGACCTTTCCTTAGAACGATTGGTGCGATTATTGATACGAAGGAAGGGAATATTAGAATCCAATTTCCATTAAAGAAAGGCATGGAGCACTTTCCAAGAAAGAAAGTCAAATTACCTTATGAATATATCATGAGAGAAACTATGAATCAAGTGCCAAAGATGGCACTATTTAGATCTATCTTCGCTTTTATGCCTAGTTAGGGGCGTTAAATGATAGCGCTAGTTGGAAGGCAACCCAATTTTCTTTGTGTTTTTTGTTTTTGTTCCTGTTTAGTAATAAATTTTGCATATAACTTCTGTTTAGATGTGTTTTCATGTTTTAATTAGTGTTTGTGCCAAGTAGAACCTATAGTATAACCTATGATATGAGTTGATTTGATTCTGCTGAAAAGCAGAAACTTTGCGCTCACGAGAAAAAAATCAATAAATCACAGAAACGAGATTTTGCATTGAATATTTTTGCTGATAACAAATACTTTAGGACTTACTATTTTGGTAGGACTTTTAAGGTTCCAGAAGTTTGCGTTAGTTACAGATTGCTACAGACTGTTCTGTTTTTAACAGATTCTGTTTTTCGTGTGTTGTTTGCTTATTTTGATGCATCTATGGCTAGTATGTAAGGGTATGAACCATACAGAACTTGGAATACAATAGGTTTAACACCAATATAAATAAAGAATGAGTTCATTACAGTACCTTATGTGGTGGTTTTGTTTTCTTTCACTAACGGAGCTTATGAGATTTCCTGTTGAGTTTTGTGTTGTGAAGTTTTCAAGTTTTGGGTAAAGATTTGATGGACTATGGAATAAGGAGTGGCAAAAGCCTATGCTTGGGGATGCCCAAGTCACCCCAAGATATTAAAGAATAGCCAAAAGCCTAAGCTTGGGGATGCCCCCGGAAGGCATCCCCTCTTTCGTCTTCATTCATTGGTAACTTTACTTGGAGCTATATTTTTATTCGCCACATGATATGTGTTTTGCTTGGAGCATCGTGTATTATATTAGTCTTTTCTTTTTAGTTTACCACAATCATCCTTGCTGTAACACACCTTTTGGGAGAAGCCTACTTGATTGAAATTTATTAGAATACTCTATATGCTTCACTTATATCTTTTGAGCTAGATAGTTTTTGCTCTAGTACTTCACTTATATCTTTTAGAGCACGACGGTGGATTAATTTTGAAGAAATCTTTGATCTCTCATGCTTCACTTATATTATTTTGAGAGTCTTTTAGAACAGCATGGTATTTGCTATGGTTATAAATTGGTCCTAGAATGATGAGCATCCAAGTTGGGTATAATAAAAACTATCATAGGAAGTGAATTGGATGCTATGATCAATTTGATACTTGATAATTGTATTGAGATATGGAGGTAGTGATATTAAAGTGATGCTAGTTGGGTGATTATGAATTTAAAGAATGCTTTTGTTGAAGTTAGCAAGTCCCGTAGCATGCACGTATGGTTAAAGTTGTGTAACAAATTTGAAACATGAAGTGTACCTGGCTTGTGCATCCTTATGAGTGGCGGTCGGGGACGAGCGATGGTATTTTCCTACCAATCTATCCCCCTAGGAGCATGCGTGTAGTGCTTGGTTTTTGATGACTTCAAATTTTTTGCAATAAGTATATGAGTTCTTTTGACTAATGTTGAGTCCATGGATTATACACACTTTTTACCTTTCCATCATTGCTAGCCTCTTCGGTACCGTGCATTGCCCTTTCTCACCTTGAGAGTTGGTGCAAACTTCGCCGATGCATCCAAACCCCGTGATATGATATGATCTATCACACATAAACCTCCTTATATATTCCTCAAAACATCCACCATACCAACCTAATTATGGCATTTCCATAGCCATTCCGAGATATATTGCCATGAAGCTTTCCACCGTTCCGTTCATCATCATCATGGCATACATTACTTTTGTCATATTGCCATTGCATGATCATGTAGTTTACATCGTATTTGTGGCAAAGCCACCATGCATAATTTTTTATACATGTCACTCTTGATTCATTGCACTATCCCGGTACACCGCCGGAGTCATTCATATAGAGTCATATCTTGTTCTAGTTTCGAGTTGTAATTCATGTGTTGCAATCAATAAAAGTGTGATGATCATCATTGTTAGAGCATTGCCCAAAAAGAAAAACAAAGAAAGGCCGAAAGAAAAAAAAGGAAGGCCAAAGAAAAAAAATAAAAAAAGAGAAAAAGAAAAAGAAAAAAAGAAAAAATATAAAAGGGGCAATGTTACTATCTCTTTTTCCACACTTGTGCTTCAAAGTAGCACCTTGTTCTTCATGTAGTGAGTCCCATATATTGTGCTTCAAAGTAGCACCATGTTTTTCATACAAAGAGTCTCATATGTTGTCACTTTCATATACTAGTGGGAATTTTTTGTTATAGAACTTGGCTTGTATATTCCTACGATGGGCTTCCTCAAATGCCCTAGGTCTTCGTGAGCAAGCAAGTTGGATACACACCCACTAGTTTTCTTTTGTTGAGCTTTCATTTATAGCTCTAGTGCATCCGTTCCATGGCAATCCCTACTCCTCATGTTGACATCAATTGATGGGTATTCCCATAGCCCATTGATTATTCTCGTCAATGTGAGACTTTCTCCTTTTTGTCTTCTCCACACAATCCCCAATGATTATTCTATTCCACCCATAGTGTTATATCCATGGCTCACGCTCATGTATTGCGTGAAGGTTGAAAAAGTTTGATATTATTTAAGTACGAAACAATTGCTTGGCTTGTCATCGGGGGTATAGAAGTTGGGAACATCTTTGTGTAAATGAAGCATATCCTAACTATATGATTTTGTAGGGATGAACTTTCTTTAGCCATGTTATTTTGAGAAGACATGATTGCTTTTATAAGTATGCTTGAAGTATTACTATTTCTTTTGTCAATATGAACTTTTATTTCCAATCATTTGGATCTGAGCAGGCACAATAAAGAAAAATTACATTGAGAAATTATGCTAGGTAGCATTCCACATCAAAAATTCTGTTTTTATCATTTACCTACTCGAGGACGAGCAGGAATTAAGCTTGGGGATGCTTGATACGTCTCCAAGGTATCTATAATTTTTGATTGTTCCATGCTATTATTTTACCTGTTTTGGATGTTTATGGGCTTTATTTTACACAATTATATCATTTTTGGGACTAACCTACTAACCGGAGGCCCAGCCCGTATTGCTGTTTTTTTGCCTATTTCAGTGTTTCGAAGAAAAGGAATATCAAACGGAGTCCAAACGGAATGAAACCTTCGGAAGCGTCATTTTTGGAACGAACGTGATCCGGAGGACTTGGAGTGCAAGTCAAGAAGCAGCCGAGGTGGCCACGAGATAGGAGGGTGCGCCCACCCCTCCTGGGCGCGCCCCCTGTCTCGTGGGCCCCTCGAGCGGCCACCGACGTACTTCTTCTTCCTATATAAGCCTACATACACCAAAAACATCTAGGGAGACACCAAAGAAATATTTCCGCCACCGTAACCTTCTGTATCCGCGAGATCCCATCTTGGAGCCGTCGCCGGTGTTCTGCCGGAGGGGGGAATCTACCATGGAGGGCTTCTACATCAAGACCATAGCCCTTCTGATGAGTTGTGAGTAGTTTACCACAGACCTTCGGGTCCATAGTTATTAGCTAGATGGTTTCTTCTCTCTTTTTGGATCTCAATACAATGTTCTCCCCTCTCTTGTCGAGATCTATTCGATGTAAACTCTTTTTGCGGTGTGTTTGTCAAGATCCGATGAATTGTGGGTTTATGATCAAGTTTATCTATGAATAATATTTGAATCTTCTCTGAATTCTTTTATGTATGATTGAGTTATCTTTGCAAGTCTCGTCGAATTATCGGTTTGGTTTGGCCTACTAGATTGATCTTTCTTGCCATGGGAGTAGTGCTTAGCTTTGGGTTCAATCTTGCGGTGTCCTTACCCAGTGATAGAAAGGGTTGCAAGGCACATATTGTATTGTTGCCATCGAGGATAAAAAGATGGGGTTTATATCATATTGCTTGAGTTTATCCCTCTACATCATGTCATCTTGCTTAATGCGTTACTCTGTTCTTATGAACTTAATACTCTAGATGCATGCTGGATAGCGGTCGATGTGTGGAGTAATAGTAGTAGATGCTGGCAGGAGTCGGTCTACTTGTCACGGACGTGATGCCTATATACATGATCATGCCTAGATAATCTCACAATTATTTGCTTTTCTATCAATTACTCGACAACAATTTGTTCACCCATCGTAATACTTATGCTATCTTGAGAGAAGCCTCTAGTGAAACCTATGGCCCCCAGGTCTATCTTTTCTCATATATGCTTTCAATCTACTTTTATTTGCATCTTTACTTTCTGCATCTATATTATAAAATACCAAAAATATATTTATCTTATCATATTATCTCTATCAGATCTCACTTTCGCAAGTGGCCGTGAAGGGATTGACAACCCCTTTATCGCATTGGTTGCAAGTTCTTTGTTTGTTTGTGTAGGTTTGTGGGACTTGTGAGGAGCCTCCTGCCGGATTGATACCTTGGTTCTCAAAAACTGAGCGAAATACTTACGCTACTGTGCTGCATCACCCTTTCCTATTCAAGGAAAACCAACGCAATCTCAAGATGTAGCAGGCATCCTGCCAGGCGCATCATCCCTGCTGACTTTGGCGTGGCCGGGCCAAAGCGGTACCCCTTCTTCGTCAACTTCTTTTCTTGTGGCGTTTGCCCCCCTTTCTCTGATTTCTTCAACGACATCATGCGCACCTTCGGCTTGCGCCTTCTGGACCTCACACGGAACGTTGTGGCGTGCATGGCGCTTTTTGCCCATCTTTGCGAGGGCTTCGCCGGGGTGCTTCCCAACACGGCGCTCTTCCACCACTACTTCTCCCCCTGTTTCCAGCTAGGCGACGCCCTCTCCGGAAGCATCTCCTGGATTTTGAGGGTCCAGGAGAAAGGCACGTATCCGGAGGGTGCCCCCAGGGAGAGGTGGGAGGAGTAGCAGGGTCGATGGTGGTGGATCGAGGAGGAGAACCCGCCGGAGTTCTGCTGGGTGCGTTGGAGCCCGCCGACCCATGGAGAGGACTGGAGCGACGTCCACGCCGATGACGCGAAGCTCTCGATCGCCACCACCAGGATTCATCGTCTCACCACGGCCGAGCTCACCCTTGAGATGATTGGGGTGGACTTCATCCGCCACTGAATTGCCCCACTGCACAACAAGGGGAGGCCATCCTGGGACTTCAGGAACGCGGCTGACATTATGAGGCTTCGCCCTGGCGTGAAGCATAACTTCACGGTGCTGGGGCACGCCCATTTCTGCCAGAGGTTCTTCCAGCTCGACATGTTCCCCGATGGCAGGGTGGAGAGGACCGGCAGGGCCGCGATGGCCGGCAAGGTCATCAAGGGGCCATTGTTTGGGCTGCCACCGGGTGTGTTCCCGCTGAGCAACAACACATGCCAGGCCGCCATCCTCAAGATGATGCCGATCTTCAACGCGCACGGCCTTGACCCAGCCTGGGTCGAGCCCCCGGCAAGGGAGGTGCAGGAGTTCTTTGACACCCTGTCGGAGGGCTATGACCACGACGAGCCACTGCTTGTTGAAGACACTACCCAAGTGGATATCAATTACATTGCTGCTAGGGTGGCGAGGCACAGCTTGCCATGGAGGCCGGTAGTGCTGCTGGCGTGGAGGACGAGGACAGCGCGGCTGCGGTGGAGAAGGAGCTCGCCTGGTGGATGAAGCTTGCCGGGGAAGCCAGCAACGTCAACGCCCGAGGCTCCCCTTGTTGAGGACGTGGTCGAGGAGTCGACTGAAGAGGAGGCCGAGGCTGACAGTCCTCCGGCCACGGTGTAGGATCGAAAGTATGTCTAGAGGGGGGTGATTAGACTACTTGACCAAATAAAACTTTGCCTTTTCCCAATTTTAATTCTTGGCAGATTTTAGCAACTTAGCACAAGTCAAGCCATCAACCTACACATGCAATTCCATAGTGTAGCTGGAGAATTTAACACAACTGCATATGAAGGTAAAGAGGAGGAGTTTGAGGAGGCAAACACAATTGGTGACACGGAGATTTTTGAGCCGTGGTTGCGATAGGTGGTGCTATCGTACATCCACGTTGATGGAGACTTCAACCCATGAAGGTAACGGCTGCGCGAGTCCACAGAGGGCTCCACCCATGAAGGGTCCACGAAGAAGCAACCTTGTCTATCCCACCATGGCTGTCGCCAACGAAGAAGCAACCTTGTCTATCTTCACGAAGTAGGCGATCTCCTTGCCCGTACAAACTCCTTGGTTCAACTCCACAATCGTGTCGGAGGCTCCCAAGTGACACCTAGCCAATCTAGGAGACACCACTCTCCAAGATGTAACAAATGGTGTGTTGATGATGAACTCCTTGCTCTTGTGCTTCAAATGATAGTCTCTCCAACACTCAACTCTCTCTCACAGGATTTGGATTTGGTGGAAAGAAGATTTGAGTGGAAAGCAACTTGGGGAAGGCTAGAGATCAAGATTCATATGGTAGGATTGGAATATCTTGACCTCAACACAAGTGTAGGTGGTTCTCTCTCAGATGTAAGTAGGAAGTGTAGGCATGTTCTGATGGCTCTCTCCATGAATGAAGAGGGGGTGGAGGGGTATATATAACCCCCACACAAAATCTAACCGTTACACACATCTTACCAATCTCGGTGGGACCGAATTGAGACACTCGGTCGGACCAATTTAGCAAATCAAGTGACCGTTAGGATTTTCGGTGGGACCAACATGCAACTCGGTAGGACCGATATGGTTAGGGTTAGGGCATAACGTAATCTCGGTGAGATCGATTACACAAACTCGGTGAGACCGATTTTGGTAATAAGCTAACCAGAGAGTTGGTTAGGCAAACTCGGTGGGACCGATTCGCTCATCTCGATGGGACAGAAATGTTACGAAAAAGAAACAGAGAGTTTACATTGCAATCTCGGTGGGACCGATCGCTCATCTCGGTGAGACCGAAACGTTACAAAGGGAAATAGAGAGATTACAATCCCATCTCGGTGAGACCGAGATCCCTACCGGTGAGACCGATTTGCCTAGGGTTTGTGTCAGCGGCTATGACATCTCAACTCGGTGGCGCCGGATAGAAAGAATCGGTGGGGTTGAGTTTGACTTTTGGTTTAGGTCATAGGTGGATGTGAGCAACTAGTTGAGGGCTTTGGAGCATATCACTAAGTATTGTGAGCAAGAACCTCATTAAGCAACATGTCACCCCTCCTTTATAGTATTGGCTTTTCCTATAGACTCAATGTGATCTTGGATCACTAAAATAGAAAATGTAGAGTCTTGAGCTTTGAGCTGGAGCCAATCCTTTTGTCCTTAGCATTTTGAGGGGTCCACTTTTCTCATCCATGCCATGCCAGTCATTGAGCTTTCCTGAAATATTTATCTTGGAATAGCATTAGCTCAATGAGCTATATGTTGTTAGGAATTACCAAAACCACCCAGGGATAGTTGCACTTTCAATCTCCCCCTTTTTGGTAATTGATGACAACATATAGATCAAAGCTTCGACAAATGATAATAAGATTGAAAAACATGGTCGCTTTGAGAAGTATGTGAAAAGCAAGAGCTCCCCCTAAATTTGTGCATTAGTTAAAATTTTCTTTGGACAGCAAATGCACAATGAGTTAGGATCATGGGTTACTCTTCCATGTCACATACATCTTGGTGGAGCGCTCAAAATGATAATGATTAAACACATGCACTCATCACCCAGAAAAGTGAATGATCATATGAAAATGTAAGAGATAATATCATCCAATAAGCAATAATGTAGCATAGCATATGATCAAACACATGATCATCCAAATATCTCACAAATGGCATAGAGTATCTCAAACAAGCAAATAACAAAGTTCAACCACCAAAAACAAGATAGAACAAAAGCAACACTCTCTCTTGAAGCCTATGATCTATACATTTTCTCCCCCTTTGGCAACAAGTTACCAAAAAGTTCATAAAAAATGCACAATGCTAATCGACTCTCAGTCTTGGTCTGGATGAGGTGGTGTAGAGATGACTCCAAGGACGAAAGCATCAGTCGATGTAGATGGGGCTGGTGGAGTGGCTATTGGAGCTGGTGGCACTGAAGCTGTTGCTGGTGCAGATGATGTAGCTCTGGTGTCTGTAACTGGCATTGCAGTAGATCTCTATCCTCTGGGCACTCTAGAAAATGCATCTGTGGTAGACTTGCCCTTCTTCTCCTCCACTTCCTACTGAAGTTGCTCAACAACTGACTGAATCTCAGTGACCTTCACATCAAGATCATAGAACTTCTGCTCTATGATTCTCTCCAGGCTCTCCTAGTTTTGAGTCAGGGTGGACAAGACCTTCTTAATCCTCAGAGTGGAGGCATCAAGTAGCCAAGCTGATCTTGCTTGCTCTTCAGGAAATACTGAGATGCCTCATGAATAGTTGGCATCTTTGCAGCCTTCTCTATCCTTGCCTTCTCCTTCTTCTCTTGTGCTTGCACAGATGATGGTTCATTCTCATCCATCACAAAAGTGTTTTCCTCAAAGTCAGGGTAGGTGGGCAGGTGTTCCTTGTCCAAGAGATATGTGCCAGCTCCCATCTTGGAGTTTATAAGCTCCTGAATCTGTGAGGCATACCCACAACTCCTCTTCTGATCAGCAGCACTCCTTTTGATTGTTTCCATAATCAGGCTTATGACTTTGAACTTATGACGCACATCAAATATATGAAGCAAGTTAATTGCATGGCCTCTGATCAACTTGTGATCACCTGACTTGGTCAACAGAGTATGCCTTAGGATCCAATTGATAGTAGGCAATCCTGACAATAGGTAATGTACTAATCCAAACATATGTGTCTCAAGTGCATCATCTGGGATTTCTCTGTACATGTGGGCCATGGAGTTGTGATCTTTCTTCTTCTTGGCATAGTCATCCAAGTCATCCTCATTCTCCTTTGGAGCATTGATCAATTCAGACCATTCTTCAACTGTTGATTGGTACCTTGTACCCTCAGACATCCAGACTATTCTTCCATCTGGGTAGAAATGAGCTGTGGAGTAGAACTGCATAATGAGCTCACTATTCCACTTTGTGAGCTTCTGCCCAACAAAGTCATCTACTCCACAAGCATTGAAGTTGTCATAAACTCCTGGATAATGCTCTTCATTTTTCCTGATGTACTCCCAGTCCACCCATCTCATATCACAGACTATGGGCTTCTTGTCAAGCAACACTGTCTCATAGAAATCCTGTTGCTCTTTAGTATGGAACCTGTAGTCCACAACAGTTCTTCTCCAGACAGCATAGGGGTCAGTCAGTCTCCATTGTCTAAGTCCTGCATCCTTTCTGAGCTTCATGTCCTCAGATACTGGATGAGCATCATTATGATCTGGTATCTTGGGCTTCAACTTTCTCAAGACTAGTGAGTCTTCATCTTCTTCATCGGCAGCTTTTGGCACAGGGGCCTTGTTCTTCTCTTCAGCTGGAATACTCCTAGTGCTCCTCTTGGGTGCAGACTTGGGTTTTGGAGTAGCTTTGGGAGCATCTTTGGGCTTAGATGGAGCAGCCCCTGATCTTATAGCATCTCCCATTAGCTTTTGAGCTTTAGGTGCTGGTGCAGCAACCTCTTCCTCTTCTTCTTCCATCATTGAGGGCTTTCCAACTACTCTGGCCACTGTCTTCTTGACCCTTTCTTTCCTTTTCTTTTCAGCCACAGTTGCTTCTTTGGGTTCATCCAAAACTTCTTGAGTGGATGCTCTGACCTTTAGCATAGGACCTCTCTTGGTTGGAGCTTTCCTGTTCATTTCTGGCTTTGTTGAAGCTGCAGTTCCAAACTCTTTCTTTATTACTTTCTTCTTTGAGGTGGCTTCATCATCAACTGCAATGTAGTCCCATCCTCAGAATCAGATGTTCTCTTCTTCCTTGTCCTAGTAGCTGCCTTGGGCAAGTTACTAGGTGTGATCCTGCTACCCTCATCATAGCTGCTTGAGGGACTAGTGCCCTCACTCATGTGAACTTGCTCCTCAGCTCTATTCTGACTGTCACTCTGATCTGACATGTTGCAAACTCTGACAGCAGACCCTGTGAATAGATATAGATGAGGTAGAGTAGATGAGCATCACAAAGCACAGAGGTTTTTGCAAAACAAATGAGTCAAAAACTTAGTTTTAGTTTTCCACAGAAAGCATTTCGGATCTACCGAATTTGTAAACTCGGTGATACCGAAGAAGCTTTTGGAACCTAAACTAGTGAACTCGGTCAGACCGAGTCACAGTATGGTGGCACCGAGACTTATAGGGTTTCACAAAGTCCTCAACTCAGTCGCACCGATTTGCAATTCTCGGTCAGACCGAGAATCACATGTGCACTGGCCTGAGCCAAATTGGTGGGACCGATTTCTACAACTCGGTCGGTACGAGATGAGTTTAGTGGAAACCTAACCCTAAATTTTTAATCCAAATCTAATCTACAGAGTGATTTCGCTGGATAGGATGATCTCAATCGTGGCAAGATACATGGCAACGCAATGTGCTAGGAATCGGAGTGAGAATAGCACAAAGATCAAGTCCATACCCTAATGCGACGGTGGACTTCCTACGGTGGCAACGGCAGTGACGAATCCCGTTGACGGCGGCGGAGACCAGCGGCGGGAGGCAGATGGCGACGAGGAGGACAATCCGGAGACCTGAGGAGGCAGTGCAGGCTGTGCGCGGGCGAAGAGGTTTGGAAAAATTTCCAAATTTTGGCCCGGGGATATATATAGCCTGACCCAGTCGGTGTGACCGAAAAGTTCAAATCGGTTGCACCGAGATTGAAAACCTAGATCATCTTAGTGATCTCGGTATGACCGAAATTGATGAATCGGTCAGACCGAAATGCACAAAGAGGTTTTGGAAGGTTTAAGTCTATGACGAATCGGGGACTCCAAGTGCTCCTCACACAGACTGGTTCGTATCTGAATTGATCAAACTTTGTGATATAGCATGAATAGAGTTTGAGACAAGAATTGCATAGATAGCTAAATAAGGTTCTTAGGCATTCTTGTCCATCCACTTGGCAAAAGAAAAGAAGCCAAACAAGCAAAACAACAAGTGGATGTCCTCGAATGAGTAAAATATGCAAATGACATGGTCACACAATAAAATGGCAAATACAATATGTGTCAAAGCATGCACAACCAATTCTAGCATCAATCAAGCAATTGGCGATGACTAGGTCATCTATATCTGAGTATATTGACTTAGGGGTCAAATGAGAACATTTGATCATAGGTCATACTCATCGTTTAAGCTCAATTGGGGTTACCACTTTTTCATAATGCATTGTTGTGTTCACACCTTTTGAGTTTCTTTAGCTCAATTCTTAGAGTAAAGCTCCCCCTAGATGTGAGATCCCCCCTTAAGAGGGATGAACTAACCTTGGGTTTTGTCGATGATGACTTCATGTAGGTGTTGAATATGTGGATGCTCTATGTTGATGTTGATCATTTGGAGCAATCCTTTGGAGTGAGTTGCACTTTCAATACTTACACGGGTTAGTCCCACAATGAAAAAACAAGGATATCCATAGACATAGAGTGATGCACACACACAAGATGATGTCTATGAAAGCATTGGGTTACCTTGTCCCTTGTCTTACCAACAAGAGGGTTTGTGACTCCATGAACTAGTTCAAGATGTGGAAGTTGATTGCACTTGTTCTTGCCAAAATGATAAGAGTGAAGTATGTTGGCGGAGTCACCCTCACGAACTCTCTAGTTCTTCTTCTTCGTGATCCATACCATCTTGATGGGAATCCTTGGAGTTGTAGTCGTACTTGATGAAGTAGAACTTGATGTAGTCTTGGGAACCCACTTGACCAAGGCCTTAGGAGCTTCTTCAAATGCATGAATCTCCTCTTGAAGCTTGTCCTTGCCTTTCTGCTTGTGGTCTTGTGGTGGAAGATCATCTTGAGCTTGTGTCCCTTTGAAAGAAGTAGGATCATACTTCTCTTGTTGAGGAACAAACTTTGTCTTGGGGTATTGATCTTCTTCCCACTCAACTCCATTGGCATTGAACTTTCGTTCAAAACAAACACCTTGGTTCTTCCGGTGCCTTCCTTGCTTGCGTACAATTTCCTCGAATTGCTTACTTACGGCAAGGCTCTTGTAAACACCTTTCTCTATAATTCCCTTCAATAAGTTGTTTTCTTGCTCAAGTGTAACTTGGCTAAGATAATCGTTAGTGGAATCCAGAGAACTACTAGAAGCAACAACACTGGATTTAGCATGATGATTGTTGTTACTACTAGAGGAAGAATCGTTCTTGTACTTGTTACTAGACTTGACTTGAGGCATGTAAGTAGATAAGAGTAAACACTTGGCAATGTAAGAAGAACTTTTCTTGCGAAGATCATCATTGATAGCCTTTAAAAACTCATGTTCTTGCTCAAGGTTGAGCTTTTCAAAACGTAATTTCTCTTGAGTCCTTAAAAGTCCTCGATGATCTCCTAAGATAGTTTCATGACCTAACTTAAGAGTGTTTAGTTCTTTAGTTAGAAGCTCAATCTTCTCCTTATCATTGTCATTCGTTTTATCTTGATTAGCATGATTATTTGACGTTTCATCATAGTATTCATCACTAGTGTTCTCAACAAGTAAATCATCATCACCTAGCAAGTCACCTTCATCACTATTGAAATCAACATACTCGAGGTGTAATACCTTTGGGCCTTTAGCCATGAAGCATCTTCCAAGTCCTTCATTTGGTGAATAAAATATGTCGTAGGAGTTGGTTGACACAAGTGCAAGACCGACAACACCTTCATCTTGAGTATGTTCTGAATTAGAGTGATAGCTTCTCTCGGAGTGATGTTCGGAGTCGGAGCCGGATACCCATTCACAACATGAGCTTGATGTCTTCGTTTTGGGTAGCTCTTTGATGATTTGTCCTTTCTTTCCGAATCCTTGCTTCTCCGGGTTGTTCTTCCTTCATAACGATCATCTCTACTCCTTCTCTCTCTTGGTGGTGATTCTTCTTTTCTACTTTTGTAGGGAGCCATACACTCATTGGAATAGTGTCCGGGTCTTCCACAATTGTAGCAATTACGCTCTCGACTCGAAGATCTTTTGTCATTGTAGGACCTTGACTTGGGACTTCTTTCCTTGCTTCTACTCTTGTAGAACTTGTTGAAGTTCTTCACCATTAGGCTCAATTCTTCATTGAAGGTTTGTTTCTCACTTGATGATGTGGGAGCTTCACATGAGGCTTTGTAAGCACCACTTGACTTGTTGTGGAGCTCTTCCTTATCCTTGAGTGACATCTCATGAGCAACAATTCTTCCAATGACCTCTGTTGGCTTGAGACTGTTGTAATTGGGCATCATTTGGAGCAATGTGCACAAGGTATCACATTTTCCATCCAAGGCTCTTAGGATCTTCTTGATGATGAATTTGTCGGTCATCTCTTCACTTCCTAAGCTGGCAATCTCATTTGTGATGAGAGCAAGCCTAGAGTACATTTTAGCGACGCCTTCACCATCCTTCATCTTGAACTTGTCAAGTTGACTTTGAAGCACATCCAATTTGGATTCCTTGACGGAGTCGGTACGTTCGTGCATGTCAATCAAAGTGTCCCAAATTTCCTTTGCATTCTCAGGACGACTGATTTTGTTGAATTCTTCAGGGCACAATCCGTTGAAGAGGATATCACAAGCTTGAGCGTTGTATTGCAGCATCTTCAACTCTTCCGCGCTAGCTTCATGGTTCGGTTCTCTCCCATCAAAGAATTCACCTTGAAAGACAATACAGACAATAGCCCATACGGCAGGCTTATGTCCAAGAATATGCATTTTCATCTTATGCTTCCAACTAGCAAAATTAGTACCATCAAAGTAAGGACCTCTACGGTGATAATTTCCCTCGCTAGACGCCATACCCTCCTAGGTTGTGAAACCAAGGCTATGACTACCAAAAGCTATGAAAATCAAAGCAAATGGAGACCAAAGCTCTGATACCACTTGTAGGATCGAAAGCATGTCTAGAGGGGGGGTGATTAGACTACTTGACCAAATAAAACTTTGCCTTTTCCCAATTTTAATTCTTGGCAGATTTTAGCAACTTAGCACAAGTCAAGCAATCAACCTACACATGCAATTCTAGAGTACAGCAGCGGAATTTAACACAATTGCATATGAAGGTAAAGAGGAGGAGTTTGAGGAGGCAAACGCAATTGGAGACATGGAGATTTTTGAGCCGTGGTTCCGATAGGTGGTGCTATCGTACATCCACGTTGATGGAGACTTCAACCCACGAAGGGAAATGGCTACGCGAGTCCACGGAGGGCTCCACCCATAAAGGGTCCACAAATAAGCAACCTTGTCTATCCCACCATGGTCGTCGCCCATGAAGGACTTGCCTCACTAGGGGTAGATCTTCACGAAGTAGGCGATCTCCTTGACCGTACAAACTCCTTGGTTCAACTCCACAATCTTATCGGAGGCTCCCAAGTGACACCTAGCCAATCTAGGAGACACCACTCTCCAAGATGTAACAAATGGTGTGTTGATGATGAACTCCTTGCTCTTGTGCTTCAAATGATAGTCTCCCCAACAATCAACTCTCTCTCACAGGATTTGGATTTGGTGGAAAGAAGATTTGAGTGGAAAGCAACTTGGGGAAGGCTAGAGATCAAGATTCATATCGTAGGATTGGAATATCTTGACCTCAACACAAGTGTAGGTGGTTCTCTCTCAGAAAATGTAAGTATGAAGTCTAGGCATGTTCTGATGGCTCTCTCCACGAATGAAGAGGTGGTGGAGGGGTATATATAGCCTCCACACAAAATCTAACCATTACACACAACTTACCAATCTCGGTGGGACCGAATTGAGAAACTCGGTCGGACCGATTTAGCAAATCAAGTGACCGTTAGGATTTTCGGTGGGACCGACATGCAACTCGGTAGGACCGATATGGTTAGGGTTAGCGCATAACGTAATCTTGGTGAGACCGATTACACAAACTCGGTGAGGCCGATTTTGGTAATAAGCTAACCAGAGAGTTGGTCAGGCAAACTCAGTGGGACCGATTCGCTCATCTCGGTGGGACTGAAATGTTACGAAATAGAAACAGAGAGTTTACATCGCAATCTCGGTGGGACCCATCGCTCATCTCGGTGAGACCGAAACGTTACGAAGGGAAATAGAGAGATTACAATCCCATCTCGGTGAGACCGAGATCCCTATCGGTGAGACCGATTTGCCTAGGGTTTTTCGCAGTGGCTATGACATCTGAACTCGGTGGCGCCGGATAGAAAGAATCGGTGGGGCTGAGTTTGACTTTTGGTTTAGGTCATAGGTGCATGTGAGAAAGTAGTTGAGGGATTTGGAGCATAGCACTAAGTATTTTGAGCAAGAACCTCATTAAGCAACACCTCATCCCTCCATGATAGTATTGGCTTTTCCTATAGACTCAATGTGATCTTGGATCACTAAAATAGAAAATGTAGAGTCTTGAGCTTTGAGCTTGAGCCAATCCTGTTGTCCTTAGCATTTTGAGGGGTCCACTTTTCTCATCCATGCCATGCCAATCATTGAGCTTTCCTAAAATATTTATCTTGGAATAACATTAGCTCAATGAGCTATATGTTGTTAGGAATTACGAAAACCACCCAGCGATAGTTGCACTTCCACACGAGAAAAGGATGCGTCCTACAGCGGGCCAGCTCTGGCGAGGCGGTCCGGCCCAGGAGGACTGAGCCGCGTCAAGGGGCCCAGGGGAGGCCGCGCACATGACGAGGGCCATGGCAGCGAAGAAGAGGGCCGTAGTGGCGAAGAAGAAGGTGACCGCCTCTTCTTCATCCAAACGCTATCAGACTCCATCGCCTTCCCCTCCTCCTGCAAACGCCAACACGGAGGTTGCCTTCGACTTTTCGTCCCTCAGCCCAAGGAGGAAGAGGAGGGCAACAGAAGAGGACGCCGAGGACGAGTAAGCACCTCCCCCCACCGTTTCCACCCTTTCCAGTTGTGTCGCCTTCCTTGATTTGTTTTCATTCGTAGGGACACGGAGACGCTAGCCCAGTGGGCGGCGAAGAAGGCCAAAGTCTCGACGGGTAGCCAGCCCCCGGCGGGTACCTCAAAGGCGCCTCTGGTGGTGGTGAGCAGCCCGCGGCGCAGCCCCCGACTTAGCCCCCAGCGTGCATTCACCACCTACTCCCCATCAACATGAACCGGGGTGTGATACTTCTGTACTGACCTTGTCGTGGCTGCAGGAGGAGGACGGCAGCAGGAGGAGACACCAAGGGCCACCCCCACCACGCTGCCCCCATCGACCACACCGCCGCGAAGGGCATCCCCGGCAAAGGCTCCAGACACCGAGCCCATGCGTACGGAGGCGAAGGAGTTAGACTGGGGCACTGGTGGCTTGGTCCCAGCAACAGATGTTGGCGGGGAGGGGGCCACTTCTTCTCAGCCCGGCACGGGTGAGTCATCTGCTTTTTGTCCCTGTTTTTCCTTCTCTCTCTCTCTCTTTATTGAACCTTGATCTTGGCCTCGCCTCACCTTCCCCCCTGGCATCTAGATCTTCCCTTGGCGGACCAATAGGATATCGACACCGTCATCACGGAGGTCGCCAAGGATGCCGAGGCCGAGGCTGACAAGATCGCTACCGAGGAGGCCACCATGGGGCCTGCCGGAAGGATCCGCGAGGCCACTGCCGAGGAGGCCGGCAAGGGCGCTGCCGAGGAGGCCGACAAGGGTGCTGCCAAGGGTGCCAGCAAGGCCGCTGCTCAGGAGGAGGTGGTTGACGATCAACCCTACTCCTCCGCTGCCTCTGGCTCAGGTGGGTACTTGAAGGTGGGTGACGACTTGTTCATCCACCTTCCAGGGTCGGCGGGTACCAGGGTGCCGGCCGAGGGGGAGGTGTTCGATGATGAGGTGCTGATCCCGAGCTCAAGGTTGTCGACGAACCGAGCGCTGGTGGCCGCCGGGCTCAAGGTTGTCGACGAATCGAGCGCTGGTGGCGGTGGTACCCAAGAGGAGCAGCTTCTTCGGGCCATGGGTGCCATCTTCTAGAAGCTCCAGGCCCTCCACCGCGCCCGTCTAGACAAGGCGAAGTCCAGGGAGGCGACGGCGGGCAAGGAAGAGGCGGATCTTGGGGAACGCGTCGCCGAAGCGTAGGCCTTGTTCCGCCAGGCCCACAAGGAGCTGAAGGCTGCCCAAGGTCAGCTGGCCAAGCGCGAGCTGGAGCTTCTCCTGAAGCAGGCCGACATCCAGAAGGCCCAGGAGGCGGCTAGGGATTTGTCCACAAAGGCCGAGCCATCCGGTCCTAGCGCCAGGCCGAGCTGGACTCTCAGGAGGAGGACCTCATCGCTCGTGAGGCGGCGCTCGCCGCCACACTCCATGGCAAGGACAAGGAACTCGAGAGGCTCGCCGCACAGCGGACCCGGGAGCTGGAGCAAAAGTGCAAGGAAGCACTTGATGCTCAAGCTCTAGCCCACGGCGACAAGGTGAAGGAGCTGGAGGCAGAGCGGGACGGCCTGAGGAATAGGGCCCAGGAGATGGTGAAGGAGAAAGAATCGCTCAATGGTGCCCTGGCGGAGGCGCACGCCTTAGTCCTCGGCAAGGCCGCGCAACTCATCCAAGCCAACAACTCCGTCAGCAACCTGAAGCTGAAGCTGGAGGGCCTTGAGGGGACGCTCTCGGAGGTCAGGACCCGAGAGGGAATCCTGACCAAGAGCCTGGCGGAGGAGAGGCAGCTGTGGAAGAATGACGCCGCCAACCACGAGGATTTCGTGAAGGGCGAGAACCTATGGATCAGATGCCTCGCCGACGTCGCCAACAGGATCACCAAGCAGCTGGCCGACATGGGGATGTTGGACGTAAGGTACGCCATGGAGCCGAATGTGAGCCCCAACACCAAGCTGACCCTGTTCTTCGAGGGCGTTCTTGGAGCCCTGAAGTGATTTAGCTACAAACTGGGTGAGCTACCTGGCCAGCGAGAGCCGGATGCTTTGTCGGGGTGCCATGACCAAGGTCCTCACCAAGCTGGCGTACTAGAACCCCAAACTCGACTTCGACATTGCGATGGATAGCTTGCCGGAGGATGCAGACCTCACGGTGCTCGAGGAGCGTATCGAGCCCATCATGAGCCGTGTTGGCGGAATCCAGAGGGTGGAGGACCAGCGCCGGGATTAAGCACCCCATTTCTCGTTGCCGCTGCAGGTTCATGACCAAGACAGTTTTTATCTTTAGTTAGAACCGCAGCAACAATTGATGTAATATAACTCTACAGTGCTTTAGAACGATGCATCTTATTTTCCTGTTTGATCTCTCTTTGTATATCCACCCTACGTTAATTGGGTAGGATTTCCAGCGCATAAACCCAAACTGCAATGCTTTGAAGGACGGATCCTTTTGCGGCTGGCAGGATGTGCTTACTGCCGTGCGAACCACCTTTCCGTTCTCAGCACGGCCGCTCGGACTGACGAGTGGACTCGAGATAGAGAGAGAGTGTTGCCAATAGCGGAAGGCCACCCTGCTCTTCTCGGTGTAGCCACTCGGTCTGTTGAGGGGACTGGAAATAGACCAAAGGTGTTGCCGATAATGGAAGGGCCCCATTGCGTGCAGGCTTCTTATACAGAGGGAAGATCTCTGAGGAGAACAACCTTATATAAAATGGAATTGCTTAGAGTTTTGCGTGACTTAGCTTTCTTGTCGCTGTGCGAACGTTTGCCGTGTCCATTGACGGCACTGCCCGCTTGGCCACCTTCTTCCTTGGAAGCCATGGCGACGAAGAACCATTGAACTGACCACCAAAACGGATTTTCACAGCTGCACGCCCCCTACCTGGCGCGCCAAAGATGTCGGTGTGGAAGAAACGACACCTATGGGATCACAGGAATCCCTACCATGATCGGCGGGGGCGGGGCTGTGCGAAGAGTGGGTCCAGGAGCCAGCACAAGGATCATTTACCCAAGTTCGGGCCGCGAGGATTCGTAATACCCTGGTCCCGCTTTAGTGTCTATTTGAGTGTTCTTGGAGTTCTTGAGCTAGCTACAACATGTAACTCGTCCAAGGGTCTGAACCCTCTCAAGTACGCCTCGGGCCTCCTTTTATAGGTAAAAGGGGATGCCACAGTGGCACACAGGAGGTGGAAAGGGTACAGTGTACAAGCTTATCGCTTGTCATTACGGGACAAGGCACATTAAATGCGCCCCCTGAGGTGTCCCCTTGCTTTGTTGCCACCTCGTCTTGCTTTGACACGCGTCCATGCCAGTGGGGCGGGCGGCTACATGTAGGCTGGCAGGCTGCTGAGGTGGCATGGTGGCAGCGTCTTCACGAAGATCTGTATGCCACCACGCAGGTGCTTGCCAATCTGGTCTTGGGACCGCATGTCGCCACGCAGGCACCAGCCTGGCTGGCTGGGCTGGCAGCTCCATAGTAACGGCGATGGAGCCTTGGCGAGCGCGGGCCTGGCCATGACCCTGTCGATGTCTTCAGCAAGGGTCTTGCCGTGGCGTCGTGGTCGTCCCCAGCAAGGACCTTGCCGGAGGTCTTGTGGATTTCCTCAGCAAGGATCTTGCCGAGGATCACCATCTTCTGGACCTCATCTGATCTTGTGTGCTCCTTGTCTTCGCAAAGATCTGCATGCCATCATGGAGGTGCCTCCCAAGCCTTGGTTCCAACGTGGTTGATGACATTGGAAACCCTGGGGCTCAAGGGTGGCGTGCTCTGCTGGCGTTTGGGCAAGTTGCCCCGGCAAGGCCCTTGTCGTGGCTGCGGAGGCCACCCGGCAAGGGTCTTGCCGGGGGAGTCTGCGTTCCCTCTTGCTCTTTGTCTTGGTGCTGCTTGATTGGTCCCGTGGTTTCAGCCTTCCTCCCCTCCAAAGTTTGGTCGTGGCCGCGGCTCTGACTGCCCACGCACAGGTAAATGGGTACGAAGTAGAACCCCTACTTCTGTACACCGACATACCGGCACATTAGGAGAAGGTATGATGCATCCTTGTGAACTACAGTGATGAGGACTAAGGTACATGATCATTTCATCTTATCTTTCTCTACTTACTAGGATTTAGAAGCAGACTACTTATTAGGATTTAGAAGCAGAACCTAGGATTGTACATGCGAACTACTACCTCTGTAACAAAATATAAGACGTATTTGTAGGCTAAACTAGCCTACAAAAATGTCTTTTATTTTGGTACAGAGGGAGCACATGGAGTTCTTCTTGACTGATTCTTTGGCATTTTGTCTGAGTTTTTCTTGAGTTGTAAAGCTGAAAACTAGCGAATTATACCTTCTGTCTTGGTGTATTTACTCAACAGTTTCTATTACCATGTTGCATTAGTAAAGACGTGCAGGCTATATCTCCTTGATCCTTACCAATTATCATTACTCTCCATTTCCACTGGAAATTTTGAAATACATCTCACTGGTTATTATGTTTTCGAGCATGACAAGTGCATTGCATGTACACGATACCAGTGATCCCCTAATTGTTTGCAATGTGATGCTTTTCTTTTTACAGTTGGTGATCAGATCCGATACGAGGTGATCTTAGAATAATCGCGTAACTTAGGGTTTCTTAAGATAATGCTCCGACGTTTGGTTTTTGATATGCACATTTCATATTAATCAAGACGTGCATTGGCCTTTGATACTTTAATTTAGAAGCTAGAGTAATTAGTTCTGTTTTATACGACTGACAAGATATAAATATTCTTCTGCTTCAGCTATAATCAGCATTCACATGTAAGGAGAGGAGGGTATTGATGAAATCAATTTGTTTGTTAGGTTTTTGTTGCCTTCTTATTTCCTGAATAGCCTTATATGCTCGAGTAATTAGCTCTATTTTATTGGACTAACAGGATATACATATTCTTCTGCTTCAGCTGTTTTAGTGAGTGTCCCTGCATAGCTATCATTAATTGTTGCTTTGGTAGGTTCAGTGGAAGCTATTTAGTGCACATCAGTTGCTATTGACAGTGGACAGATTGTCTATCCAGAGATCAACTTTATTGACTTTAGGGTAAAAGGTGAGAGGTTCCACTTTATGTGGTGAGAATGCTCAAAATGCATCTTAAATTTAGGAGATAAATGAACACATAAAGGATTTAACAATGTACGTCTTCATAGGTATGAACTGTCCGGTGTACTAGACAGTCTAAAGAAGTTAAATATTACAACTGTGTTCGCTTTTTTTAGAGAGACCTGAATGGCAAATGCTTCAGGTCGTGAGGCTAAAGCCGCCAAGTTTGTGAGTTTTATGTGTAGGTACTATTTTTTCTTGAAATGTTATATGTGAGAGGAACCAGGAGGGGACGAGCATGTAAATCAAGCTTGCCTTTTCCTTGTGTTGCTTTCTTTTGTTCTGAACATTTTTAAAGTCATATGTCTTGCCTTATATTACTTACGGTCTGTACCATCAGCATGTTCAGTTTTGCCTTAAGGTGGTAAGTCTTATCCGGTTGCAAGTAGCCCCTTTTGTTACTTAAGTTTCCGTTGCAATGTTTTCAAGGATTATTGGATGATAGTCTCTTTCTTGATTGTTTTGTTTTAGGTAAGGTCATGATCATACACATAAAAATGTGTGAGGGATACATGGAGTTTTGCGGGTAACCTAAGTTACTGTGCCTTTTTCCAACTTTTTGTTTGGAATTAATATGTAGTACATCCATTGCCAAACTATACTGATCAATAAATCAGCTTCTAATTCATTCTTCCAATTTTAAATCTCGGTATGACCGGTTCAGTTAGATGATGACTTACATATTTTACATATAATTGGGCTGATCTTTCATCCTATTTGCACCTCTCCTTCATTTGTCCATGTGATTTACTTTTGCCTCCACATGAAAAATATTGTTATTGGTATAGATGGATAAATATGTAAATATTAGGCAAATATTTTGATAATTATTTCGTGGCAATTAAGACGTGTGTTGCACGTGCCAGCTTACTAGTTGTGTATCTAAATAAACTTTACAAAGTTTGATTAAGTTTCTATTAAGAAAATTTAACATCTAGGATGCCAAATAAATATAATATGAAAATGCATTACATGATATAAAACTTAAATACAATACAAATCGAGGAGTAGGACATCTAATGCTCTCGTTTGAGGACTATATGGTGCAATTTATAGACTTGGTCAAACTCCAAAAACTTTTACTTAAGACAAAGCTAATATGCAAAGTAAAAGGTGTAGAAATAGGTGGAATGCCTTACCTCATTAGAGGCAACGTCTTAGTGCTAAATATGCACGGGCATATCCCTGGAGATGCATACTGTGTGGGTCATAAGGAGAGAAGAAATGGAAGAGATAAAGAAGATTAACTACAACACGCATAACCTCCTATCAAAATAAAAAAGCTACAGGATAGCTACTTGAACCTAAATGTGATAGTCTTATGTTTAACATCCGCCATTAATCACAACTACGCAAGTTGAGATTATGTCTGAACTCTTTTGTGCCTCTGGTTGGCCATGATTTTGTAAAGCCATCTGTAAGAATGAACCTGATCAATAACTGTTTACTATCAACATGCTCTCTGACAAAATGAAAATATATCTCAATATGCTTCATTTTGGCATGGAATACTGGATTTGCAGACATGTAAGTAGCACCAAGATTATGACACCAAAGGCAAAACTTTTGAGCTTGTAGAACTCCAAGTTCCTTTAGTATAGACTGGACCCAATTGGTTTCAGCTGTTGTATTTGCTAACTCTTTGTATTATGCTGTTGTACTTGAGCTGGAAATAGAAGCTTGTTTCTTTGCACACCATAAAATTAAATTTGGTCCATAAAAGATTGCAAATCCACCTATTGACCTGTTATCATTTAAGCCAGCAGCCAATCCGCATCAGAGAAAGCACTAACAAGAGTGGAAGATGACTTGCTGAATGATAGTCCAAAAGTCATTGTGTTCTTTATATACCTCAAAATATGCTTGATTGTTGTCTAATGAGATAAGATGGGTGCATGAAGAAACTGGCACACTTTGTTACATACAAAAGAAATGTCAAGTCCACTAAGAGTCAAGTATTGAACTGCACGAACTGTACTCCTATAACTGGTGCTATCCTCCTGGTTCAGGAGTTCTTCTTATGTCAGAGGCAGTGGTTCTGAGCTTGATAATGGAGTTAGTGAAGGTTTACATCCCTGCATAGCAACTCTACTCAACATGCCAGTTGCATATTTCCTTGTGATGGGTGAATACCATCTCCGTGTTTCTTTACTTCAATTCCTGGAAAAAAGTGCAGATCAGCGATGTAACGCCCCGAGACCGATGCGCCAGGTGTCTTCCAGCTATTCACCGTCGTTGCCATGTCATTCACTTGTGTGTTGAACTTTGCCATGTCATCATGTCCATTTCATCTCCATGGTTTTCAAAACTTGCATCCGTTCGGGTCCCCCCAGTTCTCTCCGTTGTCCGATCTGAGTCCAGACACACTCGCACGCGCCCGCGGCACCTCCAAAATATTATTTTATAAGTGGCATAAAAAGGTTCTCGGAATGGGATGAAAGTTGGCGTGCAGTCTTATTATAGTGTAGGTAGACCGGCTGTCAAGTTTCGTCGCATTCGGAGTTCATTTTATAGCCCAACCGTCATTCGTAGCAGCACCGTTGCCGGTTAATTCGTCGGACGTTTCGGTCTCCGAAACTGCTGTCGGGCCTCTCCTCTATTCTCTCCCTAGCCACTCTACACAGCCCACTAACCCCACCTGCAGCCCACCTAGTCCCCCCTCTGCTCGGAGCCGTCCGATCATGATCCGAGGGTCCGAAAACGGATGAAAACCCCCAACCCTAGACCCCTTTTCCTATTTAAACCCCCTCCCCTTGCCATTTTTGGCCTTCTCCTTCCTCCTCAAAATCCGCGCCCCCAATCATCCCCTAGCCTCCTCCCACCTCGGGGGTCGTGCCACCAGCCTTCCACCACCACGCCGCCACCTTCCCCTCCAGATCCGGCCCGCGCCAGCCACTTGGCGTGACCTGGTTCACCGCACCGCCACCCGCCAGCTCCCGCAGCCAACCAGGGGCGGCCACGTGCCCCCAGCCAGCTCTCGCCGCCACGGCCCTGCGATCCTAGGGTAGGCCCACTCGGCCCAGGTCACATTGCCCCCGCATCCGATCGCCCCACGCCTCCAACCCTGATGCCAGCGTGCCTCCGCACCGCCAGATCCGTGCCGCCTCGCTGTCCACTTCGTCGCCAGCGCCACCACCCGGAGCTTCCAGCACCGCCGTCGACCGCCGAATCCGGCCACTCCGGCCTCCTCCGGCCAGATCCGGGTGGGGATGGCCGGATCCGCCTCGTCCTCGCCAGCTCCACCTGTCCGTGCTCGCCGGACCTCGCCATCACTCCGCTGCCAGTGCCCCATGCTCCGCTGCCGCCGCCCTGGTCGGGGTCAAGCGGAGGAGCCACTCGACTTGGCTGCCCGCACCGCGCCTGCGTGGGCCAGCGCCTCCCTGCGGCCCAGCTCCCGCGACCCCGAGCTGGCCCATCTTCCCCACGCGCCCGATCCACTCCGTCCTCTGTTTATTTTTCACGAGGTGAAAATTTTGCTTAATCTTTTCAGTAGCAGCATTATGTGTGCATCTTGTGTGCCTTGTAACTTTGTGCATGTTTACCCAATGATGATGTATGATATGTAAAAATATTCATCTTTTGATGATCTAGCTGATGGAGTAGTTTTAATTCATGCTAATGTTAATCTTGATGCCTTAATCTTCGTTGCAAAACTGCTAAGTGATATAAACTGCTGAAAACTGCTGCATGTTAACATCATGTGTGCATCTTGTAAGTGTTGTAACTTTCTCCCTGTTGATCCCATGCTGATGGTCTTGATATGAAAATGTTCTGCTCTTTAATATTTACATGTTGGTGTGCTTTGCATTCATGTTAGGGTGCATCTTGATATCTTAATCCCTGTTGCAAAAATGCATGTTGCTGTTAACTGCTGAAAACTGTTATAACTTGCACTATTGTCATTTTTATATCTTTTTGTGTGATTTTCTTTTGAGCATCATGTCTACATGTTTTAGGAGAATAGTTGTGTCGTATTTGCTGTGGTGCAATCGATGTATTTTGATATGCACTATAGTGAGTGCATCAAGCTTGTGAACTGGGCTACTTGCTGTTAATGTGCTGTCAAGTCTGCATGTGTCATATCATGTTTCCATGTTTTCTTGATGCTACCAATTAATCCATACATAATCTGGAGATGCTTAGTTGACATGCTTTGTTGCCCGTGTTATGTTCTATCATTCTGTGCATTTTGATGCCTCATTTATGTCCTGTAGAATATGTTTTCATTTCCATGAACATGCCTATATAATGTTCCAGTTTTCTGTTAACTTCATGGTGGCATGTTGCGAGCTTGATATTAATTAACCATGCCTCTTTTAGAGATTATACAATTACATGAGTTGAAGTATACTATGAGCACTTTGTTCACATGCCATGGTTGTTAATTTCGGACTTCATATGCCTCTGTTCCATGCTTGCAAACGTGCTATTATAATATTGTTGTTTTACACTTGATGAAATTGTTTCAACATTCAATCTTGTCATGTTGGTTCCCACTAATCCATGAGTTATATGTATATGATGCCTTGATGGTGTTTGCGGTTTGTTATGTGTACTTTGATGCCATGCCCTTGGTTACCATATATAGTTGTTGTAGCATCTTTGTTTCATGCCTCCAACGTGCCATCATATTAACTCTGCTCATGTATATATCCGTGTGTTATAAAGTTGCATTTTGCATTGATCATCTTGGTTTAATCTTGATGCCTGTGAACCTGAAACTTAATGATATTTGAAGTATGTTATCTGTACATGAAGTGCATGTCAAGTTTGTGCTCATATGATTCCTGTAGCATGTTCTTTTGATGATTGCAAAGTGCCTAGTTGCTGTTTTGGATAGATTGTTGTTATAACTTGTTTGGAGTGTATGTGTTGCACCGTTGCTCCATTTTGAGCATGCTCTATATGAAACTTGCTTAGAATTGTATGTAGTTTCATCATGTCATGTTGAACCTTTCTTTGAGTGTGTTTGCTTGATGTTTGAATGCATTTTGCATCAATGCCATGTTTAACTTGTTTTGCTCATATCTTCTAGGCCGTAGCTCCGAATTAAATGAACTTTATATGTAACTTGAATAGAATTTCGCATAGATCATCTTGGTGCATCTTAACTTGCTGTTTAACAAATTTAACTTAATGTTTGTTCAGATCTTGACTAATTTCGAAATTTGCATATGGGGATTTTCTGGAATTGTTGTATGTTGTTTCCGGCCTCATTTAAACTTGCTTTGATGTGTGATTTTGTATGCATCATCTCTTACCATGAGTAGCACCATATAGCCTTGTCATGCATCATACTTGGTTGAGCATCATGTCATGTTTATGTGTTGTGTGTTTACCATGTTGTTTGCTTCTTTCCGGTTGTGCTCTTCTTGATAGTTCCTGTTTTGTTGCGATCGTGAGGATTTGTTCATCTACGCTTGGTTCGTCTTCGCCTGTTCGTCTTCTTCATGGACTCGTTCTTCTTCATAGCGGGATTTCAGGCAAGATGACCGTTACACTGGATCTCACTACTATCATTGCTATGCTAGTTGTTTCGATGCTATCGCTATGTCGCGCTTCCTACCACTTGTTTATCAAGCCTGCCAAATTGCCATGTCAGCCTCAAACCTCTTTCACCCTTCCTAGCAAACCGTTATCTAGCTATGTTACCGCTTTTGCTCAGCCCCTCTTATAGCGTTGTTAGTTGCAGGTGAAGTTGAAGATTGCTCCATGTTGGAACATGATTATGTTGGGATATCACAATATCTCTTATTTAATTAATGCATCTATATACTTGGTTAAGGGTGGAAGGCTCGGCCTTATGCCAGGTGCTTTGTTCCACTCTTACCGCCGTAGTTTCCGGCATACCGGTGTTATGTTCCTTGATTTTGTGTCACTAACATGGTGAGGGGTATGGGACCCTCTTGACAGTCCGCTTTGAATAAAACTCTTCCAGCAAGGCCCAACATTGGTTTTCCATTTGCCTAATAACAACTAAAACTTGAATAGGGCATTTTCTCTGGACCCCTAGTATTTTTAATCAACCCCCGGGCCAATGCTCCTTTGAGTGTTGGTCCAACCTGGGCGATGTCCGGCACACCCTGGGCAACCAGGGTCTCAGCCAACCCGACGTCTTGCCCATCCGTTGTGCCTTGAGAATGAGATACGTGCGGCTCCTATCAGGATTTGTCGGCACACTGGGAGGTCTTGCTGGTTTTGTTTTACCATTGTCGAAATGTCTTGTGCGCCGGGATCCCGAGCCCGATCTGGTGTCCCGTGATGAAGGATTGTATTCGAGGATCGTGAGCTTGTAATGGGCTAAGTTGGGACAACCCTGCAGGGTTTGATCTTTCAAAAGCCATGCCCACGGTTATGTGGCAGATGGGAGTTTTTAATATCCGATTGTAGAGAACTTGTCACCAGACTCGATTTAAAATTCCCAACTGCGTGTGTAACTGTGATGCTCTCTTTTTGAGTGGGTCAAGAAGAGAACACGGTGGGGTTATGTTTGAACGTAAGTAGTTTAGGATCACTTCTTGATCATTACTAGCTTGCGACCGTTTGTGTAGTTTCTCATCTTATTCTTGTACTCGTAAGTTAGCCAACATATCATGCTTAGTCACAACTGCAACCTCTCCACTTATCTGTTCCATATCTATTAAGGTTTGCTAGTCTTGATACCCATGGTAATGGGATTACTAAATCCTCATGGCTCATATATTACTACAACAACAGTTGCAGGTACAGGTAATGCGATGATCATGACATGATAGTGATGCTTTCTTGTTTCGAGTTCTTCTTCTGCTTCGTCATTCAGGGGATAGGTTCCTGGTCGGCAGCCTGGGGTAGCAGGGTGGATGTCGTTTGAGTTTCTGTTTGTGTTTCATCCGTAGTCAGATGTTGCTCTTATGTATGATATTGTTGTATTCATGTGGCATTCTATGCCTCTTGTATGTATCCCCAACTATTATGTAATGGTACGATGTAATGATATCCACCTTGCAAAAGCGTCTCCAATATGCGCTTCTATCCTTGGTGGGACCTTCGAGTTCCTTTAAGATAGGGTGGCATATTGGGCATGACAACCTAGGTCTTTAAGAGCAAATTCTGATCCTAGGTCCTTGAGCAACCCTGTTATTGTTCCATTAGACGAACTCGTAACAATTATGCCATCAACATATATAAGAACAAATATGGATATTTGTGACTTATTGTAGATAAGAAAAGATGTATCAGATTTTGAGGGAATGAAGCCAAGTGCCTGCAATTTGACACTCAACCAAGAGTACAATGCCCTATGAGCTTGTTTTAATCCATACAAGGCCTTATCAAGCTTGCACACATGAAAACGTGCATTTTGTCCTCAAACCGAGGAGGTTCTTTCATATACAACTCTTTTTTCATAACACCATGAAGGAACACATTCCATACATCTAGCTGTCGTAGACTCCAATCCCTAGAAACAATGATAGAAAGGACAAAATGAATTGTGACAACCTTAACAAAAGGACTAAATGTGTCCTCATACTCAATACCATACCTTTGCTTGAATCCCTTTGCTATAAGTCTTGCTTTGTAGCGATCTATTGTTCCATCTGACTTCTTTTTAATTCGGAACACCCACTTGCAGTTAATTAAATTTTTACCTTCATTATGGAGGACCAAATGCCAAGTTTTATTTTTCTATAGGGTTGTGCATTCTTCTTCCCTAGCCTTCATCCACTTTAGATCACCAAGTGCTTCCACTAAACTGCCAAGTTCACCTGTTGAACATGTCAGACCAAATTTAGAGATATTTTTATAATTTACTCGGTTTATAACTCCTCTTTGAAGTCTTGTTCGTGGTGGTGTAGGGTTGTCCATAGTAGCATCCTGCATAGGAGATCTGAGGGAGTGCGGGAGATTTCTTGGATCGAGTAATCCTGAGGCCACATGCGATCTGAAGGAGGATCCAGTCAGTGTTGGGGATGCACCAGTAGGCGATTTGATGGAGCATCAAGTCGGTGTTGGGGATGCGCCAGTAGGCAAGCCAACCGACATGGATTGGTCGGCGAAGTGCGCTGGAGAGGGCATGCCTATCGGGTCGTGGGCTGCAGGCACACTTCCTGCACGCCGCATGGCGCCATCCGGTTGGTGCGGGACTCGTGGAGCGGACGCAACACTCGCTGACTCTATATGCACTGATCTCGAAGGAGATTGCGCTGCAGACTATCCCATCGATAGTCCCGAGGTAGATACACAGCAGGTTTCTGTGCCAGCCGGTGGACACATGTAAAATTGCCCCGATGCACCGTTTTGCACATTATTTTTCACCATTTTCTTCATAGTTTTGCCACCCTTTTCTGCAACATCACACTAGGCAAAATAGTAGGAGGATTAGTCACAAGTTGATCAGCACAATTACCATCACCCCCATGATCAATGACGGAGAGATGAAATGGTGAAACAATGATTTCTTTATGAAGTAGGGCACTCGCCTTTGGATGGAGTTTGGAAAAGGGAGTTGAGTTTCACTGAAAACAGCATCACGATAGACATAAACACGACCAGTAGAGACATCAAGGCACTTGAATCCCTTGTGTTGTGTGATGTAGCCAAGGAAGGCACATTGTGTCGAGAAGATTTTTTAGTAGGCGCAACCAAAAACACGAACGGAAGTGTAGTCTGGCTTAACATGTAACATGTGTTCTGTTGGAGTTTCATTGTTAATGACACAACTTGGCCATATGTTGATGAGATGAACAACTATACGAAAAGCTTCATCCCAAAATATTAATGGAATGGAGCATGAAGCTAGAAGTGCTAATCCTACTTTCACAATGTGTCTATGTTTGTGTTCTCCCGAGCCATTTTGCTGATGGGCATGTGGACACGACACATGATGAGAAATTCCTAGTTGGAAAAAACAATTTAGTTTTTCATATTCATCGCCCTAGTCAGATTGCAAGGCAATGATTTGTCTATCAGATTTTCGTTCAACAAGTGTTGAAAGTTGTGGAAGACTAGAAAAACCTCAGAACATTTTTAAGAAGATAGATCCAAGTGTATTTGCTATAGTCATATATAAAGCCTACATAATATGTATGTCTACCAACAGAGGAAGGGGCTGGACCCCAAACATCAGAAAATATTAGTTGAAACGGTTTAATAGATACACTAGTAGAACCATGATATGGCAATTGATGACCTTTTGCTTGCTGGCATGAATCCCAAATTGTTTGGTAATTTCTCTCACCGTCAATTAGGAGTTCATTTTTACTAGAAAAATATGGGTGGCCTAAACGATCGTGCCATCTTTCCGACGAAAACTTGACGACACTACACACTTGTTTATTGAATCGGCTAAACGTGGGAACCAACAGCTAAAGACCTTACACACATCTACCTTGGTAGAGAATTTTCTTCATGATTTGATCCTTGATCAAAATGAAATATGGGTGAAACTCTTGGAAAACACCATTATAAAGAGTAATGCGATTAACAGAAAACAAATTTTTGGATGCACAAGGGACATGCAAAATATTGTTGGCATGAATATCTTGATGTGGGGTTTTGATAATTGAGTGACCAACATGACTTATCCTCATACCTGCACCATTAGCTCCAGTGTGTACTTGATCATGGCCACTATATTTCTCATGTGTGGTCATCCTCCGGTTATGTGATCTATGGCACCCGTTTCAGCACTACAAAAAAATACACTTCCGTGATGATACGTGTTTGTCACAGTAGGTCACGTTTTCTGTCATGCATGTACATCCATGACGATTTTATGAAAGAATCAAGACAGTCATTGTCGGTGTAAAAACCGGCGGATCTCGGGTAGGGGGTCCCGAACTGTGCGTCTAAGGCTAATGGTAACAGGAGACTGGGGACACGATGTTTACCCAGGTTCGGGTCCTCTCGATAGAAGTAATACCCTAGTTCCTGCTTGATTGATCTTGATGATATGAGTATTACAAGAGTTGATCTACCACGAGATCGAGGAGGCTAAACCCTAGAAGCTAGCCTATGGTATGATTGTTGTTGTTATGTCCTACGAACTAAGCCCTTCGGTTTATATAGACACCGGAGGAGGCTAGGGTTACACAGAGTCGGTTACAGAGAAGGAGATCTACATCCGGATCGCCAAGCTTGCCTTCCACGCCAAGGAGAGTCTCATCCGGACACGGGACGAAGTCTTCAATCTTGTATCTTCATTGTCCAACAGACCAGCCAAAGTACATAGTCCGGTTGTCCGGATACCCCCTTATCCAGGACTCCCTCAGTAGCCCCTGAACCAGGTTTAAATGACGATGAGTCCGGCGCGTAGATTGTCTTCGGCATTGCGAGGCAGGTTCCATCTCCGAATACTCCAAGATAGATTCCGAACACAAGGACCGTGTTCGGCTCTTCAAGACATATTTCATATACCACCGTAGAGAGAATAGTAAACCACGAATCTAATCTGCTGACAACTCTTCATAGCGTGACATCATGCCACGGCCCGGTATTTATTCAAACAGCTTTTCACAACCAGCTCCCGCACACATCGCGAGGCGGTTTCTTTAGCACATCTTGTCAAAGCAAAGATCGTGTCCCCTTATCGCGGGATCTCCATCAATACGGGTATGGGTAACCCAACCAGCGCCATCAATCGAGGTGCTTGGAAAATAAGTGATTTCGAGAGGCAAGTGGGGAGGCGCACATTCTATACCGCCTTTATAAAGGGACAAGGATCTCCCGTTTTCACCCATGCCTTCTTCCTCCTTTTCTCATCCATTCTCGCACTCTTGAGCCCCAACGCCCAAGTTCTCACCTTCTCCGTAGGACTGCAGCATGTCCGGAGCGGAAGGCAAGTGGATGACCTCCTCTGTCATAGAGGAGGATATTACCAAGCTTCGGGCGGCCGGATACCTGGCCGAGAGCATCACGCACAGGCTTCCGACAAAGGGACAGATCACCCCCACCCCAAAGTCTCGGGAGAGAGTAGTATTTCTTCCTCATTTTGTCTGCGGACTAGGATTTCCACTCCACCCGTTTGTCCGTGGGCTCATGTATTACTACGGGCTAGATTTTCACGATCTAGCCCCGAATTTTGTCCTCAACATCTCGGCGTTCATCGTCATGTGCGAGGCCTTCCTTCGCATCAAGCCCCACTTCGGCCTATGGTTGCAAATCTTCTGCGTGAAGCCGAAGATCGTGAGCGGCCAACATGCGGAGTGCGGAGGCGCCATGGTGGGCAGAATGCCCAATGTTACATGGCTTGATGGCTCCTTCATGGAGATCGTGAAAGGGTGGCAATCAGGGTGGTTCTACATCACCGAGCCGCGCGACGCCAACTGGGTGGCGGCCCCCAAATTCAGATCCGGAATCCCCATGTGGCTCACTTCTTGGGAAAAGAAGGGCCTGGCCTGGGGTGAACCCACGGAGCTGACCGGACTCGAGACCTGCATCAAAAGTATGAGGTACAAGAATATCAAGCTTGTCAATGTGGTCTAGGTCATGCTTTTTCACCAGATTCTCCTGTGTCAAAGACAGGCATTTGATATGTGGGAGTTCGATCCGACCGAACACCAGATGCTGCTAGAACTCTTGGACATGACGCACAAAGACGTCTAGAAGGTACTGTTCAAGGCCAGTGAAGCTCCTCCCCCCCTTTCCGAGGATCGTGGGCTCAGCGGAAAGCGCCTCGCCAATCCAGTAAGTCCTATGACTATTACAAGATGTTCCTTTCCCAGTACATTCGTGGGAGGCTTTTTAAGTCACCATGCTGACCAAACAGGATTGGGTGGAGATGGCGGAGTGGATTGACTGTCCGGCTCCGCTGCCTGAGGATCCAATAGACGCACTCCTAACGGAGATGCTGGTTCCAGCGCCTTACAAGGTGCCGGAGAAAAAGGCCAAAAAGAAGGCCTCGGGGACCCGGAAGGGTCTCCGACGCGAGGCGGCACTAGACGCCTCACCAGAAGATGGCGAGGCACACTCCTCCCATGATGGGGAGGTGAGAAAGAGGAAGGCTGCCTCAACTGAGGGGGCCGAAGGGTCCAAGAAGGCGGCCACGGGGACCAGAAAAGGTCTCCGGTGCAGGGCCATGATAGACTCACCATCCAAGGATGACGAGGAAGATTCCCCCCCCCCCCCGAAAACGGGGCGAAACATGAACAAATGCCCCCTCCCCGTACTGGGGAGGAGAAGAAAAGGAAGGCCGCCCCGTCGGGGGAGGCCGGGACGCCAAAGAAGGGAAAGGCGTCCCTTCCAGATCACTCTACCAGCGCTGCTTATAGCAACGAGGAGTGGCTGCCCAGGGGCAAGCCCCGGGCGAGGTCGTAAGTATCCGCATTCTGCAATATTTTTTCGTGTGACTTTGACCTTATGGCTTGTAATAACGCCGAACACGTATATGCAGTCCGGCCGGGTCCAATCTCGGGGTGTCCTCTTCGGAGGAGTCTCTGGGTGAGTCAGAGATGAATTCACTCCCGACGGCCGCCTCCCCACGACCTGCGGATGACACCGAGGTGTTGTCCTGAAGGATACCAAAGCAGAAGGCGGCAGTTCCAGAGACGCCCCAAGGAAAAATCCTAGACGTCGGGCGCATGGGAGGTAAGACCCCCATTGATTATGCTGACGGGAGCCACAGCAAGCCTGGCTCCCAGCCGGTTACTGTGCTGGAGCCTCCAAAGGTTCCGGATTCCAGTAGGCAACCCCTTGCAAAGGAGAGCGAGCCGGCTGTGCCGATGACCTCTGTCCAGCCGGAGGCATCGGATAATTTGTTGGAAGTGCTTCAAGGCGCTTCCATCGATGATGAGCACCGTACTCTTAGGAGTACGGTGATTGAGAAGGTTCGCTTCGCCAAGAGCGGATTGAGCGAAGCCTGCACCAGCTTACTAATAGGCTTTGAGGTAAGTAATGAAAAAGTGTGAGGAAATATCACCCGATAGACAGTAGCTCCTGATACTCTGTTTGGTGTGCGGGAGGAAAAACCAAAAAGAGGATCAACTAAAAAACCACAGGAAGCTAATAGTACTTGTCTATGTGAACAAGCAGGCATTGCTGCTGACCGCCGATGCGTGCACGGCTGAGGTTGCCGGACTCAAGCGCGACCTGGGGCAGGCCGAAGAAGAGCTCGGCCTCGTGAAGAAGCAGATCGAGGAGAACAAAGGTAAGTGAAACCCCGTCCGTGTGTCGTATAGAGGAGAAAAATTTGATGATGCTAACAAAAAGCATCATGGTTTTTGATAGGAACTGCGACCGAAGTGGCGGCCCTGAAGAAAGCATGGTCCACAACCGAAGCCAAGGCGGCTATGGAGCGCACTGAGCGCGAGAAGCAAGATGCTCGGGTGGGAGAGGTACAGCAAGAGCTCTAGGAGCTCGGCAAGAAGTTCGACTCCTTGGAGCATGACTTCAAGACGCAAGAGTTTGAGCTTGTGAAGGACCTCCAGAGCGCGACATATGTCAAGGCCGAAGCCCAAAAGGCCCTCCAGGAGATCCAAGTGGCCAAGAAGATAGCAGAGGGTAAGGCATTCTTTATGCTAAGCCAGCATGTGGAGGAGTCATTTCTTTTACTTACACGAATTCAGAGCTCTCCAGGGGCATTCGCAGATCTGCCATGCAACATTTTGGATGCCGCGGAGTTCTGTCGTGCTGGAGAGGGGAGCTCAATGGAGAAGCTGTTCTGGTCCCAATACACTGGAACCGAACACCCGGTGCTTCTAAGTGACCAACTGAAGCAATTGGTCGAACTCCACAATGCGGCCGAACTGGCCATGAAGGACCTCATAGTCCGGATGTGGCCTGGCGAGCCCCTGCCCGGCAGCTACTTTGGCTTGATAAAGCGGATGGTGCATGCCTGTCCACGGCTAGAAGTTATCAAGCAGTCCGTTTGTATTGAGGGTGCCCGAGGGCCTTTGCCCGCACGAAGATGCATTGGGCCAAACTGGATGCTGAGAAGCTCGTGAAGGATGGACCCCCGGAGGGTAAGGAGCATCGCTACCCCGAAAAATATTATGATGGCGTTATGAAGGGCGCTCGGCTTGTGGCAAATGAATGTCCTAAGAACATAATCTTTAAGTGAATGTACTCATGTCATCTTTGTAATAAGAGAACGAGCTTGTTTGTGCTATATAACACTTTGTTTGATTTAAAATATTACCTTCTCTGCGGCCATTTACCAAAATCTAAAAGTAGGCCAGTCATCGGCTTCCACCCTCTTGTAACTAGTACTGGGGTGTTCGTGGAAAACCCAAACACTCTTTATCCAAATTCTTGGTCCTTTAAGGAGGTGTTTAGCGCAACGAACAAGGCAATTGGACTATTCGGCTTTATAACTCTCACTTGGCCATAGAAGTCTATAATTTTAAATTTCGGCGAGGCCCCTAGTATTCAGAAGGCCGAACTAGGGTGCTATACATGCCTAAATCGGGCAAGGCCGATTCCTCGCCTTAAGCGGAAAAATCTTTAAGGATATAGTACCTCACGAACAGTGACTAGCTCTCGCCGCATCATGACGGTCAGTTTTCGGCTTTCTCTACTGAGGTGCTCGTCCGGAAGAACCGGGATACAATCGCAGTAGTTCTCCATGCGCTACCTTAGCCGATGTAACGGAACGTAAGGTACCAAAACAAGGGAGCCGGGCTAACCCAACTATTGACCCAAGACATGATTCGGAGCTGATGCATATAATGATATAAGTTCGGGGTGCCGCACTATTGAAAGTGTTTAGACTTTTGTTGCCATATTATGGGGCTCAATTGAAAGCCCCTGGCGCATGGATCGTACCAAAGTGTTCGTATCCAACATTGAATAAATATTCAAGGGAAAATATGAAGATAGTAATAAGAAGCTGACGCTTTATACTATTTCCCATTGTTATTTGGATAATACGGCAAGGCGTATGTGTACAATTAATGCATTAAGCATATAAAAATAGGACTATTTGACATGTCCTATCCAAGGGCAGGCTGCATGTAGGTATGTAAAAATAGGTATAACGATCATTGAAAGAGACCACCTGGGTATTCCCTTGTGTGCAAAGCCTCTTGCCTCCTTGGTGTTCCCCTCAGTAATGGTTCCGATAGTCCGGTTCTCTGAGGGGGCTTCCTGAAAGTGGGGTCCTAAAAAGAAAGGAAGTTTAAGGATGTGCGGGCCTTGTGGGGGCTGAACCGCACTGTGAGCTGCATCATCGACTTGCCTCCGCATATGCCCATGGTATTTTGAGTGCGTAGTTGTGTACGCGTGGCACAAATGCCTCCTTAGTGGGGCTATTGCGGAGGCTGAATTGCTAATTGAGCTCTTGGCGCGCCTGACCATCCTGCTGCGGGGTGCTCCGGACTTGCTTGACAATGCTCGGGGTTGTTGTTGCCGAATAGGCTGTCTGCCAAAGAATGTTGCTTAGTACTTCGGCCACAAGGGCCGCAGTATGTTCTTCCGTACGGAGGGAGCGGTCTGTGTTTCCGTTTACTGTTATAACCCCGCGGGTTCCTGGCATTTTGATCTTGAGGTATGCATAGTGCGGTACCGCATTGAATCGAGCGAACACAGTTCGTCCCAGTAGTGCATGATAGCCACTACGGAAAGGGACGATGTCGAAGATTAACTCCTCGCTTCGGAAATTATCCAGAGATATGAAGACCACCTCTAGTGTTATTGAGCCCGTACAACGGGCCTCTACCCCTGGAATTACACCTTTAAAGGTGGTTTTGGTTGGCTTGATCCTTGAGGGATCTATGCCCATTTTGCACACTTTGTCCTGATAGAGCAGGTTCAGGCTACTACCACCGTCCATGAGGACTCGCGTGAGATGGAATCCGTCGATGATTGGGTCAAGGACCAATGCGGCTGACCGCCGTGACGGATGCTGGTGGGATGGTCCCTATGATCAAAAGTGATCGGGCAGGATGACCATGGGTTGAACTTTGGGGCAACGGGCTCCATCGCATAGACGTCCCTAAGTGCACGCTTTCGCTCCCGTTTGGGGATGTGAGTGGCGTAGATCATGTTTACTGTTTTCACCTGGGGGGAATTTCTTCTGTCCCCCAGTGTTCGGACGACAGGGCTCCTCGTCATCATTGTTGTGCAGCCCCTTGTCCTTGTTCTCGGCATTTATCTTGCCGGCCTGTTTGAACACCCAACAATCTCTGTTAGTGTGATTGGCTAGTTTATCGGGGGTGCCGTGAATCTGGCACGAGCGGTCGAGTATGCGGTCCAGACTGGACGATCTCAGATTATTTCTTTTAAACGGCTTCTTTCGCTGACCGGATTTGGAGTTGCTGAATCCGGCATTGACTGCCGTATCTTCGGCATTGTCGCCATTGTTCCGACGCTTGTGTCTATTGCGTCGTGGCTTTCCGTTACTGTCGTGGATATCTGAAGTGCTAGAGTTTCCTGGCGCGGTGTTACTGCGAGCCAGCCAGCTATCATCGCCCGCGCAAAAGCGGGTGATTCGTGTCGTGAGGGCCGCCATGGACTTCGGTTTTTCTTGGCCGAGGTGTCGGGCAAGCCACTTGAGGGAGTCCTGGATTAGGGGGTGTCCGGATGGCCGGACTCCCGGACTATGAAGATACAAGATTGAAGACTTCGTCCCGTGTCCGGAAGGGACTTTCGTTGGCGTGGAAGGAAAGCTTGGCGATACGATATGTAGATCTCCTCCCATTGTAACCGACTCTGTGTAACCCTAGCCCTCTCCGGTGTCTAAACCATAGAGTTTTAGTCCGTAGGACGAAGAACAATCATACCATAGGAAAGCTTCTAGGGTTTAGCCTCTCTGATCTCGTGGTAGATCTACTCTTGTACTACCCATATCATCAATATTAATCAAGCAGGAGTAGGGTTTTACCTCCATCGAGAGGGCCCAAACCTGGGTAAAAACATCGTGTCCCTTGTCTCCTGTTACCATCCGCCTAGACACACAGTTCGGGACCCCCTACCCGAGATCCGCCGGTTTTGACACCGACACCACTCTTCGCGGATATTATGCTTAAAGGCCGCCAGGGCCTCGGCATCCGGACAGTCGACAATTTGGTTCTTTTTAGTTAGGAACCGAGTCTAGAATTTCCTGGCTGACTCTCGGGGCTGTTGGGTAATATGACTTACATCATCAGCATCTGGTGGTCGCACGTAGGTGCACTGGAAGTTATCGAGGAATGCGTCCTCAAGATTTTCCCAACTGCCAATGGAGTTTGCTAGCAGGCTATTCAGCCAATGTCTGGCTGGCCCTTTAAGCTTGAGTGGGAGATACTTGATGGCATGTAGGTCATCATCGCGAGCCATGTTAATATGGAGAAGAAAATCTTGGATCCACACCGCGGGGTCTGTTGTGCCATCGTATGACTCGATGTTGACAGGTTTAAACCCTTCTAGGAATTCATGTTCCATTACTTCATCAGTGAAGCAGAGGGGGTGTGCGGCGCCTCTGTTTCGGGCTATGTCACGACGCAGTCTGGCTAGGTCTGGCCGGTTATGTTCGGCCTAGCCGGATTTATTATCAGTGTATCCGGCATGACGATCATCGTCATGTGTTGTGGTGCACCCTCGTGATCCGTAGATCGATCTTGGTTGTCCTGCATTGTTTCCCAATGTGCCTTGCAGGTCCTGTGTGTTGCCCTGGGCCATAGTGAACCGGCATGGGGGTGCGGGCTGGTATGTCATTTTATCCCGGCCATGAGGTGGCCGGTAAGCCTCATCTTGTGCTGGAAGTTCAGGCTCTTTGGCCTCTTCTTCTAGCGATTTGTGCTTTGGGTATCCCCTGATGGGGGGGCTCGAGTCTGTATTCCTCGGCCGCCAGGACCTCGGTCCATCTGTCTGCAAGCAGATCTTGATCAGCTTGGAGCTATTGCTGCTTCTTTTTCAGGCCTCCTGCAGTGGCTATAAGCCAGCGCTTGAAGCGCTCCTGCTCTGTGGGATCCTCCGGTACGTCGAATTCATCGTCACCGAGGCTCATCTCGTCTTCGGAGGGAGGCATATAGTTATCGGCCTCCAAGTACCCGTCCGTCGCCTGTTCATCTGGGCTGACCTGCCTGTGTTCTTGTTCGGCTTGCTCGAACGTAGGCTGATCAGGATTGTATTCCTCTTCGGCGCCATCTGGATTATTTTCTTCTCCAGTGCCAGTGTTGCTGTGGAGGGGCTTGGAGCGGCGCCGATGACTCCCATGCTTTGATTTCTTCCCTGAGGGGTTATCTCCTGTTGCCTCATCGCCATTGTTTTCTTTGGGAGTATCCACCATATATATATCATATGAGGAGGTGGCAGTCCAGCGCCCTGTGGGCGGTGGTTCCTGTTCTTCTCCCGCATTGTCATCTATTCCGTCAATGTCTTCGGAGTCGAAGTTAAGCGTGTCGGTCAAATCATCGACCGTGGCTATGAAGTGGGTGGTGGGTGGGTGACAAATTTCTTCGTCGCCTGCTTCCCACTCGAGCCGAACATAGTTCATCCAGGAATCTCCTGACAAAGAGAGAGACCTTAATGATTTCAGCACATCGCCAAAGGGGGAGTGCTGGAAGATATCCGCGGCGGTGAATTCTATAACTGGAGTCCAATCAGATTCGATGGGTATGGATGCATGCGGTCCAAGAACTATGACCGAAAACAAGTCCGGGGGTCCGGAGACACATATTTCCTTAGAAGCGGAGTCTATGTTCAGCTCCAACACCGATAGGTGTGTGGCCTCTGGGGCGGGTTCCATCCACCCGTCCTCGGAAGGCACGATCTGCTCTGGAACAAAGTCCAGAGCCGTAGCAGGCGCGATGTTCCGAATACTGTCCGACGGCAGATCTAAGCCATGCAGGTCGTGATCGTCCAGCGCTCCTGACATGGCCCCGAATCCGTCGAAGATCAAGTCTCCGTAGATGTCGGCAGTGTAGTTTAGGTTTCCAAACCTAACCTGATGGCCCGGGGCGTAGCTATCAATCTGCTCTAGGTGGCCAAGCGAGTTGGCCCGCAATGCGAAGCTACCAAACACAAAGATCTATGCGGGGAGAAAAGTCTCACCCAGGACGGTGTTGTTGAAGGTTGGGGGAGCCATCGATCCTTACAGCGACGACATAGAGGAACACTCCATGAAAGCACCAATGTCGGTGTCAAAACCGGCGGATCTCGGGTAGGGGGTCCCAAACTGTGCGTCTAAGGCTAATGGTAACAGGAGACTGGGGACACGATGTTTACCCAGGTTCGGGCCCTCTCGATGGAGGTAATACCCTACTTGCTACTTGATTGATCTTGATGATATGAGTATTACAAGAGTTGATCTACCACGAGATCAGGGAGGCTAAACCCTAGAAGCTAGCCTATGGTATGATTGTTGTTGTTGTGTCCTATGGACTAAACCCTCCGGTTTATATAGACATCGGAGGGGGCTAGGGTTACACAGAGTCGGATACAGAGAAGGAGATCTACATCCGGATCGCCAAGCTTGCCTTCCACGCCAAGGAGAGTCCCATCCGGACACGGGACGAAGTCTTCAATCTTGTATCTTCATAGTCCAACAGTCCGACCAAAGTACATAGTCCGGCTGTCCGGATACCCCCTTATCCAGGACTCCCTCAGTCATACCTGTGGTGTCATAGAAGTGTTCCATGACATTACCAAAACTATCATCACGGAAGTGTCCACTTCCATGACGATAAATCATGCGTCACAAAAGTTCTTCTGTCAAGGGTGACTGACATGTGGCATCCACCGTAACGGAACGCCGTTAAGCCATCGGGTCCGGTTTTGGATCCGATAACCCATTAACAGTCCGGACCAATGGGGATTTTCCATGTGTAAAATCATCATTGGCTGGAGGAAACACGTGTCAGCTCCGCTTTGGCACAGGTGTCACTCATCCAATGGGCGAGATGCGCCTATGATATGTTGACACGTGGACCGGCCCAAAAGTGGCCCATAAAGTTTAAATGGGCTGGCCCAACTAAAGGCCCACAAGATTTTGCGGACCATAATGGGCCGGCCCAGCTAAAGGTCCACGAGATTTTGCAGACCACAATGGGTGGGCCCTGCTAAAGGCCCACAAAATTTAACGAGCCATAATGGGCCGGCCCAGGTAAAGGCCTACGAGATTTTGCGGACCATAATGGGCAGGCCCAGCTAAAGGCCCACAAGATTTATCGGGCCATAATAGGCCAACCTAGGTAAAGGCCCATGAGATTTTTGCGGGCCACAATGGGCCGGCCTAGGTAAAGGCCCACAAGATTTTTGTGGACCATAATGGGCCGGCCCAGGTAAAGGCCCACGAGATTTCACCGACATTAATGGGCCGGCCTAGTTGTAGGCCCACCAGATTTTGAGGACCCTAGTAGGGCGGCCCATTAACTGGCTGCCATGTTTTGGGCCACTTGCCGGCCCATATTTGATCCGGTCCATTAATGGCCTGCCAAATTCCGGGCCTAATAAGGGCCCATATGAGATCTGACCCGTTAAAAGCTACCATGTTCTGGGCCAAATTACGGCCCAGATCAGGTCCGGCCCTTTAAGAGGCACTAGGCTAAACTATGGCCCATATCTGATTCGGCCTGACAACTGGATGCTATGATTTTGGGCCCACTTGCTAAAGGCCCATTTAGTAATTCGGCCTGATATTAGTTTCGGCCTGTTAAGGGCCCATTTATCATTTCGGCTGAGGGAGTCCTGGATTAGGGGGTGTCCGGATAGCCGGACTATGACCTTTGGCCAGACTCCTGGACTATGAAGATACAAGATTGAAGACTTCGTCCCGTGTCCGGATGGGACTTTCCTTGGCGTGGAAGGCAAGCTTGGCGATATGGATATGTCGATGTCCTCCCATTGTAACCGACTCTGTGTAACCCGAGCCCTCTCCGGTGTCTATATAAACCGGAGGGTTTTAGTCCGTAGGACGAACAACAATCATACCATAGGCTAGCTTCTAGGGTTTAGCCTCTCTGATCTCATGGTAGATCTACTCTTGTACTACCCATATCATCAATATTAATCAAACAGGAGTAGGGTTTTACCTCCATCGAGAGGGCCCGAACCTGGGTAAAAACATCGTGTCCCCTGTCTCCTATTACCATCCGCCTAGACGCACAGTTCGGGACCCCCTACCCGAGATCCGCCGGTTTTGACACCGACATTGGTGCTTTCATTGAGAGTTCCGCTGTGCTGTCGCCATCAGGAAGGATGCCTCATCCCGTCTTTAAAGACGGCACTGTTGCTAAAGGAGCTTTGGTTGTCGGCCAAACTCTTCGGCTAGGCGGTTTTCTTATGACCGCATGTTGGCCGTCGCGCCGACGATGACTTCTCGGGTCATCGAAAACAATCTCCACCTCGACTCGGAACTCGCCGAGCAGTTAGATCCGATGGTGCTCTCTTCCTTGGAGTCATCGCCGCCCTGGGAGTCACTATAGACTACGACCGGATTGGGCTTAAACCCGATCCGAGAGAGATTGACTCTCCCCAGGTCACCCACCATGTCGCAGTGGTGGAAGAACAATGCGGCGAATCCTCACCCATCTTAAAGACCAGATATGTCCGTTTCCCGATCCCTCCAAGCCGGATACCCGCGGAGGGGAGGACGTCACTCAAGCCCTAAACCTAAAGTCAGGCAGCAGGCCAGATTCGTTGGACAACGTCTAAGAACCTAAGATTCCGAGTTTGGAAACTCCTTGGCCCATGAGCCTCAGATCGGGCGAGGTTCCGGATTTAAATCCACCCGCCCACCCAAACATAAGGGATCTATCCCAAATTCGGCAAGAGCCCACGGAAACAGTACACCATTACTGGGCTAGATTCCTCCTGGTTATGAACAGGATAGAGGAATGCCGCGAGGAGGATGCAATTTCATTCTTCTGCAATAATTGCACGGACATCGGAATCCTCAACACCATAAGTCGCCGTGAAATTACACGCTTCGCTGACTTAGCATCCATAGTACGAAAATACTGTGCGATGGAAAGTGTTCGGAAAACCGAAATAAAATTCTGGGACAATCCGGCCCTGAATACAACCCCAGTCCAAAACAAAAGGGCGCATTATCGCCAGGCACCTTGCCAAACACCAAAAAGCAAAAACCCTCTATAGGGTATGGAACCGTACTAGAGGGATGGATCAATGGACCCTATAAAATTCATAGTACAGAGGGCGCCACACCAACTCATAGCCTTAGAGCATGCTGGATACTCCGGCAGGTGGCCAGAAGTGGCGAGGAGCTTCTAACTCCAGAATCCGCAGAGCACCAGCCCAGGAATACCGGTACGGTATCAATAGTCTTCGAGACTTTCGCATCAAACAATATGAGGAAACGAACACTCCACAGCCTTACCGAAGTCTACCAGGTAGCAACAATAAACCCATGGAGTGACACGGCTATTACCTTTAATGCTAGTGATGAACCTAAATTCCGGACAGCCCGAGCACCAGCCGCATTGGTCCTCAGTCCAATAATGGACGGCTTCCAACTTACCAAGGTACTCATGGACGGTGGTAGTGGATTGAACCTCATTTATGAGGAAACCCTTCGAAAACTGGAAATAGACTGGAGCCGCATTGAGCGAAGCAACACAACCTTTAGAGGAATAATCCCCAGTCGGGAAGCGCGCTGCACAGGAAAAATCACACTGGATGTGGTGTTCGGCACACCGGATAATTACAGGTCCGAGGAGGTCACGTTTGAAGTGGCCCCGTTCAGCAGCGGATACCACGCCCTGTTAGGGCGAGAGGCATTCACAATTTTTCAAGCTATACCCCATTACGGGTACATGAAGCTCAAAATGCCCGGACCCAACGGAATCATCACTCTTACTAGTGACCCGGACATAGCACTCCGCGCCGAGAACAAGACAGCCGCACTGGCCCTTGAGGCACTATCCGAAGCCCTAGCGGCCGAAGAACTGACTGCGCTGCACTCCACGGTGAACAGGGACGACGTAATACTCGATAAAAGATCCAAGTCCACCTCCTTTAAACCGGCGGACGAAATAGTCAAATTCCAAGTCCATCCAATAGACCCTACAAAAACGGCATCCATCGGGGCGTAGTTAAATCCTGATGTAGACGCCACACTACGAGAATTCCTACGCGAAAATTGGGACATTTTTGCCTGGCACCCTTCAAACATGCCAGGAATCCCATGCAGGCTGGCAGAGCACAGCCTAAACATCCTAAAAGGATTCAAGCCTGTCAAACAGGCTCTTCAGCGTTTCTCTGAGCCTAAGAGACAAGCCATGGGAGAGGAGCTAGCCAAACTACTGGAGTCCAGATTCATCATAGATATAAAACATCCGGATTGGCTAGCAAACCTGGTGATGGTACCAAAGAAGGACAAATCCTGGCGTCTATGCGTCAATTTCAAGGACCTCAACAAGGCTTGCCCAAAAGATCCCTTCCCCCTCCCCGGCATCGATCAAATTATCGACGCCACCGCAGGACACAATTCATTGTGTTTCCTCGACGCATACTCCGGCTACCATCAAATTAAGATGGCAGAGCTAGACCAAGACACAACTGCATTCATCACCCCACACGGCCCATTCTGCTTCAACACAATGCCCTTCGGGCTCAAAAACGCCGGCGCAACATATCAGCGCATAATTCAGACATGTCTGGCAAACCAGATTGGCAAAACAATGGAGGCATACGTAGATGACGTGGTCGTCAAAACAAAGCATGTCGAAACTCTAGTAGACGACTTGAGGCTCACATTTGATAACCTCCGAACATATGACATCAAGCTTAACCCGAAAAAATGCGTTTTCGGCGTACCAGCCGGAAAGCTCTTGGGCTTCATTGTATCCAGTAGAGGAATTGAAGCAAACCCAGCCAAGATCCGAGCTTTGTCAAAATTGGATATTCCAAAGGACCTCAAACAAATACAAAAATTGACCGGATGCGTGGCAGCTCTAAGCCGCTTTATCTCCCGCTTGGGAGAAAAGGCATTACCCCTTTATCGCCTCCTCCGGTGCACCGAACACTTTGAGTGGACGGATGCTGCCACGGCCGGACTCGAAGAAATAAAAGCCATATTGGCAACAAACCCGGTCCTGGCCGCGCCTAACATCGGCGAACCAATGCTATTATACATTGCAGCAACTCATCAAGTAGTAAGCACAGTGCTCGTCGTCGAATGAGAAAGGGACGGACACAAATCCCCCCTTCAAAAACCAGTTTACTATGTGTCCACTGTCCTCACTCCATGCAAGTCACGGTACCCGCATTATCAAAAGATAGCGTACGCAGTGTTTATGGCATCCCGGAAGCTGCAACACTACTTTCAAGAGTGTTCAATAACAGTAGCCTTTGAAGTACCTCTTAACGACAATATAAACAACCACGACGCGATGGGCCGGATCGCCAAATGGGCCATTGAGCTCCTCCCGTTCGACATAACCTACAAGCCACGGTGAGCCATCAAGTTGCAAGTTTTGGCCGACTTCATCGCCGAATGGACTGAAGTCGAACTCCCTAAAGAGTACGGCGCATATTCCAATTGGGTCATGCACTTCGACGACTCCAAAATGTTAGCTGGTCTGGGGGCTGGCGTCGTTTTGACGTCCCCAACAGGAGATATAGTTCAATACGTACTCCAGATAATGTATACAGACTCCAATAACACAGCCGAATACGAGGCCCTTCTACACGGTCTCCGGATGACAGTCTCCATGGGTATTCAATGCCTAGAGGTGCGTGGGGATTCGAACCTCGCGATATCCCAAATAAATGGAGACTTTGATGCCAAGGATCCGAAAATGGCAGCTTATCGCAACGCCGTCCTAAAAATGTCAGCTCGGTTCGAAGGGCTCGAATTTCACCATATAGCCCGGGAAAACAATCAGGCAGCAGACGTCTTGGCACACATTAGCGCAAAGCGCGATGCAGTCCCCCCCAACATTTTCTTGGAGAGGCTATTCAAGCCATCCGTATCATGGGAAGGGGAATCCGGAAATAACAGCCCGGACCCAGCCGCACCGCCTGACACCGAACATTCTGACACAACGGGAGGCTCTGCCAACGAAGTAACATCCTCAGCCCACGTAATAATGGAAGTCATTGCCCCGTGGACAGAACCATTCCTAGCCTACTTAACTCGGCAGGAACTCCCGGAGGACCAAAACGAGGCACGCTGCATAGTGCGACGATCTAAAGCCTATAAAGTCCACGAAGGAGAGCTTTATAAGAAAAGCGCCACCGGAGTCCTTCAAAGGTGTATCTCCAAAGAGGAAGGGCGGAACCTTCTTGCTGAAATTCATGCCGGACTCAGCGGGCACCACGCTGCAGCCCGGGCCCTTGTAAGCAAGACCTTCCGTACTGGATTTTATTGGCCGACGGCCCGGGCAGATGCTCAGGACTTAGTCCAACGATGCGTCGGTTGCCAATTATTTTCTATCCAAAGCCATATGCCACCCACCGCCCTCCAAACTATAGCCATCACCTGGCCCTTTGCGGTCTGGGGGCTTGACATGGTTGGACCACTTAAAGGGGGAACACACAAGCAAAAATACTTATTGGTCATGGTTGACAAATTCACCAAATGTATAGAGGCCAAGCCTGTTAAGACGGCCGAATCCAGACCAGTGATAGACTTCATATCAGGGGTCGTACACCGTTACGGCGTCCCCCACAGCATCATCACTGATAACGGCACGAACTTTACGGTCGACGAGGTAAAACTCTGGTGCAAAATCATGGGCATCAAGCTCGACTATGCTTCAGTCTATCACCCACAAACTAACGGTCAAGTCGAGCGAGCAAATCGTCTAATCATGAGCGGCATCAAACCCACACTAGTGCGGTCCCTCAAGGAATCTAACAGGCACTGGGTAGAGGAGCTCGACTCCGTACTCTAGGGGCTGCGGACCATGCCGAATCGCACTACCGGATTCACACCATTCTTTATGGTATACGGCGCAGAGGCAGTTCTTCCCTGCGACATAATTCATGACTCACCTCGCATGCGCATGTACGAAGAAAGAGAAGCCGAACACGATCGGCACGACAGTTTGGACGCCTTGGAGGAGGAGCGCGATGTGGCAAAAGCCCATTCCGTATTCTATCAACAGCAGGCTTGAAGATATCAAAGCAGAGAAGTACGGGCCAAAACTTACAATGTTGGCGAATTAGTTCTACGCCTGCGGACAAGAAAAAGGACAAACTCAAGCCCAAATGGGAAGGTCCCTTCATAAAAGACCAAGTCCTGACTGGCGGAGCGTACCGTCTGCGAAATGCATCGGATAACCGACTCAAGCCGAACCCATGGAATGCAGCCCGTCTAAGAAGATTCTACGCCTAGCGCCGGACTCTATGTTCGTCTCCTTCCTCTACTCATTTTTTACATATTAGTTGTCTTATATTTCTCTCCTTCTCCCTCCTTTTCTCTTACAGCCTTTGAGGATCGTTTGCGCCTTGTTCGCAAACAATTGACGCGCCATCCGCGCTCATTATACCTGGGGGCTTCTTTAATAGAAGCTTGTTTATACGGGCCTCATGCCCAACACATATGTCACACTTCCGCATGTACATTTTATTCACCATTATATGCATCGATATGACTTAAGTTTTGGCCAAGCTGGGTTGCCTGGCTCCTGTGCTTACCCCTACGTTCCCGATTGTTCGGCTAGGTGGTAAAGGGAGCACCTCTGCGATTGTTACTGTCGGGTCAGCCGGATGTGTACCTCAGACTGGGTGAAGCCGAAAGCTAGCGTTCTTAAGGGAATATTTGGTTGGTGAACTAAAAGATGGTTTTTACCTTGTTTATTTATCCGCCCCCAGATGCTTTTCTGCTTTTTTCGCAGTCCAGACATGCACTTTAGGGCATGCCTCCCAGGGAAAGGAACCCCTAACGGAACTATTCTCCCTGGAAGATGTTTCTTACTAACCATGTAATATAACATAACTAGTTGGGCACTTGTCTTATAAAGCACTAATGACCCCTACGCCTGGTCTCCAAGCATGCCCCGGTTCTTACATAACCAAGAGGGTATTCGGTCACGCTCCGGACTATCGGGTCCCGAGGTTGAAGCGAAAAGGTCCACCATGACAAACGATCTACAATCTGGCTAGAAGGCATTTTACATGTCATTTTAACTAACATAGTCAATTTGACTGGGTATATTCCTCTTCAATACCATCCAACAGGCTGTCTAGTTTACAGTCCTCTTGGGAATATTTGGCGGCCAACTCTACATGGCCGTACACTAAACTGACAGGGATCTCCTTCCCATCGGGCCCTACAGGTCCGACCTCGGCCATGTGGTTTGGGTCAGCCTTCGTGTACCGCGTCTTCACCATGGCCCAGGCCTCCCTAGTGCCTTGACGGCAGGCCGATATCTTCCATAACCGGAAGCTCCGCTGCGCTCCCTTCAGCTTTTCTGCAAGCTCTCGAAGGCCTTCGGGCATGGAGACGGACGACCACAAGGCCTGGGCGACGCCTTGCATCACCTGCCAAACTCATTCGTGCAGTTGTGAGATCTCGGGAAGAAGGTCACCCGTAGAACCGGGCATTTCCTCCGCGGGTCGACCTGTCAGCATACCTACAGATATAACTCTGTCAATCGACTTCCTCGCCGAACTCTTCTTTTCGTAGTTCGTTCAAGCACTTACTAAAAATGACGCGTCGAAGCCGCCGATTCTCCTTCACGGAGTCCGACAGCTGAGCACCAACGTCCTTTAGTTCCTCGCCCAGCTGGGTGTTGGCATCTTGGAGCTTATTCTTCTCTTGCCTCACCCTCGTCAGCATGCTCTCACCGGCCTTTAACCGGCGTAAGATTTGTTGTTTGTCCGGTTCCACTCTGGCGCCATCTACAATGTTATTGTTAGATTTTTACACATGCCGCACTTCGCAACATACTTATCTTTCGAAGCATATATTACTAGAGGGGGTCTCCTTGGCCTCCCCCACCGCGGCTAGTGCGGCCTCAAGTTGGGCTTTGCACCCTTCCATCTCCTGGGACAGTTGGGTATTCTTTTCTGTAAGATCCTGGATAACAAATGATCCTTAAATCAGTTATTCTAACTGTTTCAAGTCTCGGGGGCTACTGATATATATAACCATCAATTTTTCTCACCCGTATGTCTTCTACATACTGCTCTGTGGCTCTGGCTAGACCATTTTGAGCGGCACGGAGGTACGCATCTCCCGTATTGAAGGCATCTAACACCTCTTGGGAGAAACAAACGTCATGAAGAACTGTCCGGCGATGCCTGTGGTTCATGGCACTCTCCACCTCTGAATTGGTGGCAGACAGCCCGTCCGCATCCTCTGTCGGAGGAACGTCCGGTGCGCGCCTCGTGCTCGCCTCCGCTTCCGGACCCGGCCTTGGAGCCTGGCCGGTGGACGCGCGATTGGCAACCTCTCCGGATATAGTCCGGCGAGCGCTCTTTTTCCTGAAAAGAGCATGAGCATTGGTACGCCTCGAGGGAATAAAACCTGAGGGACAAAATGGCACGACTTACCGTTGCACCGGCGTCTCAATCCGGACCGCACTTCTTTTCAACCTGCCGGACCTTGATGCCCCTTGTTGGCTAGTAACCGCAGGTTCGTCCCTCCACCTCAAGGACTTCCCCTGCAAATACGCCATCGGTATACAGTGATCAAAAATAAGCACGTATGGATCATTCTAAGAGTGTTGGGACTTCGGTCTTGGTTACTTGTGAGGCGGAAAGTAGTCCGGGATAATCGGCCATAATGGCCACTAAGGTGTTGTCCTTGCTCAATTGATGAAACACCCCATCAATCAGCTCCAGACATAAGTCCGGGTCCTCTTGGGAGTCCGGATTGAGGGACTGTTCTGGGTCCTCGGGTTGTGGAGGAGGGTTGTTTATCTCCTTTACAGTCTGGCGTAGCTCCTGCGTTGAAATTGCTAGACCAAGTACTTAACTATGGGAATATGAAAACGGATGGGCAAGTGAAAGTGTTCGCTTACCCAGCTTGGAGGATTGTACATAGAATATCCGCCCCGTGGGTTGACGCGGAGGAATTCCTCCTCTTCTCCCTTGTACAAAGAGGACAAAATCTCCATTAGAGTAGCACCGAATCCGGCCCCTTGCGGCCGCACCGGGTGGCGTCGTCCTCCCCGTTGAAATCCGACACGGGGTGGCCTCTGTACTAAAGCGGCTGCACCCCCGCGTAATGTAGGTGGCCATGACCTTGATCATGGTTAGTCCGGAATGGGCTAACAACCTTATCCGGTTCATCAGGTAAAGGACGTCCTTGTCACTTTCCTTCTGAGGGCTCCGTGGGCGCCAGCTTAGGCATTTCTTCAGAGGAGCATTGTCGAACTCGGCGAGGCCGATCCGAACAGGGTCCGGCAGGGGGACGTCTTCTATATAAAACCATTCTGAAGGCCATTCTTCGGACGCCTTCTTTGGGGTTCCGGATAGATATCCGGTCCCGGCGATGCGCCATAGTTCGGCTCCGCCCACTTGATATATCGACCCCTCATGAGAACGGGGCACGAGGCAGAACAACTTCTTCCACAGCGCAAAATGAGCCTCAATACCCAAAAATAGCTCGCAAAGGGCTACGAAGCCTGCAATATGCAATATGGAGGCTGGCGTAAGGCTGTGCAACTGGAGGCCATAGAACTCCAGGAGCCCCCGGAGAAAGGGATGAATTGGAAATCTGAGCCCTCTTATCAAATAAGGGACAAGGCATACCCGCTCTCCTTTGGAGGGATTGGGGACGCTCTCTGCTTGCTCTCCACCATTATAGGTGGCGAGCCCGGCTCAAACCGGGACCATGTAGGCCGGGGGGATAACCCCTTGGCTTGGAGCGCCACTAGCTCGTTGTGCGGGACGGAGCATCTCTCCCAATCTCCAGACTGAGGACTGGGAGGGCGAGAGGAGGAGCTGCGTCGCCCGGCCATGATGGAATGGATCTCTGTCGAATGCGCTCCGATGAAAGCTCGCGAAGGGAGGATGGTGTGATTCGGATCTAAATCCCCATCTCTTTTATAGGCAGCTCATTTGCACGGCTAGGGAGGTAAATAAAAAACACCCTGGCTTTTTGCATTCGTTTGACACGTGGAAGATGGCCATTATTGGGCACAGAAGCCAAGGAGCCCAACATTCACCAGAAGCCGGACATTATTCAACAGGTATATGGGATTTGGAGAAGAACCCACCTTGCAATGCCGAAGACAATTTGCACGCCGGACTCATCGTCATTGAAGCCTGGTTCGGGGGCTACTGAGGGAGTCCCGGATTAGGGGGTGTCCGGATATCCGGACTCCTGGACTATGAAGATACAAGATTGAAGATTTCGTCCTGTGTCCGGATGGGACTTTCCTTTGCGTGGAAGGCAAGCTTGGCTATACGGATATGTAGATCTCCTCCCATAGTAACCGACTCTGTGTAACCCTAGCCCTCTCCAGTGTCTATATAAACCGGAGGGTTTTAGTCCGTAGGACGAACAACAATCATACCATAGGCTAGCTTCTAGGGTTTAGCCTCTCTGATCTCGTGGTAGATCTACTCTTGTACTACCCATATCATCAATATTAATCAAGCAGGAGTAGGGTTTTACCTCCATCGAGAGGGCCCAAACCTGGGTAAAAACATCGTGTCCCCTGTCTCCTGTTACCATCCACCTAGACGCACAGTTCGGGACCCCCTACCCGAGATCCACCGGTTTTGACACCAACATCGGCCCTATATTAATTTCGGCTTGTTAAAAGCCCATCATATAGTTGGGCCTAACTACGGCACGGTTTGCATCCGGCCTGCTCGCAGCCGATAATCTGATTGGGACAAACAAGTACCGAGACAATTTTGGCATGTTAAAAGCACGTGATTTGATTGGCACAATCAAGGGCCAGGGTCCATTTCGGGCTGCCGCCGGCCCGTGAGCTGTTCGGCACATTTCAGGCCCAACCTACTTCTCAGCGTCCTAAAAGCCCATTGAGTTTTCTTGCAAAAAGAGGGACGATGGTTTACTCAGCCTATTAAAGGCCCGAATCTACTACTGGGCCAGTTTACATTTAGGCCTTTTAACGGACCAAGATGACGAGGCCCAAGATGCGGATCATACATCATGATTGCATGACGGCCTTATTATGTACCGTAATTTTACGGTTTGGCCGGCTTACTGCGAAGACAGGATATATATACAGTAAAATAACTGCAGCATCGTGAATAAGAAAAACCTAGACTATACAATAAAGAAATTACGACATATTACATCCACTTGGCATCAAAGTTCGCCACTATGACAATAGAGCACAAGCAGTCAACACATTACATACACTGGGCATCAAAGATCGCCACCAGTGCAAATAAACACGCCGACAAAATAAGATACAAAACCGGCATCACTTCAATAGACTTCAAGAAATGTTAGCCCTGCTAGGGAGCTGCAGCGCAAGCAGCTGAGCAAGCTGATGAGACTGCACTTGTTTAACACATATACCCTCCTCACTCTAAAAGATAAACAAGCAGACAGATGACATGTTTTGCACATAAAAGTATTAGTGCTGACAATTCATCACATTTCTTACTAACGAATAAAGTGACACAGTTTAAAATTGCATTAGCACAATATGGTATTGTTCAGGTCAAGATATGGCAGGAAATGACATTGTGAAGGAGTTGGCAGCTTCACGACACCACTGGATTACAGATCAAGAACTCATAAGTATCAAGGGTTAGTGTGTTGTCAATTTGTCCCATTTCAGATTGGCAAATAAAGAGATGGTTTAAATAATAGGAGAATGATATGACATTGTTCATAGTTAAGACATTGCAGAATATGACATTGTGCTGTAGTGGGTAGGTTCACCACACCACTGGATTACGGATCAAGAACAGAAGCATACATGCAGTGCAAAAGAAGAACACTTTCTCTGTATAGTTTAATTTACATGGTATGAATAAGGAACTTGGTTGTACAACTGAAAACTTAAATTGAGAAGGACAAACTTTTGTTTATGAACTACATAATAAACTTTAAACATGCAATTTGATGCAAACACCAAAAATAAACAGCTGTTGCAGTCTTGCCTAACCAAATATACACAACAAAGTTTGAAGGCTTGAGAAGGAAAAACTTACATTATTGGTGAAGACATGCTCTATAAAGCCCTTGTCCATGCTGATGGGGGGGGCAATTCAAGAAGTTTACCACCGAATCTTCTTCATAAGCATTGCCTTTATTCTACATTTCGTTAAGAGTAAATATAGATTTGATAATATAAGAAAAAATGGAGAATATTTAAGATAAGATGAAGAGTGATGCTACATAACCAAGTAGCTATAAATGTAAGTACAGTGATATAGGCAAAAGGTACAGCCAAGAGCAATGCACAGCTAAACTTCTTCAGTACTATCAGTGTTATCCAACCTTATGGTAAGAGTAAATATAGATCTGATGTGTAGATAATGGACGGCAAAGGAAAATAAGCTGCAGAGTGATGGTACATGAACAACTACCTGTCAATATAAGTACACTGATAAAGGACAGTAAGTACTTACAAGAACAATGCAGAGCTAAAAAAATTCATTGGCATTGGATATATTCTACACTAATGTAACAATTCATACAGATCATATAATTTGGAGCGAACAATTGATAAGCAAGCTATCATGCATACTGCTGTCACATAATGAACCAGGTATGTATGCAAGTACAGTGATACAGGACAACATGTACTAACAAGAGCAAAGCAGCGGGCAGCATATTTGCGATGTCATGTCGTTCTTTTCAAACCGGAATTCTTCTTCGAGCAGATTTCCTGCAAAAAAGATCTGTAAGGCACATTCGGAAAAGTAGAAGTTCAAATTGTCGTGTGATTCCATAGACAGTACCTCATCCTGGGAACGAGACTAGTGCATAACAAGGTTTTACCATTCAATGTCTTCTAAATTTAGCATAGGAGACTTCACCAGAAATTTGTTTATAGACTTCCCATCAAAGTGTGATTTCCTCAGGTAACACAGATACTGCTGCAATGCTTCCTTGAAAAGCACAGGCCAGCTTTGCTCGTCATGACTATCCAGATGGACTCTCACCTACTTACAACAATGTAATGTAAATCATTGATTTGTTCAATCAGTAGAAAACAGGAAAATAATAACCATGAATAATAGCACTTACATGTAAGTTGGGCAGGAAGATGTGAAAATGGTGTTTGTCTTCACTATAATCTTCCCATGATGGCAATATATGCACGTAGTCCCTAACAACATTGAAATCATTGTCTTTTAAACTGGTAATAACTGAAATGGGGTTCCAATCTGCAGGAATTGGCCGTCTCTGCAGTTGGGATAGGTCTTCGGCCGGTGGACTTGCTGTACTTTTTGCTGGAGTGGGATTTTTCTGTGGTACGGCTAGTGCTATGGCAACTGAAATTGGTGTACCTTTTGCTGGAGTGCAGGTCCTATGTGATGGGGCTAGTGGTGTGGCCAGTGAAGTATGGGTACAGTCTGCTGGAGTCGGTTCTACGTTTTGTGTCACTGGTTGTACACCCAATATAAGTGGGGTGCTGTCTGATTTCTCTGGCACCACCACGTTTTTCAAGGACTTTGCTGGTGCTCCTTCAGGTTCGGCAATCACCCTCTTAGTTTTTGATGTCTGATCCACAAGAACAACATTTGAGTGGAAAAACATGGTATGATGACAGATGGAATATGTATTGATAATGGATGGGCATGGCATCTCGACATATATGATGAGTAAACTAAGCAGATGGCGGTGCAACAAAGTAGAAGAAATGCAAGACAACATATGCAAGATACGCACAATCAATAAAACCTTGCCAACTTAGAACAGGCACCTTGATGGGTGAACAGGACAGGCCATCTGCCTTTGACTCCTCGAGGTTAGAATAGTCATTAGGATCATATTCTGAACAAGAATCAACAGGTGGGGAGCGTATGAGTTTCATTGAATCCAGAATGGCACTCAATGCATTGGTGCCAATTTTTTAAGTCATTGTAGTGTTTAGCTTCAAGAGTGGACTGCTGCTAGTGCGACACAAAGTAGCTACACAGATCATAGTGTAGATATAACGGGAAAACCGTAAGCATCAGAGTTAAGTCGGCAAAGTGGAACTTGCTGGAATATATGTGCTAGTTTTGCCGGTACGGCTAGAAAGGCTTCGGATACCAGCTCTCTTCAACTGAAGGTGCGATACTATTAATATCAGTGTAACTCTCAAAGGCGACATAGCTCCCCGCATTTCCTTGCTATTCTTATAGGATTCAAGTGGGCAGGCCACTACAAATCGTATTCCTATGTTTACAAAATCCTACGAATCAAAGAGGCCCAAAGAGTTCAAAGTGTCCATCACAACCGACCGTATAGACCTCTACACTACAAATGTCCCTTCTCATCTTCACTACAAGGAACATACTGTACTACTATCATACTCCCTCCATTCCAAAATATATGTCTTTGTAGAGATTTCCACTATGGATCACAGACAGATGTATCCAGATACATTTTAGAGTGTAGATTCACTCATTTTGCTCCATATGTAGTCCATGGTGGAATCTATAGAAAGACTTGTATTTAGGAACGGAGAGAGTACTTATTAAAGAAGAACGGAAGAGGAACATACTAAAGAAGAGGAAGCAGATTTTGGATAATAAAATGTTCGTTCCTAGGTGCCAACACATGATGAACTAGAGCGCATTAAGAATGCAACTCCCTGCTGTCTCTCGACCATTTCAGGCGGTTGGATGAAGATCCTACGTCTCCTAACCCTTCTTCTTCCTCATCTCTGATTCTTCCCATACAGAACACTGCACGGGCCGCAGGCCGGACCACTGGCCCCCAACACCTGTGTTCCCGTGTCGAGTTTTCTTCATTCGGCGAGGCCCCACCACCACCCCCACACAACCACCGTCCCCACCCGATCCGCTTCCTTCGCACCGGCAAACTCCGGCGAGCTCTGAAAAATCGACTGACCCAATTTTGAAATTTAGTCTACTGTGATTTAACTAGTGTGGAATATAAAATGGGAAAACCATAAGCATTGGGAGTATAGTGTTGAGCATGCCATGGCGGATCTGAAGGTGCAAATTGTAAAAAGGCAACTTCTCAACCAATGTTGGCTTTCAACTAGCAAGTAAGTGATGGACAAGAAATCAGAGTAAAGCAGTGGCGATCTATTTTCTTGTTGTGATAAATAAGTTGAGCAGATACGAAAGAGTACCACCTCTGGTGCGGCACCGTGTATGCATCTGCTGAGAATTTGATGGTGTTGCGGTAGCAATGGCTGTCGGTGGCGTGGAAGCAGATCTAGGAGGGTATACGATGGTGGCGGGGAGTGGTGGACGAGATGGTCATAGGAGCGGCGCTGACAAGGTGGACGATGGCGGGATGAAGCGAGAGGACGGGATGCAAGGATCCCGGTCCGAAGCCGTGGATGAGAGAGGTTGATCTCTTGTAATGGACGGCGGCGTCGGGGTGTCAGCTCCGGCATGGTGGAGGAGGACGGCGGTGGATGGGGGTGGCGGACGGAGGAGGCTGGGGTGGAGAGGGTGTTTTGGCTCCCACGGAGTACGAATGGGGAAATGGAGGTAGAGAGGAAGGGGGGAACCATGTCTTCAAGGCACGCTTGTCTCAAATGCGAGGAAATTTACAAACTTAGCCCCTATTTCAAATTTCCTACATCACAGCAATATTAGTCGGTTGGGGATAGGACGGTAATCTCGCATACACCGAATATTTGCCGATGAGAGTTTGTTTTTGGCGCCCACCGTGTATGAATCGGGGAGGGAATCGATTTCGGCCGAGGACACACTGTGTTTTGGCGCCCACCGTGTATGAATCCGGGTGACAGGCAGTTATGTCACGTTTGAGTGAAATTACAAACCCCTATTGAAACTTGTAGAAATCGAGCAGATAGGTTTTGCGTGGCAGGAATAGGCAGTAGTAATTTCCATCTCGCAGATTTTGGTTTCGGGCGGTTACTACGACTTTCCCCGCTTCGTTCAAATTTTGTAGAGTGCAAGTTGACCATGCCAACTCAATTCAAATCCCGTTTGTATTCTATTATTTTCGGGCGGGATCCATTTTCGATTGGAATAAAATTCTATATACAACATTTTTTTATATATACTTTCCAAAGCACAACACCCTTTATACATAAATATGGTTTACAAATGAAATGATCTCAGATTCATAAGTTTGTATCCATCAATTTGGATTTTCAAATATTTGAAACCACTTTATGTTGAAATCCAATGTATGCATTCCTCGCTAACTGTCTCCAATTAATGTGTGTTTCATGCGGGTTTTTTTACTTCTCAAACATGTATAATGCGTTTCACACACGCAACATATAGTGTATTCCTGTTTAGACATTAATTACATATAAACCATGCATTGTTTCTAATTAAAGAATCTATGGATCACAAAAATTAATAAACTATATAACATTACACGTGTCTCCAAATTCAAATGAATATGCATGTTTGATACACCAATTTGCGTTATGATATTATCAATGTAGTGATCTCCAGTTTAAATATTTGAATCCCCTTTAATCCAGATATTCGTCTCATATAGCTATCACTCATGCTTATATAGTACTATCTCTCTACACCTATACGCATTCATCGTCTCTCGGTTATCTCTCATGCTACCTGTATGTTGACAATTATCTTTTATCTTTGTAACACACTGACGGTACTCTCTCCCTCAACCTTCATCACTCTATCTCTCTCTAAGTATATCTCACTCCATGCTATGTGTCTCTAACTATGATTATCCATGTGGAATCTCTTTCTCTCACACAAACACAAAACTTTGTCTTTCAGGGTCTCATTTCTCTCTACTATTCCCCTGTGTGCCACTCGCACACCCCTCATACAGAGATGTCTTTCGCTCCTTAGGTATGAGAACCTACGACTCTTCCTCTTGAATAACTCTTTCTCACACACAAACACAAACTCTGTCTCCCAGGGTCTCATATTTCTCCATTGTTCTCTTGTATGTCATTCACACACAGTCTCTCTCCCTAGAGGTATCTTGCGTTCCCTCATATGTCTCTCTAGCTATCACTATTGTTGTTAAATATCTTTCTCTCTCGTAGACACAAAACTCCATCTCTTGGGATCTCATTTCTCTCTGATATTTGTTTGTATGTGACTCACATGCACCCTCTCTCTATCTCTCTCACACCCACACACATAACTCAGCCTTCTGATCCACTCGACTCCTATCTCTAACGCACACTAGCTAGCATCTTTATCTTTCTATTTATCTGTTTCTCCATCAACCTTCTTTCTCTCCCTCACTCTTGCTTCCTATCACGCACACTACATATGTTTATCTCTACATGTAGTCAAGTGCCCTCTTTTTATCTTTCTCTCACACACACATAACTTCACCCTCTGAACCACCCGGCGGCCATCTCCAACACTCAAACTAGCGGATGTCCCTCTAACTAGAATCTCCATCTTTGTATCTATCTGTAGTTTCTCCGTCAACATTTCTTTCTTGCACGCAGTCTTGCTTCCTATCACCCACACTATATATGTCTCTCCATACATATGCATTTATAGGTTGATCTCTTTTGCACAATCGTTGTGCCTCACTCCCTCTGCTCGCCATAGATGCATGCTCAAGCCCACGCCACTATCTCTTAAAGACAAAAACACATGCTCAATTGTCGGGCCTTCTTCCCTGCATTCTCACATGCATGCATATTATCATACCGATCCGTCTCTCCCATGTCGTTGATCTTATGACTTATGTCTTCTTTCTTTTATCTCGATCATGCGCGCGCACAAACACACACATCTCACACACCCCACGTGTACATGTATACCTCTCACACATGCACGTTCAAGGTCTCTATGTCTCCATACGTAGTTAATTACCCTCATCCCTAATGCCACATCGAATCGTTCTCTTCTTGTGTGCACATAACTTCCGCCTGGATGGGTAAAACACACACTCACACTTAACAATCTCCTTCTAGCTACCCCCCCCCCCCTCTCACTCTTGCCATATATCCCTGAAACCAATAAGACCATCCCTTCGTTTAATTCCCGCCTACATGCACCAT